>NC_056743.1:1596853169-1597206919 GCF_019279795.1 Protopterus annectens
TATATATATATATATATATATATATATATATATATATATATATATATATATATATATATATATATATATATGTGTGTGTGTGTGTATGGACCTACATGATTTTGTCAAAATCCCATATTATTGAATCTCAGTTCGTCAACATTCAAAATATCAAACTTCCACTTCATCGAAGCAGTGAACAATGAAGATTTTCCCAGGGTAATGAACCACTTACTCAAAAAGAAACAAAATGCAAAACATACCACCCCAACCCATACAGGTGGGAGGCTACACCCCTCACACCCCCAATGTGGTGGTCTGTGCCCCCCATACCCCCCAACTAAATATACCAACTCCAAGATCGTACTACAGATAAGAAAACGCACAACAGGTTACTTAACCTGAGAAGATTTTCATTATTCCGCTGTTTCGATGAGGTGGGAGTTCAATATTTTGAGTGTTGACAAACTGAGATTTAATAAAATGAGATTTTGTCAAAGTCAGGTAGACCCATGTATATATATATATATATATATATATATATATATATATATATAGAGAGAGAGAGAGAGGGAAAGATATGGGTGTATGTCTTTTTATTGAAACTCATGTTATAAAAAAAACAGTGAAATGACTCTGTACAGTGTAAAATCATTTTTGATCACTGTCATGAGTTTTCTTAAATTGATAGATTTATATGTAATATCACAGTTTGCTTTATTACAGTGTATTGAGCTGTTGTGAGCTGGTAGTGCACTTCCAGGGTTTTGTTTTTCTTTCTTTCACTGTAGTATGGCAGTGGAGGTGTTATATATAAGTTTTGGGGAGTAGGTGTCAAGCCCCACACATGAGGCGTTCAGTGAGCTTGCCTCCCTGCAAAAAAGTTGTACTTTTTTTTAGATTTGCTGCTTTAGATAAATTAAGTTTTAGTATGTTGAGATTAAATAACTTGAGTTTCAATTATAACATATATACCTCTCTCTCTCTCTCTCTCTATATATATATATATATCTTCTAAAACCCATAACATCTAATTTCATAACACTGAGACCTGAACATCTAAAACCCAAAACACTGAATTTCATAACATCTAACAGTACAAATCACATGAAAATAACATTCCCCTCCACATATAATGACATATAATGACACCAAACTACCAAATACACATTTTACTACATTTCTGCAGGAGGGCTTGATGCAGTTGGGTTAGGAAATTTACTTTTTTCCACTGTGGTGCGATCTTGGAGTTGGTATATTTAATTTACAGGGGGTGTGCAGGGGGGCTTGCACCCCTGCAGAAACGTAGTAAAAAGTGTGTTTGGTAGTTTGGTGTCATTATATGTGGAGGGGATGTTATTTTCTTGTGATTTGTAGTGTTAGATGTTATGAAATTCGATGTTATGGGTTTTAGATGTTTTGGGTTTTAGATGTTCTGGTCTCCATGTTATGAAATTAGATGTTATGGGTTTTAGATGTTTCAAAGTATACCTATATATATATATATATATATATATATATATATATATATATATATATATATATATATATATATATATATATATGTATATATATATATATATATATATGTATATATACTTCCCTGGCAAGAAGTCTGATGAAGGCAATGACTGGGAAATGGGTGCAGTTATCAAATCCCATTCTGATATTCAAATTCACCAGCAAGGACAACATCAGTCAAATAGATGAAGTGTTAATCATGGACTTACCCTCAATACCCTTAAATGCAGTATAGTTTATGTTGGTTAAGCTCATATTGCCACTACTTACCATACAGGTATCCCTCTGGCACAGTTACCAGGTACATGGGTCCCTATATTGTTAACAGATTCTCATTTGACCGCCAATGCCTCTGTTGTTGTAAAATCCTTCTACCTTATGCAACTTATCCTTTGTGGTATCTCCTTATGATCCAGACAAGTTATACTCTTACTATATTCATCCTTTATTAGGCCCATTATGGAAAACAGTGCTCTCACTGGCATGTCCCTCAGAAAGTACTGAAAGCAACTCAAAATACTTCAGTGTTTACTCACCAGAAAGATTTCAGGACTCAATACTCCTAGCTACTCTAATAGACTAAAAGACCTGCCCCTCTACAAAGTGTCCTACAGATTCCTGACACGGTCATGTCCACTTAAGTTTCCATGTTATGAATGACCCAGCACAACAACTTTACCACATTAAAACCAGTTGCAAACCTACATATCACATCAACAATAGCAGATGGCATGACTTCAGAGTCATATCTCACCAATGATAATGTCTGCACTACTTTTCTTACATTAATTCAGGATGAGTTGGAACATTTTTACTCATTTTACACCTACTGCATGATTCCCTGCAAGGAATTAAGAAACTGCAACACACAACCAAGAATGATGAAACCAAGATTATATTAAATTTCCTAAAAATTGCCTTACTATGGAAATCCTTCCACTGTACAATTAGATTTTGTGAAAAAATTGTTAAATCTTAGTCAAAATGGAGATAAGGATACAGATTATAAGACTTGTGAATTTTGTGTAAAGAATGAAATGAGAAGCGACAAGATACTGTTGCATTGGCCTTCAATAGGTATCTGGCGGAGAGAATAGCAGCTAGAATTGATAGTGGGCATGTGTCATGTCTGAAGGCATATGTATTGAGGCTGCATGTAGGCCAATATACGGTCACTGCTTTGATTGACAGATGGCCTAATAAATGTCAACAAGAGTATAACTATTCAGCTTTAGCAAATGAGATATTCAGAATCAAAATATTCATACTGATGCAGCTGTGGACATGACTGGTCTACATTCTAGAGTCACCAGAGAGTAGGAAATACTTAATTCCAACAGTGTTGTTTACTAAAAAGTAATGTTAGTGGCTGATCCAGGTTTCATTCATAGCTGGGGAGCAGCTGGATAGTGAATAACACCATGCATGACAACCTGCTCAGACCTCCTTGCAAGCCTAATGTTTGAGTGGCAATCACCATGGTTATCTAAGAACATATGTGTATGTATGTATGTATGCATGTATTTATTTACATTTGTTTACCGGGTAGTGTCTGACTGGGCCAGGGACCTGTTTTCAGTGGAGACCTGGGGAGAAAAGCTCCAGTACAAGTATTACAATTACAAAGTCATAGTCAAAAGATGAGCAAGTAACATATATGATAGTGGCAAAATCAACAGAAGTATTAGAATTACAAAGTCACTGTAAAAAGATAAACAGGTAACATATATGATAGTGTGAAATACATTTTCAGTGAGCATAGAAAGTTATAAAAGCAAGTTACATACATGATAGTAAAAAAAATGTTTTTAATGAGCATAGACATTACAATTGCAAACATTTTTTTTGTTTTGTTTTAAAAAAAGGGAAGGAGTTTAATATAACATAAGGTGTCTTATGAAAGTTAGAGCAGCAGCAGTGAAGTATAAGAATGTGACTTACGCGATGTTAGTATGGGGTTCAGTCAGGTTAAAGGGGTTCGCCTGGATGGGTGCAGCAGCATAGACAGTACAGTATAAGAATGGGACTTACTCAATGTTAGTAGGGGGGTTGGTAACAGCGGTGAAGTATATGAACAGGACTTATGCAATGTTAGTATGTGGGACACTCAGGTTAGAGCGGTTAGCTTGTGTGAGTGCAGAAACACAGCCAGTGGTTAGTAAGGTGTTCTTTTAGGAGAAGTTTGAATTTGAGATTATTGGAGTTATTAAGTATTTGTTGGGGGAGCAGATTCCAGGATTTGCATATTTTATTTGAATACAGACTGTCACCAAAGTGGTTTTTGGACTTTTTACTTTTAGAAGTGTTTTGTTTGATGAACTGAGGGACCTGGAGTTGGTATTAGGTTCAACTAAATTAGAGAGAGCAGGGCAGTGATCTGGATTACGGAAGATATTATATGCAGTGGTGAGTCGGTTAAGAGTTATAAGGTTGGCAGTTTAAGCCAGTTGAGTTGGTAGAGTGCAGTAGTGGTGGGATTTGTGGGTCTGGTTAATGGTAAACCAGGCTATTTTGTTACAGCAGCTTTCAAGGTTGCTTAAGTTAGTCTTACGCATGTTGGTGAACATTTGTGAACAATAAAGGAGGGTGGAAAGTAGGTGGGATCTTGCAGTAGAGAGTCTGGCATAGTTGGTTAAGAAAGGTTTAGCTCTATAGAGTGAGCCAAGTTTAATGTGAACTTTCTTAATTGTGGTTGCTATATGTTTGTTGAATTTTAGGCATTTGCCTGTTGTTACACCAAGGAGTTTAGTTTGACTAACCGGTTTGATTCTTTTTAACATTAGAAGAGTAGATGCAGAGAGGGGGTTGATTATTTTGGTTCTATTGTTACGGAAAACCATAAGCTTAGTTTTATTGGGGTTGAGAATGAGCTGATGGTTGGTTAAGTATTTTTCAGTGTCCTGGAGAGACTCTTGTGATTTTACTTGTAGTTCATGGAGTGAGTGGACAGAGCAGATAAGAGAGGCATCAATGGCATATTGAATGATAGTGGCTAGTTCAGTGGAGGAGCCAAGTTCATTAGTAAATATGATAAAGAGCACTGGTCAGAGGATATAGCCTTGTGGTACTCCCACCGAGATGGGTAGGGGAGGGGACAGTTTGTTTTCCCATCTAGTATATTGCTGCCTGTTGGACAAATAACTGCAAAACCAAGTAAGGGATGTTTCATTGAGGATGTAAGTTGCCAGTTTGTTGAGCAGTATTTGTTGGGATACAGTATCGAAAGCTTTGGACATACTGAGGAAGGCAGATGCGACAAGATGACCATAATTTTTGAGCAGGTTTATAGTGTTAGTGAAGCTAATGAGTGTAGTAGTAGTACAATGTTTTGGTCTGAAAACATGCTGTGAGTTGGATAAGAGTTTGTTGCTAAGGAGATTGCAGAGTAACTGCTGATGAATACATTTTTCCAAGATTTAGAAAAGGGGAGAAAGAATAGAAATTGGGTGATAGTTTGAGAAGTCTGTAGAGGGGCCGCCTTTGTGTAGGGGGTTGACATGAGTTTTCCAGAGGAGGGGTACATACTGTTCTGTGATAGAGTGATTTATTAAGACAGATATAGGATAGGAGATGGAGGGGGTGGCTACTTTTAGAAATTCACTAGTCTGCAGTAAGGGCCCATGGCTTTAGTTTGTTTAAGAGCCTTTTTATGTACTGGGTTTGTATGAGTTTGAAAGAAAATGGGGTTGGGTTTAGTTCTGTAGATGGGCCTGTAAGGGGTAGCTTGGTTTGGGGTTTGTGAGGGAAGTTATGGAGGTGATAAAGTGGGTATTAAATTGAGATGCTATGCAGTCAGCGGTATTTATGGTGGATGGGGCAGGGGTAGAGGTTGATTAACGATTTGTAGGAGTTGATTACCAGGTGCATGTTTATAATTTCACAGTTGAAATTGTATGTATGCTAGTTTGTGGGTAGTTTCCTTGGAGTATATGGCTATTTAATGCTGGCTGTCTGAATGTAAGCTAGAGGTACCATGTTTGAGCAGTGGCCTTGGAAGTGAAGGCTTGGAAGGGGATGGGGAAAGAGAAACACTAGCTGGCTGACCACAAGGATAGGGGCAAAGCCTGCTCAACTTTAGTGCTGACACAGAGAGGAGGTTAGGACTTACAACAAGGCACCACGAATAAATGTGGACAAGCACCCAATAAGCAGTAGTTTTGAGTTCTACAGCCATGAATGATGTACATAGATCTGTGCCTGGGATCTGTTGTCTGAACAGGAAAAGTTCAATCTCCAGCCTGCCATAGGATAAGGGGAGATATAATAAAGAAACAACCATGCACCTCCAACTCTAACCCCTGATATTTTATATATGTATGCATGTATATCTATCTATCTATCTATCTATATATATATATATATATATATATATATATATATATATTCGTGAGCATGCACACACACACACACACACACACACACACACACACACACACACACACACACACACACACACACACACACACACACACACACACACACACACACACACACTCACATGCACAGCAACTATTTCCCTTATTCAGCTGCGTATTAGTTACAAAACAAAGAATCACATTTATTCAAGTGCCTTGAAAAACAGTTTACAAATAAAATAAGTGCAGCCAATGAAAAACAGTTTACAAATAAATATGAGTGTAACCAATCACACGAGTAATATATAAAAACAAAACAAAAAAAAAAAAGCCACAGCACTTCCTAAAAGATGTCATAAATAAAACAAAGTAAGAATGAAAAGGAATTGCTAATTATGGTTAAGATTCATAGTTGTGGTGCATACTGCATATGGCTAGTGCACAGGAATCAACAATTAAAAGTATATATATATATATATATATATATATATATATATATATATATATATATATATATATATACACACACACACACACACACACACACACACACACACACACACACACACACACACACACACACACGCACACACACACACACACACACGCAATTATAAAATGTGAACAATGTATACTGATAAAGTACACAATTATTTTTATGGTCCTGCTTAGCTGTGTATTCCTATGAGCTTAATTTTGAAAAACACATGTAAGAAAATAATGTTGTATATTGAGAAAGTAAGTAATATTAAGTAATATTAACTACTATAGTGCCCTAGAAACCTACTGATGTTCCATGAATGTTATTTATTCTCTAGCTAACATGTTGTATAATTATGCCTAAGAAATGTCAAAATTGTTTGCTTCAAGTAATGAAATTATTTAATTGGAGGATGGTGCATCAATTATTTAATTAAAGATTTGTATAAAAATGGGTGGAGCATTAAGTAAAATGTATTCCAGGAGAAGGCGAAGGCCGAGGTACCAGAATTAAAAAATTACAATTGCAGCAGTTGGTGTTCTCCATCTTGTATTTTGTATGCTTAATTGGGCTGTTTGTCTCAAGGCATGTGCAGGTCACAAAAATTATCAGATGCCACCCTCCTGTGGATATCTGATGATAATTTATGATGAAAGATGAGGAAAATTAATACAGTAATCTGTTTCAGACTTGATCACATGTATGCATATACTCTACTGTCAATAGGTTATTGTAATCATTTCACGATAGTCACATAACCGGCATTTCCTTTCATATACAGACTGTGCCCCAGAATCCTGAAATTTCTCTAAAAATGGGACATCATGCAGTTTGTGACAATAGGAGGTCCTGCCAGCACAGCTAGCTGGAATTTTGCAAATAATTATATGTGATTTCTGAATATCAAATGGATTTATACAAGATGCTTGTGTTACAAATATAATAGAACTGTATGTCAATTGTATATGAAACTGATTTATACAGATGTTTGTGTTGAAAAGGTATTTGTAAAGTGCTTGTGTTTGAAATGTATCCACAGTGTGCCCTACTGGAGAGAACAGAAATGTACTTGCACTATTGCAACTGTTTAAATGCATATGTTTTAACAGAGGAAATTGGAAATCAGGAGGGTAACCGCAGTTCAGCAAACTTTAAAATGTATCTGAAATTAAATCACTTTATAGGCTAGGCCATAAAGATGCTGTATCACAGGTATTAATGCAGCCAGAGATGCAAAATCTGCACTAGGAAGCTTTCTGTATAGTCTTTTGGGTAAACTAATTACTACTCTGGAAGTGTGGAGGTATGCAATTTTTCTTTATGACTTCTAGCACCTGCCACAGGTCTGAGCAAAAGCCCTTGTGTGTGCATTTTACAGGTAGATGCTAAGTCCTGCCAGCTTCCAGCAATGGGGGTTTGCATTGGAACTAGAAGTCAGATAACCAGAAGTGATGTCATTCTGCAAGCTATCTCAAAAGTAGTATTTTAGATATTATTTTGAGAAGTCTCTTAGTAAGACAGAGCATTCTGTATTCTGTCTTGGGCCTGACAACAAGAAGGGCTATTCACCACATCATCTGCCTTGCACGATTAAATAAGTTATTAGGGAATAGTAATTCTCTTAGATTCAGTCAGGAATGTAGTGAAACTTAGTTTAGCTGCTGTTTTTCTTTATTTGTCTGAGCCTATCCTTCAATGTTATTTTAAATAGTTCCTGTGATTTGAACTCTGAGGTCACGGTGAATATATACTTAGTATTTTCTTGTTCTTTTATTATTTATTATTAAATATAGTTAAACCCTTCATTGTGGCTGATCTTTGTAGAGATATTTAAGTTTTGAGAGCACTTGCATATTTATTTAGTGACACTGTGTGAGCCACTACTAAAATAGCCTTGCTCTTGGTCAAACTACCATTTGTATGTTTCACTCAGTAAAATTGGACACCCTTTGTTAAGGGCATTAAAGTAGCTGGCAAGGGGTTCTGGTGGCAGTGATAACTACCATATAGTCTGTGCAAGAGGGGGTATAACTAGTAAACCTGTGCCAGCCTTTCCTAGGTGTGTGTGTGTGTGCGTGTGTGTGTGTGTGTGTGTGTGTGTGTGTGTGTGTGTGTGTGTGTGTGTCCAAATCAAATCTCAAAGAGTGTGTTTGTCAGCTACTTGGGCAGGGATACAAAGCACTGGTTGGACAGAGAGAGTGCTGGAGGAGTTGGTCTGGACACTTGGTTGAGGACCACGCCCTACAGCTTTACCAGTGGGAAGTCTTATTGGGGATCTGGAGGGAAACAGACATAGAGACAGCCACACTCCAGATTGACTGTGTCCCATGTGTTCTTAAGGGAAATTGTGCTTGACTGTGCTTGATGCAGAGAGCAGTATCTGGAGATACTGTGTATGTACCTGATATCCTCCCAGTGAATGTCCCCCACTGGTGCCATTGGTGTGGATTGGGGCCCCTTGATTACTGACCCAGAGGTGGAGGGTCATCACATATTGGTTGGAGGTGATGGGATATCCACATCACATATTGGTTGGCAGTGGTGGGATATCCACATTACACAGTTCACAAAACGTGTGGTGAGCATGCTGCAGTGGAGTTTGCAGGCATAGCAACATCACAAAATTCATTGAATACAATGCTTCAGAGCCATAATAATGGCTCTCTAAATGCATAAAACTGCAGACTGGAACATCTCCTTTCTGTTTTGTTGTTGTGTTACATTGTTCCAGAGTTGCAGCTGAAAACCTTCTGTTACCTTTTCATAGAGAGACAAAATCTTCCAGTGTATCCAGTTATAGTTTGTTCATGCTTTGCAAAAATGCTTATATGTTATCCCTGATTGGTTCAAGTTACAATCAACTGCAGCTTCTGAAGGTGACACTAACTATACATAATGTTATTTGTAAAATTAGCCACTTGAAACCTTTGCAGTTTTCTTAACGTGAAACAGGTCTGGAATGGATTCTAAGTTTATCAGACTCTTTACAGTACAGGTATAAACACTATTATTTCAGCTGCACTTTAAATTGCTTTTCTTTCAGTACAGACAATAGAACAGATGTGATTTCTTAATTTAGCAGATAAGTTAACAAAGGGGGGCAGAGTCATTCTGAAACTGGGCTATGACCATACATCAATGCTTTGTGTATGTTCAAACTACAAGGTTGGATTGTTGTCATTCATTTCTTAGTCTTTCAGGCCAACACTTCAGACATATGGTTGTCTAAGTTAGTGAATGACTGTAAACTGATAATTGTAAATCAGTCTTTCACCAAGTCACAATCACCCCAGCATTGATTAGATCATGTTGGCAATTACTATGAGGACAATGTTCAAAATTAAAAGTGAGAAACTGTAGCATGGTTAATTTTGACAAACAAAATATTGCCCATAACATATAGGTGACACATCCCTCCAATAAGACACTGTCATAAGACATCTAGTCACCTTGGTTGATAATTATTTGCCTTTTGACTATCATGTCACCAAACAAGTTTAGAAAGCTTTCTGTTTACCTCATTTAATTTCACGAGGCATCTCTTCTAAATTCATAGAAACCCTAATTCCCCTTAATGCATATCTCATCAGTCCACTACTGAATATAATGCCCCTTTCAACATGTATTGGCTTAAATATATAACTCAACTTGACAGACCATTTAAAGATCAGTGCTCTTAAAAATTGTTTTTTTTTTTTTAATCAGGACAGGCATGTTTTCTTAACTGCATAATGTCCCACTTTTGGAGAAACAAGTCAGAGAGGACAGATCAACAAAGATGCTGTATACATACAATGTGGCATTACAGGCAGGCTCTGAGCAAGGATTTCAGCAAAGGATAGGGGAATGGAATGCAAAACTGAAGGCACGTGGGGTGAAACAGAATACAGATAAGACAGCTGTAAAGGCAGCAAATGGGGAAAAATCATAAGAAGCTGAGAAATGAGTTAGAAAGGAAAATAATGGAACATGTTACCAGCTTCAGGTATCTGGGAGGTGTGGGTGAGAAGAAGGGAAGTCTGAATGAGGACGTCAAGGCAAGAATTAGAGAGGCTGCAACCAGATAGCAAAGTGTCGTGTGGTATATGACAGAAGAATGCCAAAGAAGCTGAAAAGTAAAGTGTACAAAACAGTGCTGTAACCAGTACTACTGTATGGTATAGAAACCTGGGCAGTAAAGGCAAAGCAGTTGAGGAAGCTAGAGGTGATGGAGATGAAGTGCCTGAGATGGGCGGTGGGATGCAGACTGTGGGACAGACAAAGAAATAAGAATCTAAGAGCAGAAGCCAAAGTTGCTCCAATTGCAGAAAAGGTCAACAATAACAGATTACAGTGGTTCTGGCATATGTGCAGCAAAGCAGAAGACAGTCTGATGAAGAAGATTTGGGACAAATAGGAAGAAGGCAAGAGGATACAAAGGTATCCAGAAAAGAGGTGAATGGATTGTGTGACAGAAGATCTGCAACAATCAGACATGAGTGTTGGGAAGGTAGGAGAGTGGCATTGAATATAGAGAGATGGTGACAACTGGCATGAGACTCAACTCCATGTAGAAAATGCAAAAAAGGGGGGTTGATGTTGATGATGTTGACAGGCTGACAGCCATCACTCTATACTCATTTGTAGATTACTGCGTGAGAATTTGTATCTGGCCTTTTGAGCCATGAGAGAGACAGCCTTGTTGACCTTCTACTCCTTCATATAACAACTGGTTCCACAAATACTTGGTTAAAAGAATTAAATCTTCATCAACAAATAAAGAAGACATGCAGGTATGACTTATTCATATCTCAAAATATCCCCACCACTGGAACAAACTGCCATTACATGTTAAGTAGAATGGCAACCTTGCTACGTTTAGTGTCAACCTAGATAATTGGATGAGTCGACTAATTTCTCCACCCGTAAATACTGAACTGCTGTTCTAAAAGTAGGAGGAACTTTTGAATGCATATTATTTTCTATGCACTACTGAAAGTAACACAGGTTACCCCCTTTAGCAAAGCAGATGACACCATCTGAAATCTCACCTCACCAGCAAAAGAAATGTAGACTAAATGCTGAGCAGTGCTAAGTCTCATCAAGGAAGTCATCTGTATTAACTGTTTACCTGAATCTCTTCACCAACTATATCATCAAAGTGCGGAGAATAGCTGTTGAGGTGTTCTTGTATAAGGATGACCCATGTACTATATCTGGGAATTGCTTGCCTATTAGCTTCCTTTGTATCATTTAGCAATGATGTTGTTGTCCTTATATTCCACCATTCACATATATATGGGAAGGATGAGATACCAGTATCCAGTCTAGTATAGACTGATGTTTGGTTCTTTTGTCTGTTCTGGTGGGGGAAGTTATTAGTTGGATTAGTCCATGTAGATTGATATGGGAGATAGGGTTTAGACTGGAGCAGTTATCCCAGTCAATATTAAGGTCGCCTAATAGGATGTTTTCTTGGGGAAGGGTGTTGGTCATCCATTCTAGTAGTTTTTCTCTGATGGTAATATTGTTCCCTGGGGGGATGTAGCATCCTATAATGTTGATATGTTTATGTGTGTTACATATGACATGGTAATGAGCAAAACTGTTACAATGAGCACCTGGGGGTATGCTGGTGATGGAAAACTGGATGGTGGAATGATTCATAAGTATGTAAATGTCATGCAACAGGGCTGTATCCCCCAAATATTTGAACTGGGATGGATGGACATGTTCAGACTAAGAGAATCTTAAAGAAGGTTGGCGATTGTTGCAACATTCATAAATTTGTATCTATGAGAGGCTCTTACTGCTGCTGATTTGTCAGATGGAGACTGACGTTGTCCCAGCTGGTGCTGAGTCCTTCAACCATGCTTAATGTTTCATGGACTACATGACACCAATATTGTGGACCAGTACTGTGTGGATGGGGACACCATACAAGAAACTGTGGACATGTGTTGGCTTCATCTGCAGCTCCATGGGAGTTGTGTTGTACTTATCCCACTAGATATTAATGCATGTGCTGCTTTACCTGTATTATCTACAGGGAACTTTCAGCAACCTTTTGGGGATACAGTGGGGGTATCTCATGCATCTGCCTTGTGTATACTCCACCAGTTTTTTTATGTCATGTTTCAGCATATGGGGGAGCATATATAGTTCTCACATACCACAGATAAAAGACTGAATACCATGTGGGATTTCTATGATATAGCCTATTTCTCTAGGATTCAAGGAGCCAAGGACTGCACTGACATACAATAAAGGCACTATGTGGTAAGCTGGGAAGGAGGTACATGAAACACAAAGGGTGTCATTCTACCAACTGCTAAGTTGTCTGCAATCCATAAGGTATCATCTACAATGTGTGATCAGACTCTTGTTGGTGATGCTAGATATGCCTTGGAACCCTGGCTTATGGCACCCACAAGAGATAAACAAACTCAATTGTAAGCAGGGAACATAACTGAGCATAAGTTTGGCCTGCTGAAGGCACATTTTTGCTGTCTGGTTTTATCTGGTTGTGCTCTGTAGTATTACTCTGACACTTGTGCAGAATAATGTCATCGTCTGCAATGTTACACAATATCATACCTAGGAAGCAGTTACAGTTGGGAGGGGCACTTGCACAAGCAGCAGTCCCCTGCATTACCAGCCAGTGACGGATGAGTCAGATGAGCAGTCAATGGAAAAACAGTAGCAGGGGATGATCATGCTAGATGGAGCCAAGAGCAGTATGCTGTGACACTGACCAAGACAACGTGGCTTGTACATAGCTTCATTACATAGCAGAAAAGAATAAAGCAGATGCACTACAGTGAAAGTGATGCATGCAAAACAAACTCCAGGCCATGCTTACCCATGCATTGACTGGCCACACTGTAAATCAGACATATGCAATGAAAATAAAAATGTAAAAATGGCAGGGCAGAGTTATCATTTGCAGAGGAGGGGAAAGGAGCACATGCGTGGATGTCTTTCACATAGAAATGTGTGAGTGCTGATGATTATTAAAGTAAAACATTTTTTTTGTCTTTTGCCTTTCAGTGTGTGTGTGTGTGTGTGTGTGTGTGTGTGTGTGTGTGTGTGTGTGTCTGGTGGGGGGTAATGAAAAAGGCTCTGTGAAGAGCCAGTGTTGATGTGTTTGATGTACTGGGAGATTTGATGGTGTATTTATGGGTCTCAGCAGGAGTTGCAGCTCTGTGGCTTGATATGTTGTACGGGTTCAGGGAATGTACAATAGAGGTTTAAACATCCTATACATGCACTCACCCAGGAAAACTGACTCTTCCAGGAGTTGCACTGGTTGAACCTTGACCCTGGCTAGATGCTAGTGTGCTGTGAAACTGTGAGTGATGGATTCTACAATATGCACCTCTGGTGCAACTGCCACATCCACATTGACATCCTCTCCTAAGCATAGACACCTCTATAACAGATGCAACAATGGAAAGGCTAGCCTTGTCAAAGTGTGATTTAAGTTATCTTCACCCATGATGGCTACAGTCTGTATAAGCAGCAGTTTTCCTGCTTTGGGGATGATACCTTACCCCTGTCAGACAAGCTTGAGTGAACATGGCACATTCCAGTATGTTACTGAGCTATCCAAGCAATCACACTTACAGGACAATGGTCATTTTGCATAACATGGATCACCCCTACTAACTCCACCATGGCTCTAGTGGTACTCTCCTGTGCCTTTATAATGGTGCTACACATACACTGGGTTATGCTGACTGACATACCAACCTCAGGGGAGGGCAGTAACCATGTCTCCAGTGAGTACTATTATCCACCCCTGTGTGCAGCTCTCTGTCAATGCGCACTAGTGGCAGATTCTGACATGTTTCTACAAGGGAGTACCAGAATTCCCTGACTGCAAGTGCCCTTATTAACCTGTCACCCTGTTTGGTGTGCATCTCCTTGACAAAATGGACATCCAAGCCACAGTCAAGGCTAGAAGGCATGGTTACCAAAAGGCAGCAGTCTGGAGGGATAAACCAAACACACCTGGCTGAGATGAGGAACACTCATCTCTATGGAGAGCAAAGGATGGCTGAGTTCAGAAGCATAATGTGCAAAGCATCTTCTTGGCTGCCTGAGTAATGGCCCTGTCCAGATGGATCTCTCCTGCATATTGGGAATACCTGGAACTGGGAGGAAATAATAGTCTGAAGTCCACATTGTGAACCTTCATGTTTGGTAGGCATGAGGGCAAAATGCTCATAGAAAAAAAAACTTTACAATGTAGAGGGAAAGATAGTATATTATCAGCCAAATTGAGTTGCTCTGTTACAGGCTAGCTGAAGTCTATGTATGGTCATTGTGAGTATATTAAAACACTGAAAGCATACAGGAGGATGGCCAGTATTAAATTGTGGCATATAGCTGCTCTAGTGTAGTCTGTCATAAAAGCATTGGCTTTCTATAGCTTGCCAAATTTCACTAAGCCTTTGGCTAGCTTTTATAATGACAGACTTCATAGGGAGGTCAGACTTTAGTTCTTTCTCCAAGTCTACCTCAATGCACTTTGCAGATGTTACAGTCTGACTGGGTAAACATTTTAAAATGAAGTAATAAATAAGTTAGCAATAGGTGGCAAAAACGCTGACACCTACCCAAAGAGCCTGCACTTTGTTTTGGAGATGTTTAGGTGAAAACAAAAGATAGACAGGTAGAGTGAAAAGTGTTAACTCCTTATGAAAGTAGTGGTTTTTATACAAGACTCAATTAAGTTCATCATATGTGCATTGTGATGAGTCTTAGAGAACTGTGTTAGTACCATGATCTGAGCACAATATATGTTGAGAGCCAGATAATAAACATTAAGCGCTGATGTATTGATAAAGCAGGGAGTATACATTGTATTCCAAAACATTTGAAAGAAGATACAGAGGAGCAAATTCGTCCATCCAAAACTACCATTATGCAAAGGGGTTTTTATTGGTGCCTTCCAAAGTTAAGTGGAAAAAATGTAAACCAGCTACTAAAATCCACCCAAAAGGCTACCCCCAAACCAACCACCCCTGACACTAAAGTTCCCATCGAAACACAATTCAACTCCCACTTTGTGAACTCAGTTCTATCCTTACTATCCCCCCAACACAAATAACACTAATACAAGCTTTACCCTCAAAACAGTTTCCACCACTTCAATCAAAAGCATGCTCTCCAAACTAAAAACCTCATCAACAGCAGCCGACCTACTCCCCAGCTATTTCTTGAAACTCACAGCACATGCTATTGCTATCCCAGTCTCCACTCTCATAAACAGATCAATTGTTGAAAACTATGTGCCCAAACTCTGGAAAATATCCTATGTTACACCCATACATAAAGGCGGGACCTCCACTGAACTTTATAACTACAGACCCATTGCTTTACTCTTCCCCCCTGGCCAAAATACTAGAAAAATGCATCCATACCCAGATGCTAAGCTATCTCCTAGACAGCAACATCCTGTCACCTACACAGCATGGTTTCAGACCTGCCCATAGTACCACTACAGCCCTCCTCTGCTTCACAGACACAGTAAACCATCTCAAAAATGAAGGCCTACAAGTGTCAACTCTTTTTTTGGATATGTCCAAAGCATTTGACACAGTCTCACACCAAATCTTGCTAAACAAACTAAACCAATATCATCTATCAAATTCCACTCTTACCTGGTTCCAAAGCTACTTAACTGACAGGTACCAAGCTGTGAAATGGGAAAATTCTCTCTCTCCTCAGCTGCCCATAACTATAGGAGTCCCACAGGGTTCTATCTTAGCACCACTACTATTCAGTCTTCAGAAATGACCTCCATACCTCCACACAGCATGCATCTATAATTTAGTATGCAGATGACACTACCTTAATCTGTGCTGCACAAAACATTCCCACCCTCCTGCAAACAACTCAGCTAGCATTCTCTGACGTTGAAAACTACCTTACCAAAGCCCAACTTATCCTCAATCCAAAGAAAACTCATCTTATGATTATAACCAGTTCTAACAAAAACACTAACAGTCAATTCACTATCTACTCCACTAATGCTACTCCAATTGCTCCAGTGGCACCGGCTAAGCTATTGGGAATAACCATAGACTCCCACCTAAAATTTGATAGTCATCTCAACTTAACTATTAAAAAAGTACATGCCAAACTGGGGTCGCTCTACCGTATCAAACCATTTCTTACCAACAACACAAGATCAGCCATTGTTTGCTCCCAACTTCTATCCACCCTACTCTATGCATCTCCCATTCTGACTAATCTCAACAAAACTGAACTAAGCAAAATGGAAGCTTGCTATAATAGAATTGCCCGCTTTGCTGCAAATTGCTCATATAGAACTCATCACTGTACTGCTTTGAGACAGCTCCACAGGCTTGAACTGCCCAATCAGCTCTGCCTCTGTCATTCTATCTATTACCTCCCCAATAAGTGTCCTGCCCTCAAAAACCTAGTACAACATCACTCAGCCAAAGGCCTCTTAGATCATCAAGCAAACTACTACTAGAAGTCACCAACAGCTACAATAGCTTTGGAGATGCACTATATAGTAGTTCAGTGGCTAAAAAATGGAACTCTGTCCCTACAAGCATTCAAAACACATCATCCAAAGCCTCCTTTAAAGACCTCATCAGGCAACATCTCAAGGAAAGTTGGCAGTGCCATGATTGCTCCCCAGGCTAGTGAAAGCGGATAACACATGCATACAAAATCTAGAGCACTTGATAATAGTTTTCAGTCTTACTCACAAACACTGGCTAATCTACAATGTATGTACTGTACCTGTGTACTATGTATGTATTCTACCTATGTTCCAAATTTCAGCTGTACACCACAAATCTATTAATTACCTTTATTTTTAAAATTAATATTTTTTTGTTTGTTCTCTCCATTGTAACTGTTTATGTGCCACATACCACCAGACCACTCAACTGTCCCGAATTTCTCAGTTTTTACCGAGTTTTTGTTCAAAAAGGTGCCACACCCCGAGTGGCACCTTCACCCTTCCCTATTTATTGTTTTTTTTTTTTTTTTTTTTTTTTTTCGCTTGGCATGTCATCATGACATCAGCTCGACCAGCTCGTCCACCAGCTCCCTGCCCAGACGCGAGCATAGCATGGCTCGCCATATGTATTTGGCAATTTATTTGGCATAAACAAAAGTTACCAAAAGTTATGGATGGGAATGGAATGGTCTGAATGGATGGATCTAACTTTTTAAGATGTCGCCGCAGCGCAGCCAACTGGATGATTTTTTTTTGTTTTTAAAAAATGGAAAAATGTTGCTCGCTGGACTGGAGTTTCAGAAGAAGATGCTTGCTGCAGTTTTCCAGATGGATTTAGAGGTTTTGATATATATTCTTTCTATATATAAAAACACTTCAACATTTTGGCGTTTAGCTTATTTGTATTGTATACAAAACTGATGCACTTCAGTAAAACAATAGCAGGATATCTATTTCAGGTTTTGCATTTTCTGCACTTTTATTCTGTCCCTCGGCCCTCACAAAGAAAATATAGCTGCTGCTGTTTGAGCGTGATAACAGTTTTCTTTCATTTTCACTTTTCAATCGCTAAAATGTAGGAAACCTGATAATGAAATAAAGTATTCTTTTCAGTAATCTGTGACACACAAGTAGCTGAGCTAGGTACATCACTTTAAGGGAGTATTTCTATATTCCAAAAAAAAAGCCAAGAGGCTGTGACAAGTTAAGCAGAGAAAATGACAATCTGTACAAGCTGCATGTGTATTTATTTCATCTGCTTACTGGACTATCTACTTAACAGACTTGTCCAAGCTGGGGCTTGTGTTTCATTTAATCTGCTTAAAGGAAAGTTATGTCTGTGTGTATTTTATCTGCTTACTGGGCTCACTGTTTGCTATTTGCTTAATGGACTTTAACAAAGTCCAAGCTCCTGTGTTATTTATCCAATCTGCTTAATGTAAAGCTGTATTTTTATGTACTGGGCCAAAATGTATTGGACTCATTGTTTTACAAGCTATTTATTTAACAGAGTACAAGCTGGGGGGCTGTGCGTTTTACCTTTTTACCTGCTTAACAGCTATGTATTTTACCTGCTTAATGTCTGTGCATTGGACTCACTGTTTTTAAAAGCTATTTGTTTAATGGAGTAACCTGCTTTAACGGCTAACGGCTGTGTATTTTACCTGCTTAACAGCTATGTATTTTACCTGCTTAATGTCTGTGCATTGGACTCACTGTTTTAAAAGCTATTTGTTTAATGGAGTACAAGCTGTGGGGCTATGTATTTTATCTGCTTAATGGAAAACGTGTGTGTGTGTGTGTGTGTGTGTGTGTGTGTGTGTGGAGGAAGGCTGTGTATTTTATCTGTTTACAAGCTATTTGTTTAATGGAGTAAAACTGTGGGGCTGTAAATGCCCTAGTATAACTGGTGGTAGGGGTTACTTAGTCTCAGGTTCAAACCCTGCATTAAATAGCCATTTAAGTTTCAGTTGTCCTATCTTTCAGGAAACCCTTGGTAATTTGGTAACACAACATTGTATTCTAATGTTTAAAATGTGTGTCCCTGGTTATTTGGATTGTTTTCCCCCCCCCCCCACATAAATTTTTTTATTTTTTTTGTTGTTGTGCAAGCAAGAGAGAGGAGAGTCAGAATTTTAGTGCTGCTTTTACCACATTTTGCTTGCTATCAATCAGCATAATGGTAGAGTACAGGCTGTGGATTCTACTCAACAGTATGTAGATGGATTGCTGATACTATGCTGTGCTGTACTTTTTAAGCGGTGGCTAATTGTCACCCCCCACACCTTTTGATTTTCTACATGGAGTCTGCTGTTTGTCAGCTTTTCATCATCTCTCTTCAATGATGTTGTTTTTTTTTGTAAAAGACAACTGTATTTTTTAGTTTTGAGTTCAAGTTCAAAGTTTGATTTTGTGTATTTTGTTTTATTTCCACAATTCCAATGGAGTGGGCGTTACATAATTATGCATGTACATTTTTGTTAATTAGCGTACAGATTTGTACCTATTTTTCATAGCCTTTGTCCAGATTTTTGATTATTTCAGGTTGAGAGGTATGCATACCACTGTAAAAACATGTCTCCTGTAATTTGTGTGTATACTGATCATGCATAAATAACTAAATGTGTCTGTAATTTTTCTTTGTGGAGCTTTTCTCCCCGGGCCTCTGCTGAAAAAGGGCCTTTTTGGCTCAGTCAGACACCCCCGGTTAACAAATGTAAAATAAAATAAATAAATAAATAAATAAATAAAGTACAATCTGCTTGTGTGTGTGTGTGTGTGTGTGTGTGTGTGTGTGTGTGTGTGTGTGTGTGTGTGTGTGTGTATGGTGTGTGCATGTATAGGTGACATAATACATTGTGGCATAAATGAAAATTAATAATAATTATTAGTTTCTTTAGTCTACTCAAGCTGGGGTTGTAAAGGTCCATTGCTATGCTTTCTATAAGTTCATAGGTTCATAGGTAGGTAATAGGCTCTCTGCCCGATGGCATTTATAAGCCTAGCCAGAGTGTGTCGGCTTTCGCAGCCCTATTGATTAATTAACTGATCCTCTGTCAAGCAGAGACAATGAAGTGATCCCAGGGGTGTAGTTTCTGTTACCCATTCAATCATCAAGGTTTCTCTTGAAGAGTGTTAGTGAGGGGCTCTGCCTGATGTAATTTGGAATTTTGTTCCAAAGCATGGGGAGTCTCTGTGACAGGCATCTATCCCTGCAGCATGTTCTATTTATTGTTGTGGTGAGGTTTAGCTCACTAGAGCACGTGGCTTGCAGTGACTTGGATTTCTTTAGGTGGCGCATGTCCATCAATTCTGAGTTGGACATGGCTTTGTAAGTTAGGCAGAGATCACCTCTGAGTAAACGATATGCCACTGAGTACAGCCAGAGTTTTTTCAGTCGGGCTGCATAGGACATATGTTTGAGGCCAGTAATCCTCTTGGTGAGGTACTTTTGTGGTCTTTCCAGCTGTTGGAAGTGTCTTGTGAGGTTCATCCCAAATGGGCCTTGTACTATATGATGGGTCTAATGAGTGATGAGTAGAGGGGCACTATAACCTCTTTATTTCTAGATGCAAACCCTTTAGTAATTAGATGGGCCACATAGAAGGATTTCCTAACTACTCTGGCAATATGATTGTCAAAGGAGAGATTACTATCTACTTAGGTCCCCAGATCTCTTATTACCTCTTCTGTATTAAGGGGGCTGCCACCTATGTGGTAATTCGTGGGTGTTTTGATTTTACTAAATGGGATGACTATGCATTTTTTGGCATTTAGCTTGAGGCCATGACTTTGACACCAGGTGTCCGTCTCAGTAAGGCCCTTTTGGAGGATGTCCGTGTCAGCCAGAGAGTCAATTATGGCTCCCAGTTTGCAGTCATTGATGAACTTGGTTAGCCATAGTCCTCCTGTGTTTGCCTGTACTTCTGAGAATTATATGCTGAACAGTAGGGGGTCCCATACTGAGCCTTGTGGGACACCACTTGTGACTGGTTTAGAGTCAGACCTGGAGCCCATTATTCTTACCGTGTTCTGTCTGTAAGCCAGTTGGCAACCCATCTTGTGATGTAGGGGTTTATGTTCAGGCTGGTGAGTTTTTCTGTAATACCTGAGTGGGGAATGGTGTCAAAAGCCTTGGCGAAGTCAAGGTAGGCTGTGTGAACCACCTTTCCCTCATCTATGGCCTTGGTGACTGTCTTGAAGAAGTCAACCAGGTTTAGTAGGCATGATCTGCCCTTAACAAAGCCGAACTGGGTCAGGTCAAGTGTTTGGAGGTTCCCAATGTCTTTGTTAATGAGTTCCATGATGATGCACTCCATAGCCTTGCAGACCAGGCTAGTCAGGCTTATGGGGCAATAGTTACCAGGGTCAGTTGTGGCCCCTCCTTTGTGGAGAGGAATAACCGTTGCCGTGCACCATTCTATGGACAAGTAGCCTGTGGAGAGGCTGAGGTTGAACAGCGTGTTTAGGTGTGTGTGTGTGTGGGGGGGGTAGTTCGTTCTGTAGTTCTAGCAAGATGCAGCCTGGGACACCATGTGGTCCCATTGATGCTGTGTTTCGGCTTTTGAAAGGGCTGTTTTCACCTGTGCTTCTGTGATTTTTGGGACACTACACTTTTCCAGTATTGTTGTGGGCCCTTTTGGAGGTGCGAGGGTGGTGAAGTTTGCACTGAATCTATCTGCCAGGATGTTGGCAATATCAGTAGGTTCAGTATATTTTGTGCTATTTTGCACTAGTTCAGTGCATGTCTGCGAGTTGCCACTTACATTCTTAACATAGCTAAAGAAGGCTTTGTGGTTATCTTTTGAATCCTTGGCTATTTTTCTTTTGACGTTAGCCTTGGATGATTTCATGAGGGAACTTAGTTTCTTACTGATACTGATCAGGGATGTCTTTCCTTCTTGGGATTTGCTTTTTTCTTAACTAGTTTCCTCCTTATATTGTATAGCCTGTTTATTGCAGGGGTCCACCAAACTGGTTTCCTTCTCTTAGAGGAGTGAGTCTTGGTTTTGCTATTGATGGCACGATCCATGCATCCTTGTAGGTGCTCATAGAGTGCATTTGTAAAGGTTTATGCATCTTGGGCAGCGTTATCCTTTAGTGTGGGGGCTATAAAACTTACCACCTCTGTCTTAAGTAGGGTGAAGTTTGCTTTAGAAAAGTTTTTTACTGTGGTTTCCTTAGTTGGGGGTGGTGGTAGGGTGTGGACATCCAGAGTGATTAGTTTATGGTCTGATCTAACCAGTGACGGGTTGACCTCCAGTGTGGAACACCTGTCGCCCATGTTGGTGATGACCAGGTCCAATATGTTTTCATCTCTGGTAGGGGAGTTTACCAGCTGATCCAGGGCATTTGAGTTGATGAATTCCAGAAAGCTCTGGGCCTGGGAATTTGTACTCTAGTAGTTTTCCCAGTGAATGGTAGGGTAATTGAAATTGCCCAATATCAGGGAGTTCGGAAGGACAGTCATGTTTTCCAGTGTCTCCAGAAAGGTGGAGTGGTGGTCCTGGGTCATGGAGTGTGATCTGTAGCAGGCCACAATTGGCATTGCAGAGTTGCCTGATGTTAGTTGCACATGGATGATCTCAGAGGTATCATGCTGCACCACTAACCTGGAGATGTAGGCATCCTTGATGAATATGGATACACCCCCTCCTTTTGTGTTTCGGTCCGTGTTCTGTGGCTGAAACATGTGGTATGAGTTGTAGCCCGGTAGTGCTGGGGTGCTCTCCAGAGCCTTGAACCAGGTTTCAGTTACTACACAGATGTTGACGTTCTCCATACTGAGGAGTGCTTCGAGCGCGTGCATTTTGAGATTTAAACTCCTGGCGTTGAGTAGCATAACCCTCAGTTTTTTGTTAATTGTGCTGTTTATGAAGGTTTGTTTGACTTTTGAGCCTTGCCTAAAAAAGGCACTATGGCGGCAGCAAGAGCCTAGGGGTGACAGGTGCGAGCCGTCTCTTGTGAAGGAATGCGGCTTATCGAGCATGTCGTCCCAGGCTGACAGGCACTGGATCCCCTTTGAATGACAACAGGAACTTAGACAATTGTTGAAATTTATCATTTTTTGTTTATACTGAGGTATCATTCTTTGTAAGGGCAGGATGCTACTCAGGGTCAGGGTCATACCAGCCTGGGCTGCATGATCAGAGAGCTCTTCCATATCTCTTTTCATGTAGTCCAGGGAGGTACATCTCAGGTCATTCACACCAACTTGAACAATGACAGAGTCATATTTGTACTTGTTCTGGAGTGACCTGAGTGTTTGTGTTATGTGGTGGATTCTGGCTCCCGACAGTTAGCTAACAGTAACCTTCTGCTTGTCCAGCCTAGTGAGTGGGACGTCAGTGTGCCTGACTATAGAGTCACCTATTACTAGTGTGTTAGGTATGTTATTTTGCCTTAAGGGCTGTGATTGTGCAGCACTCTGATTTTGTGTTTTATGTGTTGTCTGGTTTGTGACAGGAAGTGCAGGTTGTTTGGGTGTCTGCTTTGGAGGTCTCTGATGCTTTTGCAGGTTTTTATTTAGAGCCTCCGAGTATGATTTTGTGTAATTATGTGTATTTTTTGCCAGTGCTGTTTTAGTAGGCCTGTGTGCAGCTGGAGGTGTGGGACAAGTGTTAACCTTCTCTTGACTGTCTGTTAAAGTCTTGGGTGGAGACAGCTTAGCTTCCAGTTTGGCTGTATAATTGCATCTCTCGCATATGTTAGTGTTTTGTGGTAGGAGGAGAGGGTTGTCTCTGTACATGAGGCAATTCTAACATTGCCTCAGGATACCCAGATTCACCAGCTGGACTGGAGAGTGCACCTGAAGTTGCCCTTTGGTCATGCCTGAATAGTAGGGTGAGCTGCTTAGTCGCTTGGTTGGTGAGGGGTGAATAAAGAGCCTTGTCCTGCTGGGCAATCAGTGTCAGGGTATATTAGTGCTTGCTATTAGGTCTGAGCAAGTGCTGGGCTGTAAGATGCTTTTTGAGTACTTAGGTTGAGAGTTAGACTAGTTTCAAGGGAAAAACTGATGAAGCCGGGAATAATTTAACCGTAGCTAACCGGCACTGCCCGGTGTGCAAAACTGTGCAAACGCATTTTTTATTATAGTAGGGAAATGAAAGAGATAGAAATTAGCCCAAAATGGCCAATAAACTACTAACTTCTGGCCTGGAACCACTCCTCCAGGGACAGATAGGTTGCTCAAAGTTCCCCTCTCTCACAGGTGAACAGAAAAACTTCTTTCTATCCAAGTAAGGTATGGGCAACTCAGAAACTAGTATCACAGCCTTGAATTCAACACTAGCCTGAAAACTGGACTATACTAGCTTAGAAAGGTGGGAAACAAGGAATTTTCTTTGTTTTTTTTTTGAAAAAATAAGGCAAAAACAGTAAAAAATACACTTAAAATAGCTTTAAATGACTACAAACGATCAGAAAAGGCTATCACACTTTAGTGTGTAGCCTACAACAGTTAAAAAAATTATTTAAACAAAAAACTTTTTAAAAGTGCAGGCAGTCAAATAAGTACAATATGTGAAAAAAACAAGCTTTTAAATCACAATAAACACTGGAAAATCTGCGTTTAAGCGGAAAACAGTTAAGTACAGCAAGAAAGTACAGAAAACTGATAAAATCACTCCAAAGTCTCTCTTCTAAGCTAGAAGGCTTGTATCAGTTTAAAGCTTTCTAGTGCTACCCAGTAGGTTAGTTACAGGAAAGATGGAAAACAAGCGTAGATGTGGCCTTTTAAACCTGAAAGTTGAATGAGATGGACAAACTGTCCAGATGGTCAATAAACTACAATTTCTGGGCCAAGAACCTCTTCTGTCATGGTAGACAGGCTACCTAGTGCTTACCACTCCGACTGATAAGCTAGAAGGCTTTCGTCCAACACAGAAAGGCTTGCGGGACTCAGAAGCTTGCCAACAGTCCTGGATACAGCAACTCTGTACCTGGACTAGGCTAGTTACAGGAAAGGTGGGAAACAAGCGCAAGTGCAGCTTTTAAACCAGAACGTTGAAAGAGATGGAAAATAACTGCTCAAACAGCCAATACCTACAATTTATGGGCCAGGGACCACTCATCTTGTGGTAAATAGGCTACCTGATGCTTACCACTCCCACTGAAAAGCTAGAAGGCTTCCCTCCAACATGGAAAGGCTTGGGGGGCTCAGAAGCTTGCAAAGAGTCCTGGATACAGCAAATCTGTACCTGGACTAGACTAGTTACAGGAAAGGTGGGGAACAAGTACAAATGTAGGTTTTTAAGCCAGCAAGTTGAATGAGATGGAAAACTGCCCAAACGGCCAAATAAACCACAATTTCCGGGCCAAAACTCACTCTTCCCATGGAGGATAAGCTACCTACTGCTTACCACTCCCACTGATAAGCTAGAAGGCTTCCCTCCAACACAGAAAGGCTTGGGGGGCTCAGAACCTTACCAACAACCCTGGATACAGCAACTCTGTAACTGGACTAGGCTTGTTATAGGTAAGGCAGGAAACAGGCACAAGTGCGGCTTTCAAACCAGAAAGTTGAAAGAGATGGAAAATAACTGCTCAAACAGCCAATAGCTACAATTTCTGGGCCAGGGACCACTCCTGTTGTGGTAGATAGGCTACCTGATGCTTACCACTCCCACTGAAAAGCTAGAAGGCTTCCCTCCAACACCGAAAGGCTTGGGGGGCTCAGAAGCTTACAAAGAGTCCTGGATATAGCAAATCTGCACCTGGACTAGACTAGTAACAGGAAAGGCAGGAAACAAGCGCAAACACAGACTTTTAAATCAGAAGGTTGAAAGAGATGGAAAAGCTTCCCAAACGGCCAATAAACTATAATTTCTGGGCCAGAAATCACTCCTCCTGTGGTAGATAGGTTACCTAGTGCTTACCACTCCCACTGATAAGCTAGAAGGCTTCCCTCCAACGCAGAAAGGCTTGGGGGGGCTCAGAAGCTTACTAACAGTCCTGGATACAGCAAGTCTGTATCTGGACTTGACTAGTTACAGGAAAGGCAGGAAACAAGCTTAGAATTTTTTTTTGTTACAGAAAAGCAGCTAAAATAACAGTAAATACAATTCAAATTCTAGTGCAGGCCAAGTGTGTAGCAACACAACGGCAGATACAGTATGCAGATGATGCCACTCTCATCTGCTCAGCTCCAACTCTAACAGAACTACAACAGATCACTCAAGCATCTTTCTCTTCTGTTGAAAGTTGGCTATTAAATGCTCAACTCCTCCTCAACCTAAATAAGACCAATCTTCTCATCTTTCAACCCTCAAAATCTACCCTGAACATCCCCCATTTCAACATACTTTCCAAAGACAACACTTTCATCTCACCAACAGCCCACATTAAGCTACTCGGTGTACAGATTGACAACAAACTCAAATTTGACCCTCACATATCACTCACAATAAAAAAGTCCACAAAAGTTGGGTGCCTTGTATAGAAACCAACAATACCTAACCAAACCAGCCAGAATCTCTACCATAACTTCCCAACTAATCTCAACCCTAATCTATGCATCACCCATACTCACAAATCTTCGACAATCAGACCTAAAGAAACTCAAAGCCTGCTACAATAAAATTGCAAAGTTTGCATCAGGGGACTCCCACCACAATCACCACTGTCTCTCTTAGAAACCTACACTGGCTTGAGCTCCCTCAACTCCTACACCTAACCCAACTTACCTTTGCTTATAAACTTGTAAACCACCCTCTTAAAATTCCCTCACTTCATACACTTCTCCAACCCTACCAGTCCTCCAGACCCCTTCACTCCTGCAACAAAAATCTACTCCAAGTCACCAAATCCAACAACTCTGCAGGGGAAGCGCTATTCTCCTACTCCATATCCAAAATTTGGAACTTACTTCCCACTGCCATAACTACCCTCCCTTCCAGCAGTCTCTTCAAAAATGCTCTTAAAGCACACCTAAAATCTCACTGGCTATGTCCTTGTCCATACCCCAACTAACCCCCCCCCCCCATCTCCTGTACTACTAATTAGCTGCCAGCTGTACTATTAGCTGTCAACAGGTTATCAGTATTTCATATCCTTTAACTAGCAGATGATTGCAGTACGATGTTTACTCTTTTCTTTATGTGAGAAATTAATACTACTAGGCAACTGTCTTGCACCTTATTGTTATACTCTGACATATGTCATTGCCTAATTAGTAAATACAAAAGACCACAAACCAGCGAAAAGAACCTAGATTTCCAAAGAGGCTTCCACTTAGAAATATAGAAGTTATAAAGTTGAAAAAACTTTCTTGAGGCTTCCACTTGTAAAAACAGTTCCAATTTATTAAAGCTGATAAAACTGAACTGTTTTTACAAGTGGAAGCCTCAAGAAAGTTTTTGCAACTTTATAACTTCTATATTTCTAAGTGGAAGCCTCTTTGGAAATATGTCATTGCCTGTCATACTGTGTCTTTGCTATAAATACAGTGTTTTTTTCCCCTCTGAAATGCTAGATTATACTCGTATATTATGTGAAATTTTGCTTCTCTGAATATATGGAGCCTTCCTTGTGATATTATACTCTGACATATAGGTCATTTCTCCTGTTGAACTGTGTCTTTACTGTTTCTTTTTTCATCTGATATGCTAGATTGTACTCTTATATTATGTAAATCTCATATGTCTGAATATATGGAGCTTTTCTCCCTGGGCCTCTGCTGAAAAATGGGCATAGACCCAGTCGGACTTTCCCGGTCAACAAATGTAAAATAAACAATTAAATTAACAAATGACTAAAAAACAAGTGCAGAAGGCAGTAAATTAGAAGGCTACTAACAAGCAGTAATAAGTGCAGAGTAAGAGTGACTGAACAGATAGCACGCAGAAGAGCAACTAAGACAGTTACAGTAAGAGCAGCTGAATTAAATTTATTTATTTATTTATTTTTTTGAGGGAGGGAACAGAGCAGGATTAAGAGGCTACAGGGGTTGTCCTTCCCAAATGCTCTCTTTGTACACAGTAGGAGTGCCTGAAATCAGAATATGATCTCACTGCACTCAGTTCAGTGAGCAACTGAGAAGGGCCCAGAAGGAGTATCCAAATACAAATCTACAAGAGGGGCAGGCAATTTTAAAGCCACCAACATTAACACCAAAACAAGAACAAGGAGGGTGGGTGGGGAACTAACTGTAGAGAGACAGCCACAACTTCAGTTGAGTAAATATTCAGTGAAAAATACAAATAAATAAATTTAATACAATACTATATGCAAAAGAACAGATAACAGTGTACTTAAATTCACTTATACGTCCAGCTGATTTCAGGTAGATGTTAGCCGGCCAAAGCTCTGATAGTAAGATTTCTACCTTTGGCTAGTACCATGACCAGTTTGGTGTTTTTTTATTTTGGGAGGACTTTTTCTTTGCAACAAAACCATGGGCAAGAGGCTACCTGCTATCTCTTCATTCACCTCCTTCTTATATCCATCCAGCACATAGTAGACTCTTGGGTGGTTTGCTAATCAAAATTTTTTTTTTGCAATTTCTTCTCTTCTCAAATTCTCAGTAATGGTGTGTGTTATAGCTCAGTTCAAAGTAGGGAAATGTGGATTGCTGTCTGGATTGGTTAGGCATATCATTACATAATTGCACTTTATATGGTGTATTTTCAGTTGTTTGACCTAGAGGGTATTATGGGGTTTAACTAACAATTGTTGGTTTTGCAAGGTGGTGAGGGAATGACTGAGGTGCATGATATCTCTCACTAACCAGTTGTTGTACTCTGGCAAGAAATGAAATCTGCATCTGTCACTGCCATACATACTTTTGTAATAATTTACACTGTAGGCAGAAAAAGTTTACACTTTTTGGATATTAATATACTGTGGAACAGTGCTACAGTACATTTCTTGCAACTCTTGATTTCTGTTGACTAAAGCTATGTATATTTTATGCCAGAAATCCTCCTAATTGAGGTAATTCTAGAATATTGACCAAAAGTGACTACCTAATTGATATTCATGGCATTACCCAAGGTCTGAATGCTAAACACATTAATCACATGCCTCAGTTACTAAAGCTGAATGATTGTACTGTTTTCATTATTTGCCTTGTTCATCTGAAGGACGGTGGCCATGCAGTCACATCCATGTATTTTCAGCACATCCAAATTACTTGTTGCAACAGCTAGTTGTGTGGACGTAGTGCTCATATCCAGAGTCACTTCAGAATTATTTTCCCTATTTTCATATTGGCATTCATATAAAACTTATAAGGTTTCCCTACATTTGGTCATGTGACAATGCTATGAGTTATGCTTTTCTGGAGGTTCATTTCCAAAAAGCATAACTCAAAAACCATTAAAAACATAAATGTTTTTGTTGTAAGTCCCTCTGCAGCCCTGTGTGGGTGCATTAGCCCTCCATACACACTAACTTATATATGTATATATACACCAACTCCACCACTGTGCTATTGTCAAGTCATAAGGGAAAAAAAGCACATCCCCTACTTATACACGCCAACTGTGTGTAAAATAGTCTGTGATATTTAAAAATCTGGCAACAACTGCTCTGTCACATCTGCCTCAACATTATTTCATGAATTATGCAGAGGTGCATGTACTAAACAAGTGTGCACTGCTTGCACCATTGGCATTCTTTCTAGAGGCAGCCATGCAGCTTGTTCAAACAAAGCATACAATGCAGGCCTCGTAACACTCTGTGGTAGCTCACTGCAAAATTCTGTTCCATTATGAAGCTGTAGTCTCTCCCCTGTGACAACACTGTCATAGATTCATAGATTAATAGATTCATAGACTGTTACTAGGTTAACAACCCAAGGGGCCTTTCTAAACCTAGCCAACATTTCCCGAAAGAATAATGATGTCTTGCATCCAAGTAGGACACTGAGGGCCAGGCATTTATAAGCTACCTCTGCCCATAAGGGACATGGGTGCCTGGCCTGGTGTAAATTTCCTATTCCCCATCCACTTGTCTAAGTTGTGCTTAAACTGGGTAATAACAAACTCAGCTCTACATTGATGGGAAGCCTGTTCCATATGAGGGGCAGTCTGTGGACACACATCTGTTTCTCAAGCATGTTCTGTTTCTGTCACAGACAAAATTCAGGTCCCTAGACCTTTTATTTATGGTACACTTTGACTTATGAATATGTAGGAGATTCGTAAGTGTGGGTTTGTGGATGCCTTGTAAGCCAGGCATAGATCACTCCTCAGGAATGTATAGGAGACTGAGTAGAGGTAAAGGGCTTTAAGGCACTCTGCATAAGACAGGTTTGTTATACGTTGTAAGGAACCTTTGAGGTTGCTCTAGTTGCTACATATGCCTGGTCAGGTACACACCAACGGGAGCATTATACTCTATGCTTGGTCTGATAAGGGTGGAGTACATTGGGATACTGACCTCTTTGGAACTAGATGCCATGTGTCTGCTTATAAGTTGTGCAACATAAAAGAATTTCCTCACCACTGTGGCCATGTTGTTGTTAAAGCTAAGTCTACTGCCTATGTGCATACCTAGATCCCTCACCACTGATTCTACTCTTAGGGGTGTATTGTCAACATGGTAATTAGCAGGGACGGTTGGTTTTCCAAAGCTACAATTATGCATTTCTTAGCACTGAGTTTAAGACCATGACTTTGGCACCATTTAAAGTGAGAGATAGCCCTTCTATCATTGACACTGTTGGTAGCCTTGACAAAACTACTCATCTTACCAATGACTATTTCTTTTATTCCACTTTTTCTTTTTTATAGATAGGATATGGGTAGTTGGAAAGGTGGGAGACTAGTTGGCATAATGGTTAAGGTCTTTGCCTCCCATGCACAAGGTACAAGGTTCAATCCTGACCTCCAACTAATGCCTGTTTGGAGTTTGCACATTCTCCCTGTGTCTCTGTGGGGTTCCTCCCACCTCTGAAAAACATGCTGAGTGTTTCAAATGAATGGAGGTGTTGGCAGCAGCAAAAACTCTATACGGTGCCCTATAGGGGGAAAAGTTGTAAAGACCAACCACTTTGAGCATTTACTCTGGTGTGCAGAATCCTCAAGATAATATACTTTCTTTCTCCTCTCTCTCCACTGCCTCCTCTTATAACCAACCTCTGCTACCTTTAACCACTCCATACTTTATCTTCCTCCAGTCTCCTCTACATGTTCCTTTTCCCTTACTTTTTCTGTAAACACCCTTTAAGACATTGGTTCAGTTCATATATTATATAACATTTTTAATACAGTACATTTGTTTCCAGTTGCCTTTCAAATAAGTTGTATATATCTCTAGAGACTTTAATTACTATGGAACTGTTAAATTGCTTGTATTATCTGAGCTTACATTGTTTGTATTAATTGGAGCTTTTCTCCCAGGGCCTCTGCTGAAAAAGGGTTTTGGCTCAGTCAGACATTCCTGGTCAACAAATGTAAAATAAATAAATAAAATAAAGATAGGAGAACACGGATCATAGACTGTGCACCATGGCAGGGCTAGCCACTCAATGGTGTAAAATATGGCTCTAGGTGATTCAGTTATGTTGACTAACTTCACCAAATTGGCATGGGTAGTTACCAGTGATAAGTGGGTTGAGGACCAGACCTCTTCCAGGGACCATGGTGGGAGGGATGTATGTGCCTCTATTGGCTAGTGTGTGCCCACCATAACACCCAGCAGCCCTTGGTCAATAAGTTACTGGCCGGCCGGTGTCATGTTCCCCAGCCTGGGTTACCCGGGATAGCTCTATTGAGCGAAACTTGGATGTAAAACCAATCAACCTGCCAAACATGAACTGAGAATTGCTACACTTAATGTAGGTTCACTGACAGGATGCAGCTTGGAAGTGGATGACATGATGATATGTAGGAGGCTGGACATCCTATGTATCCAAGAGATGAGATGGAAGGGCAGTGCAGCAAAGCCACTTGGCTACTCAGGATGGGGACAGGGTAGAAATGGTGTGGGAACTGTTGTGAGAGAGAGAAGCTTCAGAAGGCAATGAGGGATATAATCAGAATTAGTGACAGACTCATGGCAATCAGACTCTAGTATAATTATAGGGCAGCATTCATAATCTCAGCCTATGCCACACAGCAGGGGTTGTGATAGTGAGGAAAAGAGTGCATTCAGACGGCAGTTGCAGGACCTACTAGATAAAGCTGGACTACATGAATTGGTGTTGATAATGGGTGACTTGAATGCACATATTGGGACAGACAGAACAGGATACAAGAAATGCCTGGGTCCACATGGGTGGGGGCAACAGGAATAAAGAATGAGAGGCCATTGTAGACGTCTGTCTGGCAAATGGCTTGATAGTAGCCACCACATGGTTCAGAAAAAGAGACAGTTACAAGATCACATACAAGAGTGGCCAACATGCAAGTCAGGTAGACTTCTTCCTAGTAAGGAAAGGGTACTGGGGTAGTCGGTCCACTGCATAAACCACTGGTTGCTACAATCAGCTGCAAGCAGTGGTCAGAGAAGGCTCTAAAGTAAACAGTGACCAGGCTGAAGACCTGGAAGTTGACTCGTGAGAAAATACAACAGTTCAAGGAATTACTCAGGGCTGTAGCACCTCAAGAAAAGGAAGAAATAGGTGGAGTTGAAGAATAACAGCACCTCAAAACAGCATGTGTGAGGACTATAGAACAGATACGTGGCCAAGCCACATATGAAAATAAGGTACATAAGGAAAGCCGGTGGCAGAATGCAGAAGTCCAGGTAGTCATCAAAAGAAAGAAGGAGTGCAGGGAAAATGGGAGATAGAAAAGACCAACCAGGCTAGGAAGGACTACTGGTTGGCTAACAAAGAAGCTAAGAAAGGAGTTGCAATAGCAATGAACAGGGCATCAGAGGCACTCTACCAACTTCTGGAAAGTGACTCACTAGCTGGCACAATATCAGGTTGCAAGGCAAGGACAGAAAGGTAAAGAAGATAGTCAGACACCCTTCATAAGGGATGCCAACAGCAACCTGCTGACCAGTCCACAGGACATCAAAGGCAGATGGAAGAGTACTTCCAGCAGCTTCTAAATGAAGAAAACCCCACAGACGTTGTACTGCCCCAGACACAGCCTACAATGAGTGAAGAAGAACAACCCATCCTAGAAGAAGTAAGAACAGCACTAAGGAAAATAAAGTCAGGGAAAGCAGCAGCCTCAGATGAGGTCACAGCAGATATGATAAAGATACTGGGTGAGATGGGGAGAAATGGCTCCAGAGGGTACTCATAGCAGTGTGGAGAGAAAGGCGTATCCCAGATGACAGGAGAATAAGCATACTTGTGCCAATATACAAGAACAAAGGGGGCATCCACAACTGTGGGCAGTACAGAGGCTTTAAACTCCTATCACATTGCATGAAAGTTCTGGAGAGGGTGATTGATAAATGGATATGCAGAGCAGTAGAATGTAAGATGGGAGATAAGCAGTTTGGATTCAGATCAGGATGCAGCACAACTGACCTGATGTTTGCAGTGAGGCAAATAGTTGAAAGGAAGCTAGAGATGAGGAAAGAGTCCAACTGGGCATTCCTAGACTTGGAGAAAGCATATAACAAGGTCCCAAGAAAGCTGATCTGGGCAGTACTGCAGTTGTTCAAAGTTGCAGAAACATTGGTAGAATTAGTGCAGGCTATGTACAAGAACCCAATGACTCAAGTACATACAGTGTTTGGACTCAAAGAGGGGTTCCCAGTGGAAGTGGGTGTACACCAGGGTTCAGGTCTGAGCCCATCTCTTTTCATACTGATGATGAACTACATTAACAAACAGGTTGGAGGGGACAGATCAACAAAGTTGCTGTATGCAGATGATGTGGCATTACAGGCAGACTGAGCAAGAACTTCAGCAAAGGATAGGGGAATGGAATGAAAGACTGAAGGCACATGAGATGAAACTATGCACGGATAAGACAGTGGTAATGGCAGCAAACTGGAGAAATCCGAAGAAGCTGAGAACTGAGATAGAAGGGAAGAGAGTGGAATATGTAAATAGCTTCAAGTATCTGGGAGGGGTGGTTGAAGAGAAGAGAAGTCTGAATGAAGAGGTCAAAGATAGAATCATAGGGGCTGCAGCCAACTGGCATAGAGTGTCAGATGTAGTCTATGACAGAAGAATGTCAAAGAAGCTGAAAAGTAAGGTGTACATGACAGTGGTGTGACCAGTACTACTGTATGGTACAGAAACTTGGGCAGTAAATGCAGAGCAGATAAAGAATTTAGAGGGGATGGAAATGAGGTACCTGAGAAGGGGTGCACTTTGTGGGACAGATAAAGAAATAAGGACATAAGAGCAGAAGCCAAAGTAGCTCCAATTGCAGAAAAGATCAAAGAGAACAGGTTACGGTGGTTTGGACACATGCAGAAAAGCAGAAGAGAATCTGGTGAAGAAGATTTGGGACAGACAGGAAGAAGGTAGGATGAAATGAGGACATCCAGCAAAGAGGTGGCTGGATTATCTGAAAGAAGATCTGTGACAGTCAAGCATGAATGTTGAAGAAGGCAGGAGTGTAGCATTGAATTGAAAGAGATGGTAACAGTTACCACGATTCCCCGACCCCAAGTAGAAAATGGGAAAAAGGAGGTTGATGATGATGAGGATGTGGACAGTTAGAAAGGACACTTGTTCTATAGTAATCAAGCACATTTTACACACAGAATTTCCAACTGTTCATTCAAATAGCTGCTGGCCATTGCTGATTGCAGAACTCTGCTGAACCCTGTCTGCCACAGTCATTGGCAAGCATAACACATAATAAAATATCCATCTCACTACTCATGACTACAGACAGCACTTCATTACCATATAGTCTAATGAGAGGACCCAGTTTGGGAGCACTGTCATTGTCAGAAGCACCACCATGCCATTGATATAGGTAGAAGGAATATGTGGTTGTGGAAGAAAGTAGTATTGTACAACAAGAAGCTATGTACTGCTGATACGCAACTGTGCAAAATAGGCAACACATGAGCACAGAAGAAGGATGAGCCCCCTTGCACACAACAACAACAGTGGCTGATGGTAGACAGTCACATATTTATGTAGCTATAGCCAGGTAGTAGACAGGTTTTGCTTTATGAAATCATGGACTTTTGGGGGGTCATTTGTATTGGAGCTCTCAACTTTCCTTGATTTTACAGAATGTCTCTAACTTTCTCTCATATTTTTTTGAATTTCTGGTGTATCAAAGAGGATTAGAGTTAGTCCGTAATGCCTGGTATACTTCTCATTCTTCAGAAAATGGATGTTCAGGAAAAATTGTTGTTCTATTAAGTCTGAATTATAGTAGTAGTTAAAAAACTATCTCTATTTTGGATCATTATAAGTTATTATTTCTGGCTTTGCATTTAACTCTTGAATAATGAAGTTGAAATGTATGCTCTGTACAACTACACAAATGGGTAAGACCATGTAAAATGGCTTAGCAAATTGTGTAGCCAAGTTTATGAAACACTCATGACAATTATTTTAATGTGTACCAGCCTTTCTCAATAGACTACAATGTTTATGAAGCTCTCTGCCATTACTAGGGACATAACCATTCATATGATGACTGGGTAAACTTGTGTTGAGATAATACTTATGCTCAAGTTTTCACTGATTTCATTAATGAAAATAACATGAATTATATTGTAAGGAAGCCAGCAATAATCTTTTTGATAATGTATTTTTGTAAAAGGGGGTCTTCCTGTAATTTCTCCAACATTATTACTTACATTGTAATGTTAGGCCGTAGCACTGTTATACTTAGTCTCTCACTAAAAACAATCACAACCACAAGTAAATGTAATTTTAGGGATTCCTTAAGTAGCATGTAAAACAAACTTAAAAATTCAGTAGCCAGTTCTAACCAGAATGTATTATCTAACATGAATGCAAAACAACAGCTAAGACTGAAGAGCGAATTCCATCACAATATATTAATCCATACCCAAATCAAGCCTATTATGACACAAGTATACAGGAAAATTAAAAAAAAAAAACTAAGCCCTTTGGTGAAGCTATAAAATCAAAAGAAAAAAAAAAACAGAAAGGAACTTGGCAGGATTTATTAACTATGTACAGTATTAAGTTAAAGGCTGTGTTGAAAAGGTTTTATATCCACAGAATGGTATTTTGTGATTCATAGACACATTAGCTGCAATGAGGAAAGACCTCATTATTGGGTAATTTGCATGTCTGTGAATCACTGTTTACTACTATGAAGTACAGATCAGCACTTCCTATTGTAGTTAACAGTGGCAGTCACATCATGTTAGTACAGGCTCCCTACCTCTCTGTCTCTCTCTGTCTGTCTCTCTGTCACACACACAGACAAAAATACAGTAAATCACATAAACACATACAACATACTCCATACCTGTCCATATTGTCAGAACTTCCACAGAGTTCTTTTATCCCTCCCCTGATAATTGCAATCAGGCTTAAATGTCAGATTTTCAATTTTTTTTACTTCACATATTTCAGTAAATGGTGCTTGGGCAAAAACCTGTTATCCTACAAGTTTGAGAGGTATGCCTATCATATCACAAAATGTAGCAAACATTGCATAATGCCCCAAATCCTCAATATATGTTAAAAGAAAAATTCTGCTACATTGTACTAATGCAGGCATTTCTTGTGTCAGTGCTGCATGGTTCAAATCCTATACCTTCCCTTTGTTCTTTCTTTCTTTCATTCATTCTTTTTCAATTATTTTTTTTAAGTATCTACTTTAAGTCTAGTTGTGGCACAGAAGAGTAATATCTTTTGTAGGAGGTGGGAGGGTACAAGGTTCGAATTCTGCTTAGTCTTTTGAGGCCCGCTATTTATCCCTGGTATCTAGTGGTTCTCTGCACCTTTAGTTTTAAATATGTGTCTTTAAGGCATGCCATATTGAGTATCCATGGTGTCTAGTGTTCCCCTAAGCCCCAATTCTCATTCTGACTACATAATGATCAGGCACTCCTCTAAAGAGATGTCCCTGGTGTTTACTGTTCCCCTTATTCCAATCCCTGTTCTGTTTATTTGCTGCTCAGGCATTCCTATAAAGAGTTATCCCTGGTGGTTAGTGTTCCCTCAACCAAAAGTTGCAGATTATGCCTGCTAGTCTATATGTGTGAGTGTGGAAGTATAACAGTCACTCCAACCCACCTACAGCCACAAGCACACATACACACACACACACACACACACACACACACACACACACACACACACACACACACACACACACACACACACACACACACACACACACACACACACACACACACACACACACACACACACACACACACACCTGACTTACTTACCCCCTAACTTTCCTACCACTGTCTCCCAGTGACACACATACTAACATATACACTCAGATATGAGTCCATCACATACACTCTGTTCACACACCTCCTAACCCTACTTTACCACACCACTCCCCAACACTTACCTTAACCATGATGGAAGAACAGCAGGTTGGCTGTGTTCACTACATCAAAGTGCAAAGAGCAGACATGCTGATCTACATGCCTTCTTGAATACAGTTCCAGGATGCTAGATGGCACATGGTTAATTATCATATGCTACATTAACATGTAGCTCAGCTGTTTAGACAGCCCACCATAGTGCTGAACATCTTCTTCCAAACGCACCATAGCAGGTCTATCTCTGAATTCTAAAAGGTTATCCTGAGGTATACACTGTGTACACTTCAGGGGAACCATTATCGATTCCCAAGACTTTATTGCCTCAATAAAACCTTTAACAAGTGCTAAAGAGTAAAAAATAAACACAAAGATCTTTAGAGTAATAAAGATGTCAAAAATAAATTAAGAAAAAAAATAGTTACTAAATTCAGCCAGCCATTGAAATAAAACTATGTTCAACCACGTCATAAACTTGAAGGGTGAAATCAGTTCATAAGACAGTTTAAATTAGTTTCTGACTGTGTGTGCATGTGTGTGTGTGTGTGTATCTATATATCTATATGTGTATATATATATATATATATATATATATATATATATATATATATATATATATATATATATAGCTACATACACACATAAAGTTTTCCTGCTTGGGTTGTATATAGAACGCATTGGTGATATTGTGCCACAAGATGGCAATATTGGATTGTTGGTTAATTTTCAGTTTACTGTTTAATACAATTGTATTTATATATTTTATTGCGTCTTCTGCGTGGAGACATGCGTGAATGGGTGTACCTTCGTTGAAGGTTGTGCGTGAGGCCTGGCAAGCCTGTACATAAAAATCAACTGCCAATCATTAGCGGACTGGAGTTCCGCTGTGGCGACCCCTAACGCCGAAAGACACAAACAAACTGTATAGAACTAAATCAAACATTTTAACATGTTTTAAGATAGACGAAATAAAGATATGTTTTTAGAAGCAGAGGTCTATTATACACATTGTCTCTTTGGGTAGGACAAGGGTGATTTTTTAAATATTTATTTATTTATTTATTTATTGTCATTTGTTAACTGGGTTGGTTCAACTGAGCCAGAAGCCCAATTTCAATGGAGACCCAAGGAGAAATGCTCCAGTTAAAAATTGCAATCATTTATGACAGAAATTTACATAAAAGGTGGCATATATCAAGAATTTATACAACAAAGTGAAATTAACTAAATTAACATTAATTATTAATTTATACAACAAGGTGAAATTAACAAAATTAACAGTTTTGTACAAGTTTCTGAGTATATTTGAATAGTAACAACAACAGTGTGTGTGTGTGTGTGTGTGTGTGTGTGTGTGTGTGTGTGTGTGTGTGTGTGTGTGTGTGTGTGACATGAATTATAATTAGTTTATGGCAGAATATGTGTAAATAAAGGTTTAATTTTGTGATTATTTAACTAGTGGTAAGGGAGTTTAGGGTATTTAAAGAAAGATGTTCGATTGTAATGTTATCTGATAAAGTCCTTCTGCACAGGACAAAAACGCGGTGATAGAAGTTAAATCGTTAATAAAGTTGTCCTTTGGATTTTATACAAAGTTGTTTTTTTGGATTTTATAAATCTCTTTTAGCCTCTGGTGCTTCCTAGTGCCCTAGTGCTGTGTTTATTGGTCAGTACATTCATGTAGGTTTTGTGAATGCTATTTTCCTCTATGGTTCATATGGTTTTGGTTAAACGTATAAGGTTGATTAGGAGGATATATGAGGGATCAGAGGTGAAAATTAAAGTGTGTACATTCCGCTCTGATAATTTCTGCTTGAGCAGAGAAAACAGGCAGGGGTGTCCTCTTTCCCTTTGGTTATTTGCATTATATTTAGAACCATTAGCAAAGAAAATAAGGGACTCAGAAATTCAAGGATATAATTGGTCTGGTAGTCAAAAAAAAGCTGGCTCTGTTTGCAGATGATATTATTTTATACCTGATAAAACCAGAAAAGGACATTGCAGTGCTGTGGAACATTTTGAGACAGTTTTATATCTTTTCAGCATACAAAATGAATGAAGCTAAAACAAAGACAGTAGAAGTAAATTGTGTATCTACACATGAATTGGTTCAGCAATATTTATGTATTTATGGAGACATTATAAAATGAAGTATTTAGGATAATGTATTAAAATGATTTGGGTGTGGCAGCTAAGGATATGTGGGAAGAAAGATAATATACAAAAACTGGAGAAACTGGAAGTTTTGTTATATGGATATGGATAGTAAGATACAAGCCATTAAAACGTCTTTAGTCCCATTAGTCTTATACACAGGTCAGGCATATTTTTATCAACCAGAGAATAAATTATGGATAGCAATTAACATAGAGCTGAAGGATTTTATCTGGAAGGGGGAGACAGCAAGAGTCAAATGGGATAAGCTGATTCTTTCATTAGAACAAGGCAGACTGGGATTGCCCAATTTGATGGGGTATTTCATAGCTACACAGTTAAGTCTCTTATACATAGCACAAGCAGAAACCTAGACTTTAAAGTGGAAAGGGATGATGATGAAATGGAGGGAAGCTCAAGAAACAAGGAGAGACTGGGATTTTTGAGCAGGCTTTTAAGGAGAATAATAATCATACAGAATATTATATTCATAAAGTAGCAGAAAATATTATAAGAACTAAGCCAACATTGGACTTGGGATAGGAGATTCTGCTGATAGTGACGACTGCAACTAGGGATACAGACAATAGGCAAGGGGAGCTGGTGTAACTAGGGAAATTATTTTTGAGCTATGATACAGAATCAGAATTACGTAGACATAGTAAGGCCTTGCTGAGTCTAATTATGGTGGTTGCCAAAAAAGCAGTTACTAGAAAATGGAAATCAAAGTCTAAAACAAGTCTACTAGAAGTAGTGACTATAGTAACAGAGATAAAACAACTGGAATTGGAATCTTTAAACAAGGGTAGGAGCAAATTACATATGAAAAATGGGAACTGTGGGAACAATACATACGGGGAGGAATGAGGTTTAAAAGAAGGTAATATTTGAATGAGCTATGTAATGTTTGACTGATAATCATTGGGTAGATTATAAGTGATATATAATGTTTGCAACTAAGGTTGTGTCAGTGTGGTCTGTGATGTAAAATACTTGCAACTGGGACTATGTCAATATGGCTTGTTTTCATTTATATAAATCTATGATTGCCTATGTCATGTGACAATTTAATAAAGATGCTTCTTGTTAAAAAAAAAGAATACTGACAAGAACAGAACGTGCAGTACATCGAGTACAAACACATTTGGTTTGTATGCTATGAGGCTTGGGGACCAGGGCCAAAGATGTGTGTAGAAATTTACAGGGTTTTGGTATTATTAGGAGATACTTCAGACACAGTTGTTTAAGTTAGTTTGTTTTAGACTGATATGCAGAAAGTTGTTGCAGTACAGACACTTGAGTGTGAGTACAGTAGTCAGGTCAAATACCCACATTCCAGAATATTAATTATACTATTCAGGAGGAAAGGTATACGAAGAGTATAAGTGCCAAAGTTACAGGCTATTTTCATTTATCAGCACGGTTATTGCAGACAGTATTCAGATATTGTTGACATCTGCCTCCATTGTACATAATAAAACACTCTTAAATGAACTATAGTGTGTGCAGACTTTATTCTGAAAGGTACAAGAGGATTTGGCCCATAAAGGAGAGACTGGCACCTGTTCAGCACAAGTTTGGGTAATTAACAGATAAAGACATTTATTCCAGTCTCATTCAAGTTTCTTCCAGTTATTTATACCAGTATTCTACAGTCATATCAATTGTTGCACACACATTTAGGCCAGCTACTGTACGGAGAGTGACTAAAGGTGGAAGTTTCTTAATTTATATCAACAACAAACTCACCTCAAGACTAGTGTCTGTGTTCACATTTCCACACGCAGTGTCCCATATCATATCCTCACAAGTTGTAGGTCACCCTCTACGACCTTCTATGAACCAAGAAACCCATAACTTGTACTTGGACTTACTGCAGCCTCTCATCATTCAACCCAATACCATATTCATGGGCGACGTCAACTACCCCACTATAAACTTGAATACTTACATGACCCCGAACTTTCAGGCACAGAGATTCCTAGACTTTGTAAATAGAAACGCCTTGGCCTAGGTAGTCCATACACCCACTAGAAGTGCAAACATACTTGACCTGGTGCTTTTAAAATTGAGAGAATTCTGTATCCCCCCCCCATACACACACACACACACACACACACACACACACACACACACACACACACACACACACACACACACACACACACACACACACACACAGTGTCCTCTCTGGCAAAGTCAAACTACATAGCTGTCTTCTTCATAATAAAAATCTGTTCTGTGACCCTGGCTAACCCCACAACCCCGCAACATTTTGGAACTATTCTAAGGCAAACATTCTACTACCAAGTGATAACCTGTCAAAATGTCATGCCCTCAATGCTTGAGAACCCAGCTGCCTGTACAGAATCTTTCACAAAAACCCTGTACAATCATTTCAAAAAATGCATACACCCATCAGCGACAAGCCCAGATGTAACTCCAAAAAAAAAAAAGACACTGGTGGAATCCAAACTTAGCATGTTGTACAACAAAAGGAAAAAAGGTCATAGCCAAAATAAGGAAGTGCTATGCCCAGCATGATAAAAACACTCTCTTTGATCAAAACAAACAATTTGGAGAGTAATTTGTCTGCTAAAGCTAAATTTGAGACAAATGCAGCCTCTCAAGCAAAGGAGAACCACAAGGCTCCCTTTACCTCATTACACCCGAGTGATGCCAACAGGTGCATCTGCAATTAACTCCAACTGACGCCTCTAGGCATAAAATATTGCTTGTTCATATTTGCATCAATAATTGCAAAACCATGCTATGTACAATGTTTTAAAAGATTTCATCATAAAGCTTGCACAATGGCAAACACAGCTGCATTAATATTTGACCTCTGTCTAGTGCAGGTAAATATATATTACAGTTGTTTTTGATATTAATTTATTTTGATATAATTTTCACATGTTTCTAAATATGTCTACCAACCAAGTAATACAGACAGAACTCCTTAGCCTCATATGAAACCTCTCAGCTAGATGAATAAAATGCTGCTTGACAGTATGTAACTTGAGTGGTTGCTGGGATACTGTAAATTGTTTACAAAATATTACAAATGTAATAGTTACTGTGTTTACTGTGACTTATAAAATTCAATTTAAGACCTAGAATCTAATGTTATATAAAATATAAACTCATGGATATAGACATGAATCTCTGTGATATGCTCTGGATAAGCCAGCTGACTCTCAAATAGCATTCAGGAAATTAGGATGGGGAGACCGCCTCTACAAAGAGGATGGTCACTAGAGAAATCCCTCAGAGCTCTGAGCTGGGTCTGCTCCTTTTTCATATCTACTTCTCAGAAGACAAGGCCACTATCAAGGGCCTCTGATTGAACCAGTTTGCAGATGATTGCAAACTAAGACCAGTCATATAATCCACTTGAGACACGAACACAGACAAATGACTAATGCCAAAGCTATATCTTAAAACTCAATGACAAGAAATGGATAGTAGTAGTACCCTTTGGGAATCCAGCCACCTTAAGAAATTTTCTCATAGGTAACACACCCCTAAGAGTAGACCAGTAAATAGGGATTTGTGCATGTATGTAGATAGTATCCTGGCTTTCAACCAACATGTGTCTAAAGTAGTAAGGAAATCATTCTATGGTGCTCAACTTATAAGCAAGGGCATGGCACCTAGGTCCAAGGAAGTCATCATTCCACTGAATTCCACTCTATTTGGCTCTGATCAGTCCCATCACCGAGTACAATACCCCCACTGAGTACAATACCTTCTTTGTTAGGTACCTTACCAGGCATATGCCACAACTAGAATGTCCAGTGAGGTTCCTAACAAAAAGGACAGTGTCCCCTTTGGAATGTTCCTGGCCAGGCACGTGGAACAATTGGAATGCCCATTGAAGGTCTTCACAAAAAGAATACTGGTTGTAAACAGCATGTCCTCTGCAGATTGCCGCAAAGCCTCATCTCTATACTTTGCTTCCTACAGACTGTTGACAGATAATCTATGCTTGACATACAAAGCATCCTTGGATCTGATGGACCTTTTGCATATCAGCAAAATGAATACAATCAGAATTATTTGAACTTTGGATTTAAACTTTGTTTGTGACATAACTAGGAGATGTTTAAGGGCCAGGTATGTATTTCAGAGAATTCCCCTCCTCTGGAACAACTTCCTGTCCATGGAAAGCAGAACTCTTTCCTAATCCTTTTCAAGAGAAATCTGGACCAGTGGATGAGAAACTGGAAATATACTCTATCTCTAATATATAGAGGAATTCTATAAATCTTGCCCTAGCTAATATACCCCTCTTAAAATAAACTCTAAGACACATAAACTTCTGGGATAGATTTGGGATGCTTGGCTAGACTTATAAAGGCCCCAGTGGCTGTTAGCCTAGTATATACCTATGAACCTGCTCCTATTTGGTATTCAGATTTATGCTAGTTAGATTTACATATTTTAGCTGGATGTTCCCATTTTAAAAGAGCTTTTGTTCCTATTTTCGACGTCTGCAGGTTGAAGGGTATGTTAGGATCTTAACCTTCTCTAGTAGGTAGTTTTGTAATACCAAGTATACCAGACAGCCCTCGTATGCTGTCATATTCTGTGTTTCTGTAAATATAAGGGTGACTGTGAGGAGATCTGGGTGGATTGCTATATCTTTTATTTTTTCTTATCTGTCTCCCTGACCCAAGATAATGAGAACTCCTACAGTTGCCATGGTTGACAATCATTTCTTTCAATAGGCTAAAACTACAGTACTTATCATATATCCATCATAATAATACTGCAGTACCAACATTTCTGTTTTAGTTGATACACATGTTCTCATATTGTGTAAGTCTACTGTGCACTGCAGGACCTGAATGCAGGAGTAAGTGTCATGTGCCACTGCATAACCTGAGCTCATTTGTCAAAGTTGACTTAGCCTGTATTTGTGGACAATGGCTGTATTTCCATTGGTTTCTACCAGAGATTATTTGAGCAGAGGTTTGATTGAACACTGTCTTCTGAAGGAAGGTGATCCAGTGATCTTCTGCACACATATGTGCTTTATGCCTTTCCTCCAAAACCCAGGACTCCTGCCTAAATCCGGGTCATCAATAGGATGGTGTCATGCTTACCCATACACCACTGGTCTAAACTGCTAAATCCTTGTATGCTCCCCTGTTCTTTTTTAGGGAATGTCAGTCTTCTTAAGCTTCCAACATAACTAAACAGAATGTAAACTGTTAGGCTATGGAAAGGATCACTATGGAGTGAATAAACAAGGGCACAGACAGCCTACAAACTGTCAACCCAAATCAGTTCAGGTTCATCAATGGCAAATATTGCTTCCTTAAACTGATCAACTTCTTTGAGAAAGTTATTGAAGCAATGGATACCACATATCTAGACCTTGCAAAAGTATTCAACATCATCCCATACTCAGGTGTCATGAGTAAACTCTCCCAAATAATTACACACCACAGTGCAAAGGGTGGGTGGTTCTACCTCCTCCAATGACCTGTCCTCAGTGGGTGTATTCCAAGGTTCAGTTCTTGGGCTACTCCTCTTTGACATCTACTTCTTGGAGGTCAAAGAAAATGTTAAGGGTTTATGGTTGACCAAGTTTTCAGATGACTGTAAACTTAGTGCCATCATAAACTCAACAGAGGACACTGTGATCTCCCATGAGGGCCATTTAGAGACATGTGGCTGGTGTCCAAACCATGGACTAAAACTAAATGTCAAGAAATGTAGAATAGAGAATGGTATCCTTTGGCAAGCATGACTTCCCTAGTAACAACCACACTGACAATACACCCTTGAAAGCTGATCCAGTCATCAGGGATCTGGAGCCTATGTCAACAATGAACTATCCCTTGGTCAACACTTAACCAGATTACTGACATCTGATATAATGTGCTCAATCAATCTGCATATGAGGCTAGTTGAGATACCACTATTGTAAGGAAGCCATTTTTCTTTGACAGCTTATATCTAAAGGTATGACTTCCAGGTTCATGGATGCTCATAGACCATTTGAAGCCTAGCCAAAAAAAAAAAAAAATTAATAAAAAAAAACTATTTAAAATTTCCTTTTAGCTGCAAGGAGGGCAAGACAAGAGAGACCAGGGGAGAATTTCAGGCTGTCCATTCAATTAACTAGATTTACCCTGAAGGTGTCAAGGGTTCTTCTCTGTTTGATATGTACTGAAAGTTTACTGCACAGGAGAGAGATATGATTGAATATGAATCTATCATGCCATAGTGTCATATTGATCTACTGATGAAGATTTAGTTCCTTTAACCAAGTATTTGATATACCATTGGTTCTATGAAGGAGCAGGAGGTTAAATAGGGTTTGATCTTTCATGGCTCAAAAAAAAAATAGACACAGATCTCTATGGAGAAGTCTGTAAGAGACTAAGTACATATAAATGGCTACCAGTCTCTTGATGGCTAAGATTTTTGAGGTCACTGATCTTTATAGCTGAGTGATATGTTTAGACAAATACATGCAAAAAGGTAACTTATATTCAATAATGGGTTTGATATGATAAGAAAGGGGAATTAAGTCTTATTTGGATCTAGATGATCCAGATAAAATGTTTTCTGAACTACTGTGGAGACATAATGGTCAAATCAATTATCAATAAAAGTGCCTAGATCTCTTACAACATTGTCTGACTGGAGGGGTGCATCACACATATGGTAGGTGAAATTGTTTTGTTTACAAAATGTACTATGCTATATATATTTTTTACATTAAGGTGATGCCATTATCCCTGCACCAATGGTTAACATTGTCTAAACCATGTTGGAACAATTGTGATTTAGTGGAAAGTCAAATAAAAACTCCCAATTTATAATTGTCTGCAAACTTAGTTAACCCTAGGTCAGGTGTGCTGGTCTGAAGGTCTGAGAAATATATGCCAAAAAGGAAAGGGCCCAAAACTGAACCCTTTGGTGCACCACTGGTAACATTTTTGCTTTCAGAAGTGGCAGCTGTGTCTGTAGCCACATGGGCTGTGCTAGACAACCAGTTAGCTATCCAACACACACAATATAAAGATTATTATTCAGATTTACAAGTCTGTCAACAATGCCTTCCAGCAGGATAGTGCCAAAGTCATTGGCCAGGTTTACCTATACTGTATGCACTGCATGACCACTATCCATTGCTTCAGTTGCTTTATTTTTTAAAAGAAAATAATGAAGCAAAAGAGGCAAGACCTTCATTTGACACAGCTGAACTGATGATGGTCCAGGGTTAAGAGATGTTCAAAGTCCAGATTAATGAGGTCTGATATAATGTGGTCTATAGGTCTACATGTGGGGCCAGTGAAACTAATGGGTCTATAGTTACTGGGGTCCATATCTGGGCTACCCTTGCATAATGGCATTATAGTGGCTTCAGGCCTGTAACCAGCAAAGATGCTTAGATTAAAGAGGATAAATAGGGGTTCATTAAACCATTATTCCACTGTACCCGGCTATCATTAGGTCAATGATTGAACATAATACTTTCTTTGGTATGTACCTGTCTGAACACGTATTACAAATGGAATGAGCACAATGCTTTTTCACTAAAAAATATCAGGGGCCTAAATAATCAGAATTTTGCAGATCATATCAAAGCTTTGTCCCTCTTCTTGGTATCATATAGGCTTTGAAGAGGTGACCTCTGCCTCATATGTACAGAGCTTCAACATACTGTATGTACACTGTCAGAGTCATTTGAAGGTAGCATGAACAGCTGCTTTAGGGACCTCAGTCTAAATTTGCAACATAAATAGGACATGTTGGAGAGATACTTATATATCACAGAGAATATCATGTCTGTGAAACCGTCTTCAATCCACATAAAGCAAAGTACTTCTCTTACTTTATGCAAATATAACTTGGATGCATGAATGGGAAACTATAAATTCACCACTGGTTTAGCACCTATATCCTCCATGGATATGGGCAACAAGTAAATGTCGCAACATATCTTTGTTTTGCCTCCCTCTGGGTTACTAAGACACAAAATATAAGGGCTAAACTACCTAGGGAATGTAAGGCTGGACTTCTTAAGATCCCCATCAAGCAATATCCTAGTAAGTACCTATGGGCTAGTGACCCCATAATATTTATGCACTAGTACATGGCATGTCAGGCCAAGGGGTGTAGTGAGGTATGAACATGAACATGAAGGGAGAGTGGCTTGCAATCCGTGAGTGCACAGTGATATCTGTACTATGCACATCCAAAGTCCCTTATTGCAATTATAAAATTGTAATCTGTATTTTTGCAGTGTGACTTTCTCTTTATTAGTTTCTTTATGATGTTTAGGTGTTTTATAGTATATTTTAATGTAAGTTGTTCCTCTGAATGTTTTATTTCATTGATTGCTGTGTAGGGTTATAAAGGTTCATAGGAGTATACCAGGTTAACAACCTCTAGGTCCCTTAAAAGCATAGCTTGTGCAACCCAAATGTGACCTACAAATTTGATTTATATTTGATTTATAGAGGTCAATTTACTGACTGCCTCTGTCTGTCAGAGACATAAGAGCCAGATCAGGGGTGAATTTCTGATTACCAATCCATTGGTCTAAGCTGTACTTAAATAGGGATAGGGAAGAATTCTGCTTCATATGAATAGGAAACCTGTTCCAGAGAATGGGAATTCTCTAAGAAACATATCTATCTCTCCAACATGTCCTGTTTATGTTGCAAGCAAAATTTAGGTCTTTTAATCTACTAGTTCTGATGCTGTTTGTTTTGCAGACATGCAGAAGATTCATCAAAACAGGGCCCAGGGATGCCTTGTATGCCAGGCAAAGATCACCTCTTAGAAGTCTGTATGATATTGAGTAAAGAGACAGGGCTTTGAGGTGAGCAGCTTAGGACATTGCCTCAAACCCTGTCTCTTTTTTCATTTTACTCATAGGTTCATAGGTTCATAGGATGATACTAGGTTATTGGCGGGGAAGCCCTTATAAGCCTAGCCAAGAATTTCACCCATGTTCACACAAAGTCAGCACCTCTTTTCCCTGTCCAGCAAGGACAAAGGTGGGATCCCAGGGGTATATTTTCAGTTTCTCATCCAGTCGTCCAGGTTCCTCTTAAAAAGGGCTAGTAATGTACTCTGCTTGACATGGAGAGGAAGTCTATTCCACAGATGGGGGTCATTGGGACACAAATCTATCCCACCAACAAGTTCTATTAATGTCACAGATGAGGTTGAGACCTTGTGTGTGGGTTGCACAAGTGGAGTTTGACTTACAGATATGCAGCAACTCCATCAAGGCTGAGTCTGAGATGGCCTTGTATGCCAGACACAGGTCACCTCTGAGCAGTCTGTATGAGACTGAGAAGAGGGACAGGGCCTTTAGCTTATCTGTATAGGATAAGTGTTTGAGATCCCAGATTTTCCTGGTCAGGAACCTCTGTGGTTTCTCCAACTGCTGCATGTGCTTGGCAAGGTACATGCCGAAGGGGGCATTGCACTTGATAATGCATCTGATAAGGGAGAAGTACAGGATGTTATTACCTCCTTGTTCCTGGATGAAATACCCTTACTTATGAGGTGAGCCATATAGAAAGCCTTCCATACAACAGAGGCAGAGGTCAAAAGTCAGGTTGCTATCATCCTGTGTGCCTAAGTTCCTTACGACTGATTGCATGCTTAGTACATTGTTATTAATGTGATAATTTGTGGGAACACCATTTTCCCCAAAGGGGATAATTATGCATTTCTTGACATTCAGTTTGAGGTCATGCTTTTGGCATCAGTCATTAGTTTGGTTAAGGCCATCTTGGAGGATGTTCACCTCACTAGGGGAATTTATGACAGTGTCCACCTTGCAGTCATCTACAAATGTGGTCAGCCACAGACCAGCGGTTTTGGCTTGCACCTCAGACAAGTATATCCTAAACAGCAGAGGCCCCAAGACTGATCCCTGGGGTATGCCGCTTGTTATGCATCTACTACTAGACGTGACTTCCCTTATTTTGACAGAGTGGGATCTATCAGTGAGCCAGTTAGCTACCCATCTGGTAACATATGGGTTGATGCCTATCTGGGACAGTTTATCCATTATGCCCGAGTGGGGAATAGTGTCAAAGGCTTTGGCTAGGTCAAGGTAGGTGGTGTGCACTGTCTTGCCCTTATCCATGTCTTTGGTGACTGTTTCAAAGAAGGCAACCAAGTTTAACAGGCATGATCTCCCTTTGACAAAAACCAGACTGTGTGGGATCAAGCATTTGGAGGTTGCCAATGTCCTTGTTTATAAGGTCCATGATAATGCGTTTCATGGCCTTGCAGATCAGGCTAGTTAGGCTGATGGGCCTATAATTGCCTGGGTTGGTGGACGCTCCACCTTTGTGCAAAGGGATGACAGTGGCTGTCCTCCATTTTGCTGTGAAGAAGCCGATGCACAGGCTTAGGTTAAATTGGGTGCCTAGTGGTGCTGACAGCTCTTGCTTGAGTTCATATAGGACACAGCCAGGGATGTTGGCGGGTCCCATTAAGGCTGTATTTTTTGCCTTTGTTAGGGCATTAATAACCTGCTCCCTGGTGATGAGGGGAGGGAGGCAGGTGCTGAGGATGTCCTGCTTTACTAATGGGACTTGGGGGGGTGAAGTTTTCACTGAACTTGTCTGCCAGAAGATTGGCTATATCTATGGCATGTTTGTATGTGGTATTCTTGACCCCCATTTTAGAGCAGATTTGGGAGTTACCCTTGTGATTGTGGATGTATGCAAAGGTCTTATGATTGTCCTTAGTGAAGCTAGCCTTAGAGGATTTCACCAGTGACTTTATTTGCTTGTTCAGACAAAGGAGAGATTGCTTCCAACTTGACACCTGCTCCTTCTTGGTCCTGGACAGCAATTTTTTTTTTCATTTTATTATAGAGTTTGTTTATTGCTGCTGTCCACTAGACAGGTTTACTCTTCATTGAGGAAGATAATTTGGTCCTGTCAGGTATTGCTGAGTCCATGCATCTATATAGGTGCTCATACAGTTTTTTGGTATAGGCTTGGACATTAGTGCTTGATTGAACTGAAGGGATGGTGGCTGTGAAGCTGCTTATCACAGCTCTTAGGAGGTGGTAGTCAGCTTTAGAAAAGTATTTTTGTTCGACCCTGGCAAGGGAGATGGTGACTTTGAAATTGATGGCTTTATGGTCGGATCTTACCAAGGAGGATGAAACTGTAGGGGTTCTACAGTGGCTACTCATGTTGTTTAGTACCAGGTCCATGATATTTTCAACTCTTGTAGGGGTGTCGTCCAGCAGATTCAATGCATTGGCATTGAATAAGTCGAGGAATCTCTGGGCATTTGTGTTTGAGCTAGAACAGGTCTTCCACTCTATGTAGTTAAAGTCACCCAGGATCAGGGTAGAGGGTTGCATCTTGATGGATTCAAGTAAGTCCATATAGGTGTAGTGGGGCTCCTGCATCATGCTTGAGTGTCTGTAGCTAGCTATGATTTGAATAGGTGTTTTGCCAATAGTTAACCTCACCTGAAGTGTCTCATATCATACTGTTTGACCAGCCTGGAGGTGTGTATGTCTTTGATAAATATTGAAACTCCACCTCCTGTGGCTTTGTAGCCCTGTGTTTGGGGTCTAAAAGTATGGTAGGACAAGTAACCTGGGAAGACTGGGGTGCTCCCTGCAGCTTTGAACCAGGTTTCAGTGACTGCACAAATGTCAGCATCTTCCAGGGTGAGGAATGTTTGCAATGAGTACAGTTCCATGTTAAGACTCTTAGGGTTTAGCACCAAGACCTTTAAATTTCATTTAGAAGAATTTTTCACGTTGGTAATTCTGTCCTCATGACTTTGCCTAAAAAAGAGACTACAGGGAAGCCTGAAGCCCAAGGGAGACAGATGAAGGCCATCTCTGGCAAAGCATCGTGGTGTGCCAATCATGTTCTCGCAGGCTATCAGGTACTGGATCCCACTGGAATGACACCAGAAACTAGGCCAGTTGTAAAAGTCTATAATTTTCTGTTTGTACCGAGGTATCATTCTGGGTGACGGTAGGATGCTGTTTAAGGCTAGGGCCATACCTTCCTGGACACATATTCAGTGAGCTCAGTCATGTCACTCTTCATATAGTCCAGAGAGGTTCATCTCAAGTCATTCACACCAACATGGACTATGACAGAGTCATGACAGTACTTGTTGTTGAGAGACTTGAGTGCATGAGTGATATGGTGGATTTGACAAGCAACTTACTGTGACTTTACCCTGTCTAGCCTGGTGAGAGGCACATGTGTGTGTCTCATGATAGAGTCTCCTCTGACTAGTATGTTGGGTTTGTGGCCTGGCCTTAGAGGCTGAGAGACACAGGCATGTGTACTATGTGTGGTGTTTGGTGTGGAGGGTTGTGATGTGCATGTGTGCATTTGCCTTGGAGGTCCCTTTTTTTTAGATATGTTTTTGTCTGAGAACCTCCACATATGTAGGAATGTACTGTACAGGCATGGGTAGTGTTAGAGGTGTGGTGCTTCTGGTGTTTGTGCAGATGACCTTCTCAGTGCTAGATGTACTGGCTTGTGATTGAGAGAGTAAGGATTCTAAGTTCTTAATGTAATTGTATCTCTCACATATTGTGTTCCTAGGTGGTAGAAGAAGAGGGTTGTCCGTGTACATGAGGTAGTTGCTACATTGTCTCATGATGCCCATATCAACAAGACTAACAGGAGAAACCACAGGATATTGTTCATCCATGGCTGTCGAAATCTGTCAAAGAGAGGTAATGGATGGTAGACTGGGTACTATCAGAATAGAGTACCTATAGGTGTGAGCAGGGCTGGATAAAATCAAATAGTTGCAAGGGAGGGTGTCAGTTACACAGGAGTGCTGGTAACGGAAAAAAATGCAACTGACATGCCTCGCAATGGGTTAAAACAGCGCAGCAGCAGTACACAATGAGCGAAAAGCACAACACCCTGCAAACACAGGTTATAAATACCAGAAAAGATGGAAGAATCTAGAAGCTTGAATTACTACCAAATCCTGCTAGCCCCTGCTCTTTCTACCAATCACTCATGCAAGAGAAGGTTCAGGCAACTCTGTTACTCTCACTAACAGTGACGACAAGACACTACCAGCAGAAGATGACTGCCAGAAACACTGGAAACGCAACAAGTAAAACAACTAGGCCTGGATAACAGCAGGCCTCTATCCAGACTATGCTACCTGACTAAAACACAGAAACCTCACAAAAAACACAGATAGAGCACTCACAAACAGAAAATACAACTTTCAGTATGAAAAAGCAGTTTATACTTAAGTAACTAAAAAAATGAAATTCCAGCAATGAAACAATATGTAGCAATGAAAATATAGTAAAAACAGTACAAAAATGCAGTGAAACAGTAAAAACGCTTTATAACAGTGCAAACTATAGCAGATTAGCTGTATAGCACAACTATAAGTGTTAAGAAGTGCAATTCAATGAGATAAATGTAAGAAAAATACTTATTCTGCTCTTGGAGCCTCAGGGAATTTGTGTTTCGTCACAGTGAGTAATCATCACTCCTCAGCCTGGTAAAAACAAACACAGCCTCCTGAAGACACAGGGTTTAAACACCAGAAAAGATGGAAAAATCTAGAAGCTCGAATTGCTACCCAATCCTGCCAGCCCCTACTCTTTCAACCAATCACTCATGCTAGAGAAGGTCATGCAAACCTGTTACTCTCACTAACAGTGAAGACAAGACAAGACACTACCAGCAGAAGGTGGTTGCCAGAAGCACAGGAAACTCAACAAGCAAAACAACCAGGCCTGGATAACTGCAGGGCTCTATCCAGACTATGGTACCTGACTAGACGAACGAAACCTCACAAAAATACACAGTAAAGTACAGATAGAGCACTCACAAACAGAAAATACAACTTTCAGTGTGAAAAAGCAGTTTATAGTTAAGTAATTCAATAAACATGGAATTACAGTAATAAAACGCTATCTAGCATGAAAATACAGTTAAAACAGTGTAAAACAGTACAAAAATGCAGTGAAACAGTAAAAAAAGCTTTATAACAGTGCACAATGTATCAGATTAGCTGTATAGCACAACTATAATTGGTAAGAAGTGAAATTCAATGAAATAAATGTAAGAAAAAACTTATTCTGCTCTTGGAGTCTCAAGGAATTTTTGCTACGTCACAGTGGTGAATCACCACTCCTCAGCCTGGTGGAAACAAGCACAGCCCCCAGCAGACACAGGGTTTAAATACCAGAAAAAGATGGAAGAATCTAGAAGCTGAAATTACTACCCAATTCTGCTAGCCACTGCTCATTCAACCAATCACTCATGCTAGAGAAGGTCAGGCAACCCTGTTACTCTCACTAACAGCAAAGACAACAAGACACTACCAGCAGAAGATGGCTGCTAGAAACACAGGAAACTCAACAAGCAAAACAACCAGGCCTGGATAACAGCAGGCCTCTATCCAGACTATGCTACCTGACTAGAACGCAGAAACCTCAAAAAATGTACAGAAAAGCACAGAGCACTCACAAACAAAAAATACAACTTTCAGTATGAAAAAGCAGTTTACAGTTAAGTAATTCAATAAAAATGCAGTTACAGTAATGAAACACTAGCAATGAAAATACAGTTAACTATAAAACAGTATAAGAATGCAGTAAAACAGTAAAAAAAGCTTTATAACAGTGCAAAATGTAGTAGATTAGCTGTAAAGCACAACTATAAGCATTAAGGAGTGCAATAAATGTAAGAAAAAAAATATTCTGCTCTTGGAGCCTCAGGGAATTTCTACTTTGCCACAGTGATGAATCACCATTCCAAAGGTTTAACAGTGTGTTGTTTTTAAGGTAGGCATTTGTGGGATCCTTCAGTCAAACTGTTGTGTGTTAGTCTACACTCCAGTTTATACACAGGTGCAAAAACTGCATAGGAATTCAATTGAGTTGTTGTAGACAAATGAGGCTAGATAAGGACAATTACATATTAGTAGCACTGTGCCTCATACACATGTAAACTGTTCTACAGGTAACAGCCTCAGAAATATTCACAAGAGTAATGATTATCATAACAACTCCTAGAACTGAAAGACATATGCAAGCAGTACTGTTTCAACCTCATCATTTTAAGGTGGCTTAACTGATGATATGTTTATTTTATCTTAAAAATATTCACAAGAGTAATTATTTTGGTGGCAACCCATACAGGTAAGCAGTAAATCTCCTCAACCCCATCACTTTTCTTAAGCTGGTGTATCTGATTGTATGTTTATTGTCTTTATTTAATTGGGTGTATATAATACTTTTTATAAAATATCCAAAATTCAACCAGCAGATAAAGGGATATACCAGCAGAATAAAAACAGAACGTAAATATCAAAAAATATGCTGGTATAAAGAGCCAAGTAGAGATTACTTATCACTTGTTTTTCAAATTAGTCATGAATAAAATCCACCACACGCAAAAAGTAAAGTGGACACGAACAAAGCTTTAATTGCAAGTAAGCGCTTTCACCCGTAGGCTTCTTCAGACTGTCATTGCTAACTGCAGCAAAGCAGTTTAAATAAACTATTATGCAATGTTATTGGTTAATTAATACAATATAAAAAACGTCTTAAAGCGCTACGTTAAAAATGTATACTAGTAATAGAAAATACATAATTAAAACCATTTAATAAAACAATAATTTAAGACAATTATTTGAAAAGATGAAGTTAAAAAGTGTGTATATGTATATATAGATATTATGAAAACACATATTAATATTAACAAACATATGTGCTTGTGAAAGATGGATGCAAATACCAATAAATGAAGTCCTATGTAAACATTATAAAGCAATACCCATACTGATACCTAAATTATTTTATTATATTAAAGAAAAGGGCTTCATCAATTAAAATAGATGGATAAAAAATACAGTACCCACGTCTCAGACCTAATACTAATGCTTAGGTACTCGAAGCCTTTTATGTCTCAAAAATGGTTTTATTTGTACTTTGTCATTTAGGCCTGGGAATTGATCGGCCCTACATCTAATGATCCACCTCATTTCACTTTCTAATGTATAATTAATCACATCACCCCCTCTTATATTAGTACTAATTTTTTGAATGACATTAAACTTGAATTTATGTGTAATACCCAATTCCATAGTGTGTTTTGATAAGGCATTAATTACTGAGCCTTTTCTAATGTGATATATATGTTCCCTTATACGTTTTTTCAGGGAACGATTGGTTTTTCCAATATAAAATGCAGGGCATGCCATGCTTCTAGCCATATAGACAATGTTCTTACTATCACAGTTTGTATTGGTCTGGAAATGATATAGTTTTGCTGTAACTGGATGGATAAAATCTGTGTTCTCTTCAATATATATGCATTGATTACATTTCCCACAGGGTCTCGTATTAATATTATCCACATTTAATCCATCTATGACTGAAACATTATTGGGTTTACACAATAATTTTCTTAAATTGGGTTGGTTCTTAAACACCAGATTGGGTTTGGGGCCTACGATCTTGCCGATATCATTATCAAGAAGAAGTATGTCCCAGTGTTTATTTAGAATTTGCTTTAAGTAAATAATGCCTTATCAAAACACACTATGGAATTGGGTATTACACATAAATTCAAGTTTAATGTCATTCAAAAAATTAGTACTAATATAAGAGGGGGTGATGTGATTAATTATACATTAGAAAGTGAAATGAGGTGGATCATTAGATGTAGGGCCGATCAATTCCCAGGCCTAAATGACAAAGTACAAATAAAACCATTTTTGAGACGTAAAAGGCTTCGAGTACCTAAGCATTAGTATTAGGTCTGAGACGTGGGTACTGTATTTTTTATCCATCTATTTTAATTGATAAAGCCCTTTTCTTTAATATAATAAAATAATTTTTTAAAATGTTTAGCACTTTATATTTATGGGTATTCTAGGTATCAGTATGGGTATTGCTTTATAATGTTTACATAGGACTTCATTTATTGGTATTTGCATCCATCTTTCACAAGCACATATGTTTATTAATATTAATATGTGTTTTCATAATATCTATATATACATATACACACTTTTTAACTTCATCTTTTCAAATAATTGTCTTAAATTATTGTTTTATTAAATGGTTTTAATTATGTATTTTCTATTACTAGTATACATTTTTAATGTAGCGCTTTAAGCCGTTTTTTATATTGTGTAATTAACCAATAACATTGCATAATAGTTTATTTAAACTGCTTTGCTGCAGTTAGCAATGAAAGTCTGAAGAAGCCTACGGGTGAAAGCGCTTACTTGCAATTAAAGCTTTGTTCGTGTCCACTTTACTTTTTGCGTGTGGTGGATTTTATTCATGACTAATTTGAAAAACAAGTGATAAGTAATCTCTACTTGGCTCTTTATACCAGCATATTTTTTGATATTTACGTTCTATAATACTTTTTATGTTTTATTTTAATTCTAAGCTAATGTGCATTTGAATTTACTCAGTGTTTTATATTTGAGTACTGAATCTTCAAATTTACATCTTTGGTCAAACAATGTCTGGTAGCATGTTTCTATCACATTTGTGTGAAGGGATGTGTAATTTTACTCCTAGGTTAGAGTAACTATTTTCTGTTGCTATGGGGACTGTTTTTGCTTAACTCTCTTCATTTCCAGTCTCTTCCTATAGAACTGCTATTCCTGCTTGGGTTTATGCATTCTCTCTCTTCAGAAAATTATCTTTGTTTTACATCTTTGGATGCTTTTCACAGTTCATGATCAAAAAAATATAGTTGTTACTGTAACACTTGTTTAATTTGTATCACAAGTCTGGTTCCTCTGTTCTATTTTTTTTACTTAGTAGAATGTTGGCTGCTTGTTTCTTGTGCTAGACATTGTATTTTTATTGATTTGTTGATTTTTTCTTTGCTTGTATGTTATTGTGGCATTTCTGTGCTTGTTAGTTTTTTCTTGCTAAATGAATTTGCAAGTTGGTGGCAGTTTGCTGGAGTTTTAAATATTTGAGGGAGTAAGGATCTGTAACTTAACTTTTAGGTCTAAATGCACTAACTTCTTCCTGCATGTGGAATTCATGATGTACAGCTAGCTAGCATTTGGATTAGTCAATTTTTCATGTCCATTTGGCAGTTAGCATAAGGGATTAAGGCTACATGCTGTTATTCAGATGTTTCCTGTGGTACAGGGTTTGATTCCCTCAGCCTTCACTTACCTACTGTGTGACCTTGGGCAAGACATTCAGCCAGACTGTGGTTTGTGGCAATTGGAAAATTGGTCTGGGCTTATCAATATTCTGCTGTACCACATACCCAATAGTTGTCTATGAAATTATATATTTCAAAACAGAATGATCCATGACACAGCGGGATAAATCCTGACTGTGGCGCAGGCAACTCAGGACCGGTTAGAAACCGGGTAGCTGAAGGAGCTGTTGAGGTCTAGTGGAAGTAAGTGACTGTTAAGGGTTCACTCATTCTGGAATATTGGTGTAGCCCGAAATTAAAATTTTGTTCTTACAGCCTTATATTGTTGCCACACACCTCCTCTTCTAAACTTCTCCAAATGCTGATCTATAGACACTTGAGAAGCAATGGATCATTTTCAACTGTTCTCCCACATCAATGAAAACAGGTTATTTTTCAGATTAGTGAAGTTATCTGTAAGCTAGCTATGTATATATTTTTGTCATAGTCATTAGTTCAAATAGTTATTGATATCGTTTGTTCATTGTAGACCATACTATTGTCGAATACTAGCGCAGGAAAATTTGAGTTGATTGAGTATGTCTGGCTGCACCTTTGTTCTGAGTTGATCTGGTCCCCTGCAATAAAAGCAGAATGGGTGTATAAATGCAGTTTATGGGATACAAATGTGCATTTGTCACTGCAAAACATGCAATCACATTCAATACGGCTTTATTGCATGTGTGTGGAAGTAATCGACTACAAGTGCTCACCTGCAATTGTGACCATTAAAAGCTGACATTCCTGGTGCAGTTCATAATTACATAATAGATCTTATTGTACTAAGCCTGAGTCATTGGTATCTGATTATATTTTCTCCACACAGGGGAGTTTCTCAAGATTCCCTGCTTGACCTGTTATTATTAATATTATTATCATATAATAGCCTATGAATGTAGAGAGACAAAGCTGTATTTAGCAAGTAAATAATTCAAACATTTTTTGTATTTGACCATTGCACATTTGACTTTTATATGTTATATTGGCCAAATTTCTATACAAATATATTAACGTACAACTAATTTACTGGTAAGGGTTTAGGTACTTATTTGAAAAATTACTTGGGATATTGCTTTCACTGCTGTATTTGTCAATGACTTGATTTTTGCATGGGTTGTGGAGATAGCTATAAGAAGAAGTTGAATGTGTCTACCATTTCTGTTCTTTGTGCCTGTGACCTAGAGTGGTAAAGCCCTGACTATGTCCCAAAGGACCTGAGTTTAATTAATGGCCTGGGTACCTGACAGCAAGGCAGGGAGGATGGATGTGACTGTCTTGGAAGGAGGGACTGTGCTGAGCATTTCACTGTGATGGAGACCAGACCTCAAAAGGAAAGGTGCCAGGCCAGGGACAGTAAGATGGAGAAGGCATTACTGGCATATGGGCCAAGAGCAGTGCATGTGTCCAAGACTATGGCCGTCCAACAGCACATGATGATCTCGGATAATGAGAAAGGGACATTAGGCTAGGGAAAAACACTGCAAGTCATAGTATGATGGCAGAGAAAAACACTGCAAGCCATGGTATGGTGGTAGGGAAAACACTGCAAGCCATAGTATGATGGTAGGGAAAAACACTGCAAGCCATAGTATGATGGAAGGGAAAACACTGCAAGCTACGGTATGATGATAGAGAAAACACTGCAAGCCATAGTATGATGGTAGGGGAAACGCACTGCAAGCCATGGTATGATGGTAGGGAAAACACTGCAAGCCATGGTATGATGGTAGGGAAAACACTGCAAGCCATAGTGTGATGGTAGGGAAAACACTGCAAACCATAGTATGATGGTAGGGAAAACACTGCAAGCCATAGAATGATGGTAGGGAAAACACTGCAAGCCATAGAATGATGGTAGGGAATAACACTGCAAGCCATAGAATGATGGTAGGGAAAACACTGCAAGCCATAGTATGATGGTAGGGAAAACACTGCAAGCCATAGTATGATGGAAGGGAAAACACTGCAAGCTACGGTATGATGATAGAGAAAACACTGCAAGCTATAGAATGATGGTAGGGAATAACACTGCAAGCCATAGAATGATGGTAGGGAAAACACTGCAAGCCATAGAATGATGGTAGGGAATAACACTGCAAGCCATAGTATGATGGTAGGGAAAAACACTGCAAGCCATAGTATGATGGTAGGGAAAACACTGCAAGCCATAGTATGATGGTAGGGAAAACACTGCAAGCCACAGAATGATGGAAGGGAATAACACTGAAAGCCATAGTATGATGGTAGGGAAAACACTGCAAGCCATAGTATGATGGTAGGGAATAACACTGCAAGCCATAGGAAAAACACTGCAAGCCATAGAATGATGGTAGGGAAAACACTGCAAGCCATAGAATGATGGTAGGGAATAACACTGCAAGCCATAGTATGATGGTAGGGAAAAACACTGCAAGCCATAGTATGATGGTAGGGAAAACACTGCAAGCCATAGTATGATGGTAGGGAAAACACTGCAAGCCACAGAATGATGAAAGGGAATAACACTGCAAGCCATAGTATGATGGTAGGGAAAACACTGCAAGCCATAGTATGATGGTAGGGAATAACACTGCAAGCCATAGTGTGATGGTAGGGAAAACACTGCAAGCCATAGTATGATGGTAGGGAAAACACTGCAAGCCACAGAATGATGGAAGGGAATAACACTGCAAGCCATAGTATGATGGTAGGGAAAACACTGCAAGCCATAGTATGATGGTAGGGAATAACACTGCAAGCCATAGTGTGATGGTAGGGAAAACACCGCATGCCATAGTATGATGGTAGGGAAAACACTGCAAGCCATAGAATGATGGTAGGGAAAACACTGCAAGCCATAGTATGATGGTAGGGAAAACACTTCAAGCCATAGTACGATGGCTCCTGCGTACACTATTTCACTCCACTTGCTTTGGCAATCTTGTGATCCTATGCCTGGAGAAGGACTCCATGTCCAGGTGCTGTTTCAACAGGCAGCAGATTACACCAGGGAGATGCAGGATGGGACACGAAGAGATTACAGACAACAGCAGCAGGCAGGGCTTGAATTCAATAGTAGTTGTTCCAAAAGTGGTTAAGAAAATCCTTTTGTCCATTGTTTTATGTCACCTACTCCAGTACACATCATTGTGCTTTATTTTCCAAACCAGCACATTAAATATATCTTTATAATATTTGCTATCTCTCTCTCTCTCTCTCTCTATATATATATATATATATATATATATATATATTATATAATTCTGTTAGTTATTTGTCAAGTCTGCTATGTATTGTAGAAAGATGTATGCATGTTCTGTTTGGAATATTCTTGCTTTTTAATATCTGAAAGTGAGAAATCTTAGATGTTTCAGGAAGTGACTACTTCTGGATCCATCTTTCAGACTTTTCCTCTATTCATGTGCATTATATTTTAGGAAAACTTCCAGAATATATTGTTCTTGCTGACTGGTAGCTTACTATGTAGTGGGTATTCTGCCTGAAAACATGCATGTCTTATTATCTGCTTTACGAGAATATCTGAATTCTGTACAGCATAAGCATCATTATACCCTACACTATCTTCACTTCATGTGAAGAAAAGAAAAAAAAAACCATTTCAGGGGTTTTTGGCTTGGCACTGTTAAAATAACTACTACCTTTCAGGTTGTAGAAATACATGGACCACGCCTCCTTGTTCCTCTAATTCTGAGAATATTCTCTCCTTCAAGCAGGAAGTCATTGCATCTGTCAGTCTTTTTAACAAGATAAGAACATTAAACTCTCTGAAGCCATTTGTTGATAACTCCTGTGCCACACATCAGCTGCTCTCTGTCTGATCATCATGAAAGCAGTTTATTTTATCATTCTCTGTTAATATGCATCTTGCAAAATCTCAAAAAAGTGTATTGATTAAGGAAACTGTCTGTCCATCCATGTAGATATGCCATGTTTTAAAACTAGAAATATTTTAGCAGGGTAGATTCAATATGAGACATTTCTAGTTCCCATTGGTGCTAAGGGAATTAAACTATTTTTTCTAAATCATTATACACTGTTAGCTTCATTTCTTGCCCTGGCAGTCTACCTTTGCTACTGTGGTGCATCACACTGCATGCACAAATTCAATTGGAAATGCTTATCTTTCATCTTTTATGAATAAGATGTTCATCTATCCAGCAGTAGTTAGTCAAATAAGAAATAAGAGGGGGTGAATGTAAATTTAATTCACTTATTATCCAGATTAACGTATGTAAGTGCAAAACATTTTCATATGATCTGCCACATATATTCACATGATCACAAGGATCTTTCTGCTTCACAGCTGCATGGTCATATGTCTGGTAAATACTGACTACAGAATCCAAAGAAAAAAGAAAAATGGTTGTTTTCATTACATGTATTCTGTCTGTTCAATTTTGTGACCATGTACTCCTTGCACAGGATCAGGTGACTTGATATGATACATCCATTAATTTCTACTTTGGGTGTTTGAAGGATATCTATCTGTTGTACACCCATGCCATTATAAGCAAAAATGTAGCAAATGTGTTTTAATGTCTTATAAGGTGTACAGAATGTTCTTCTTCTTCTTTTGGCTTTTCCCAGTTAGGGGTCGCCACATCGGATCACCTGTCCACTCATGATTGGCAGTGGAGTTTTACGGTGTTGAGTTGCCAGCCTGGCACCCAACCTTCCACAGAAGGCACACACATGCACACGCTCACACCTAGGGCCAATTTTAGAGTGTCCAATCCACCTACAGCATGTCTTTGGGATGTGGGAGGAAACCGGAACACCCGGAGGAAACCAACGCGGCCACAGGGAGGACATGCAGACTCCACACAGAAGGCACCCCAGCCAAGAATCGAACCGGAGAAACTCTTACTGTGAGGTGGCAATACTAAATTGTTAGGCCTTGTCCAAATTCTTAACATTGTTGTGTTTCTGTTTTCTAACACAATAAATTATGGTTTAGTAAAAATAGGTCTCATGCTGCTGCTTAAAGCAAACATCATGAAGCAAACAATAATACCCAACAGGGTGTGTGCTAACCTGTAATTAATGCCCACCCATCACCCCTGGAAAGGCATTAATTACACATTTAACACACACCCTGGAGGACATTATTTCACTTAGAGAATGGGATTTATATAAAATTGTTGTGTTCTACTTACTTATTTATATGTTTTTATTACTATATTTTTTTTATATATTTTGGATGCAAAATAGTTCCTCTGCCTAATCATAGTTCTCAACCAATCAGGGACAAATTTCAACAGAATCAGGGTCAAATCCAGGAAAAAAATCAGGGACACTTTTAAAATATTAGTTCTATTAACTTGCGATATTAACAGAATAAGAGAATGTGAATTAATATGCATTTCCTGAAAGAACAGAAGTCTGTAACTCTTAATCGTTGTCATTATTTATTAAGTATAATTTAGCACATTCCCTCCAAAAGGCACGAGTGTTAGGAGGGATTAAGAGGGACAGAGCTAAAATTTCAGTTAAAATCAGGGACATTTGAGATGTATGTGCCTAATGCTTCAAAGTTGCTGTAGTATATGTAAATGGTGTTAGAAGAAGCATTTTACATCCAAAATATATCATTTAAAAAGTATCTAGATATTTGCTTTATTTTTTGGTCCCTTACTGCTAAAACATTTTTTTGCCAGTCGTTGGATATTGAAGTCATTAAATAATGGCGTAGATTTGGCTTTCAGACAATATTTCCTTCAGAAAATTCGTGTTAACACAAATCTTATCTTATTTAACTTACATTGTAATATTTTTAAGTATAATATTTAAAATCTGTTCCTAACTTGGAGCCTTTGTTCCCCTTTGTTTCAGCCTTTATCCACATTTCTTGAGCTAAAAGGTCTTGAGGTACGCAGTCCTCTTATCTACTGCTGCCAGTGTTCCATTCAGCTCACTGTCTCTACTTCTGTCTCACAGATACCACCCCCCACACACCTGTACTTCACAAAATGCATACGAACATACTAACACAAGCCCTATTATTGCAGCAACTTTGTGATTTTTTTTAAACACAGATATATTCCTGTTTTGAGCCTTTGTTCCCCCTTTATTTTACGTTTAATGCAGTTAAGTTATTTAACAGGTGAGAGATACATAAACCTCTTTGCTGCTGCTGCCAGTGTTGGATCACTCTCACTCTTCATTCTCTCGCTCTCACTTACACACACTTCACTTTCATGCATGCATTGACACACACAGAAACAGAAATACACACACACGCACACACACACACACACACACACACACACACACACACACACACACACACACACACACTTTTTGTTTTTCAGTTTTCTTTTTTTTTAATATATTTTACGCTCGCTAAACAACAGAAGTGCTGCTTAGCGAGCGTAAAATAATGGCAGCGATTTATTTTTTTCAGTCTGAGCTCCACGGCAGCTTGATATGCTGCTGTGAAGCCGTGGCCTCATTCTTCTCAGCAGGCATTAATTGTACATTTATACCCTGCTGGAGAATGTTCGTTCTCCAATCAGGGTGCTGATGTACAGTTTGCCCATTTTCTAAAAGAGGAATAATTCAGTCATGTAACTGGACTGCTTGGTAGTAGCTAAAAGAGCTACAGCTTATCTGTTTCATACTGTACATTTGTCTCTGAATTTGAATACTAAAGATATGTGTGCTGCTGTAAAAAAATGTTATATTACGGTTCTTAAAATACACTGCTCCAGAAATAGCAACCTAATTTTTAAATCTGGTAAGCACCTTCAGAATGTAGAACTACCTGACATTGATGATGGACATTACAGTACACAGGAGCACAATGAGCTCCTATAGCATATGTTCAGAGTAATTTATTACTTTATTTAGTTTTAGTAAAAGATTTATAGCTTTGTTCTGTATGGTAAGTACTATAGAGCACATATAACCACTCTAGCCCTCCACTAGAGTGATCTGGAAGTTCTGCATGAGTCCGTTTGGGTGGATATTCTTCATTACTGCATGCAGGAACAGCCTTTAAACTGTCTGTACCTACCATATGTTGCTGTGCGCTGATAATGCATTTTTATCAGCTCAGGTATATAAAATGCTTGAAATGTATTCTAAACACATGCTCAGATTTCTAGTTTGCTTCAAATAGGATAAAGAAAAAATTAAATATGTATTTTTATCTATTGATCTTAGTTTTTAAAGTTCAGTTCATTCTTTTCATTGCATTTCTGATATAAAATCCTTAAGGTATACTTACCCGTTTACTTTTTAACATGCACCCTCCATACCACCCACTTTTGCTGTACTCAGCAGAAGGACATCACTTACCTGTCAGCCTTGTAGCTCACTTGCTCTTTTTATCTTCCCTTCTAGCCTCCAGTTTAACTCTGTCCCTAAGAATTAAAGATGTTGCTTTGTATGGAGAAGCAGTTATGTCTCACCTATGTCCCCTGTTTATAACTAGGAACAGAGTAGCTTGACTGTTAATAGACTTGCCCACCCATTCGTATGCCTACTCCCTGTACGCACACATCATGGGCAGGAAAATGGAAGACAAATGCCACACTGACTTTCTTAGGAATTAACTTCTTTTGTTCAGCATCTGTCCTTCACTCACTGCATATTTAATAGTACTCAAGCCATACTGTATGCAGCTGAATGGGTAACCATTTGAAATGCTGAAACCCGCTAGAGAGAGTACCAAAACACGGAAACTGAATGACTGAAACATTGGACTTACATATACTAAGTCTGACATTCCATTTCTCAGAATATTCCCTTTTCTCCAAGGTATGGTGATCTTGGAGTCGGTATATATAAGTTTGGCGGGTGCAGGGGGGCTTACTGGCGCTGAAAAAAGAAGTTTTAAGGAGAAGAGTGATTTTTGAAATTTGCTCTTCTCCTGTACTTGATCTCTCTCTTTTTTATGGCTTTTCAGCACTCTGCATTTTGAACGATGACATTTCAGTAGGGATCAGACAGAACGTTAGTGACAGAATCCTGCATATTCTTTATTCCATTGATGAATGACATTTTACATCATCCGTAATTCTTCACCCTTCTCAAGTCAGAGCACGATGAACTTTTTACTAACTTTCTTGACTTTCATAGCTTACCCTTCTGCTAAAACAAAACTGTTTTGATAATCTATTTTGTAACACTTGCTCCAAGTAATAATATGGAAGTAAGCTAATTATTCTGTTTCAGTTGCTAAGCAATGTTAACCTGCATATATATGAGTTTGTCACTAACCTTCAGTGTATTACCAAGAACAATCATGTTTCTTTTATTTTACTTACAAGTCACATGATCGTGTCAGTCCAGCTGAGAAAGGGAAAGGGAAATGATTACTAAAATAGTACATAGCAATTAGGGTCTATATCATAAAAACAAAAACGCAAACTCTCGAACGCTCACATGAGCGAATAATCAAAAACTCAAAATTGGTATTGTGGGGGGCTGCACCCCCCCCCCCACTAAATATATATTCCTACTCCGAGATCACACTACAGTGAGGAAAGTGCAAATATTCTGGTCTTCACTGTACTGCGATCCCAAAATACCACTTTCGAGTTTCTGATTATTCGCTCATGTGAGTGTTCGAGAGTTTGCGTTTTCGTCTTTCTGAAATAGACCCAGCAATTAGGCACCTCAGTGGATTTGACCACATTGCTGGATTTGACCACATTGCTGCTGCAATATCTCTATACTATTTCTTCATGGGTGAGTCAGTAGCCTTGCCTGGTGAAGTGACTTGTTCAGCTACACAACAGGCAGGAAATCAATCCCTGAATTGCAACAGGCAGCTCCTTACCTGCTCATATCCTTAATCCTCATAATTAAATATCATATAGTTGGCATAAAACAAATTACTTGTCTAATCTGAGTTTGGAAATAGTTACATGAAAATAAGATTGGAATGTTAGCCACTGCAAAAAGTACTAACATGGTGCCTTTACTGAATGACATACCGCCCATCTTCTTTGCTGAATAATTCTGGATAAAGCCAAAATAATGGACAATGGTGCATATCAAGAACAATTTTTAGATATTACTCTAATTCACTTAAAAAGTTAATAGAGCAACAAGCTTTGTGTAAAAATGCATTTTCTGAACAAAACTCTAATGGTTGCATTATTGAACATAGGCGCCGGAACCATAGACCGAGGGGGAGGGAGCCCCCACCTTTACAGCTGCAAGACCTGTAACATTTTAGGACCCAAGGGATTGCATGCTAATGTGAATTTTAAACACAAAAGTGCGCAGATTCCACATCATTGCTGCTAGCTTCTGCCAGAGTCACCCAGGGTAAGCACTGTTCTGTTTATGTTATAAAGGCAAAGCTCCGTTTATGGTGTGTGTGTTATGAAGGCAAAGCTTTGTTTGTGTTATGAAGGCAAAGCTCAGTTGTTCACATTAGGCAAAGCTCAGTTGGTTATGTTAGGCAAAGCTCCACTGTTTATATTAGGCATAAAGGCAGCTCCATTGTTTGTTTATATTAGGCATGAAGGCAGCTTTGATTAGGGACAGCTCCATTGTTTATATTACTGCAGCTCCATTGTTTATATTAGGCAACTCAGTTGTTTATATTAGGCATTAAGGCAGCTCTGTTGTTTATATAAGGCAGATCCGTTGTTTATATTAGGCATGAATGCAGCTCCATTGTTTATGTTATGAAGATGTGTGTGTTTATGTTATGAAGGTATGTGTGTGTGTGTGTGTGTGTGTGTGTGTGTGTGTGTGTGTGTGTGTGTGTGTGTTTATGTTATGAAGGTGTGTGTTTGTTATGAAGGTGTGTGTGTGTGTGTGTGTGTGTGTGTGTGTGTGTGTGTGTGTGTGTGTGTGTGTGTGTGTGTGTGTATGTTATGAAGGTGTGTGTTTGTTATGAAGGTGTGTGTGTGTGTGTGTGTGTGTGTGTGTTTATGCTATGAAGGTGTGCGTGCGTATGTTTATGTTATGAAGGTGTGTGTGTGTGTGTGTGTGTGTGCGCGCGTGCGTGTGTGCGCGTGTGTGTGTGTCTTATGAAGTGGTGTGTGTGTGTTTATGTTATGAAGCTGTGTGTGTGTGTGCAAGGGAGCCCGCAGGATTTTTTGCAGGGGGGTGCAAACCCAGAGCCCCACCCACATAGCTCTCCCCGCCCCTGCCAACACAGCCCCGCCCAAGTCCACACAGCCATTCCAGAGTCCCATTAGATAGACACTGTTCAAATCTCTGTGTGCATACTGTTTTATACTTTAGTTCTACAATGGTTACAGGCAGTTGGATTTAATTTACAACTTTTATTTCAAACATTATCGCCCAAACACTAATAGACATTTACTAAACCTAAACAAAGCAATAGTCTTACAACAAAAACAGACTTGGCATTAAAGCTTCTCTACTTTTGAAACTCACATTCAATGAAACAGCATTGAAACCCACATTCAAAGAAAATGCATCTGGCCAGTGGCAGGTTATTTACCTTTGAACTGTTTTCAAGCATAGGCTCCTTGCACACTGTTAGGGCCATGCAAAAGTTATTTGATTTACCTGATTGTATTAATTATAATATATAATTGAATTATATCCCTTGCATTATACAGCAACACTTAGTGTGTTTTAAATTTTTAGTTTTGAACATTTTTCCAGTAAGCAGTGAAACAAAATATACAAACCAATAACGACAAACTGCCCAATTCAGAACATTTCAACCATAAAAGGCCACTCATTACAATCCACCAATCAGTCAATACACACAATCTCTGCCGAAGTAAAAGTAATCTGAATAATTCCACATTAAAGATATCTGAAACTAATGAAGAGGTTGTTGCTAGAAAACAACTGTATATTTCAGTGTTTAATCTACAAATTCAGTGCCTGCTGCCGTCAAAGAATAAATTGCCTATGTTAAATTAATAAAAAATGGTAAGCTGGTATATTGTAATAGAAAATGGATGGCAAGCTGAAAAACAGGTTCATAGTTATTAGGCATCTCATCCAAAGGAGGACATCCTCAGGACTGCAGCATACAAATGTACATGCTGTAGGAATAAAACCTCAAGCCTCTACATTAAGATGCAAGTATTCTACTTGTGGTGCTACTAACATAGCTTTAAAACTTTATACCACAATAGAGATACCATTTGCTAAACAAAACAGTTGCACATTGTAAATAGACTTGGCATGAGCAGCAGTAAACTTCACTTCCCTTAAACCTCACAGTTCCTTGAAAATGCACTTGAAAATAAATTCCACCTGCTAACTCTAACCTGGGCATTTCACTGTCTCTCTCTCTCTCTCTCACACACACAAACATACCACACCCCTCAAGGCCTCAACCTTAATGCAAGAAATCTGGACAAAGCCTAAAATAAATAGGGACAGATTATAAATATGGCTCTCAAACTTAGAAAATTGCAAGAATAACAGGATTTGTGTTAGTATGCATTTTTCTAAATGATATGATGTCTAAAACTGAAATGTCTGTCATTATTTAGCAACTTCAATCCTTTTTAGGAGGAATATGGGGCAAAAATCTGGACATTCTGCAAAAACCTAGACAGCCGAGGGGTATGCTACCTCCCTCTTACACACACACACACACACACACACACACACACACACACACACCCCAAATAATTCTGGTCAAACTTGAATTAGTTCTGGGAAGGTTGCATTGAACGGCACCGTGCTTGATCTGAAGTGGGTGAAATCCTGGTAGCCAGTGATAACTGATCTGCAGCTCAGCAATATAGTGCATTAAAGCATTTTTAGCAGAGCATTGTTTCATCACTACCTATTGTGTTTGCACATAAGCTGTAGTTATTTCAAACATTTGCCTTTTTTGATTACTACAGAGTACATTTACCCATCAGAGCTATTGTGTTTTGACTTCAGTGTGGAGCTTACCTAGTTGTTGCAGGGCTTGGCTTTTAAGTAAGGTAGCAATGCTTATTTACCATATACCATTAAAGCCACCCAACTACAAGTGTACTAACACACAGACACTGCTATAAGACACTGGTCTCCAATAAAATGTAATGAGCTTCTGAAAATACTGTAATCCTGTCCTTTTATTACAAATACTGTCATATGCATTTCAATACCCAAGGCTTATACATTATCTAGCTATGTAAATATTCTCTGCATGGCAACAACGAAAAGGCTTTCAATGCTGGTAATTCTTTAACAGTATGCTTACTAAAGCTTACTTGCATCTTACAATCTCCGACAAGCTTACCTGATGTTCATTAAACCATGGCTACTTAAACAGAGCAACAGGGCACTGTGACAGCATGCAGTTCCTGAATAATAAGAATCATAAATCAACAGTATAAAAATCCGATAGAAAATCAGAACATTCTGCAAAATCAAGGACAGATGAAAAGCCACAGTCGTATTTGTGATCTACCTTGGATGGGGGAATACTCTGCACACTTACACTGCATAACTGCTCCTTGCCTTCCTTGGACACATCCAGAGCCACTACAATGGGGGGTGGGGTGCAATAAGTATGTCATAATTTGAAATGTCTCTGGCTGACAGTGATGGCTCTGATACTCATACCTCTCAACTTCAGAGCAAGAAATCTGGGCAAAACCATACATAGAACTAGAAGTGGGACACAGGCCCAAAAATAAGGCCAATTTTAAATATTGCTCTTATTAACTTAGATAATAGAACAGTAGTAGATCTTGCATTAGTACGAATTTTCTGAAGGGTATAAAATCTGAAACTCAAATGTCTGCCATTATTTTCTAACTTCAATCTTTAATGACTTGCCACTAATTTGCCAGAAAACCACAATTTTATGAAAAACGGACCAAAATGTGATGCAAAAATATAAAGTTGCCACACAATACAGCTGGGAACCTTTCAAAAAAGGGACACCTTTTTAATATTAACACTGTTAACTTGAGCAGCTAACAAAATAAGAGCATCTACATGCATTTCTGAAATAAAAGTAATCTATAACTCTGATCATTAGGTGGAGAATGGTGTGTATGTGTTTCAGCAACATAAATCATGAACTTGTACTATAAAAAACTGGGCCGATCTTTTCTGTGCTTACATGACTATGTGTTTGTGAAACTGCAGTTTGCTAACCAAATTCAAGGATATCATTTTAGTTCCACCAGCAGCCAGGTTTGGAATCCCTGGAGATTCCATTATGAGTCCCTTCTTTTTCTGTGTAGATATCAGCCAGGCAGCTTTTCCTGCTCTTTATCTACTGTAAGACACTCCGATATGTCGGTGATGTCATTTTCTGCAAGCATCTACTATCAGTAGAGATTCTGTCCACAGACTTCCTGAATGACTTTGCTTTCTGTGTAAAACTAGCTCTCCTAAAATAGATTTCTTTTAAATATCATCAAAAGTAATAGTGTTGTTAAGTTCTCAGGTCTCTACATGTTACCCATCCTCATTTCAATCAAAATATGAAAATCATCAATGTTACTTACGTCGGATACCCTGGTTACCTTGCACCTTCCTTTTAAAGCCTATAAGCCTGTATCCTAAACATCTGTAATGCCACAGGTACTATACTTAAAACATGCATTTAGAGCCACTTCTGTTCTTTCTATGATTCCCAACTTGCTGGTCATGGCTTCACACTCATTTTTCTTGCCCCAGGGCCCCCGCTGTTAGTTATATATTTATAAATCTGTAGTGTGCTCCTCACTACCCAGCAGATTAACTTAGTCCAGAGTTATATCTGTCATTTTGTTCTACCTGTTTCTAGACTTATCCATCCTTGCAAGCTCTACTCCCTGCATCACAGGTTCCAAGTATTAGGTCATGATCATTTTATCTTTCATTAACCACACAGTCAGGTCACAAAACCTACAGAGTCCTACCATATATCTCCACTCCTCAGCTTTGCCTGGTTGTGCCACACCAGATCCTAATGGCATCTTCTGCTCCACCAGGATCAAGTTCACATGCTCACAACCAAAAACTTTCATTGCATGTGATCTTCTAAATTATAGCCTGAGTACAAGCATTCCCAGAATATTTGCAAGTAACAATGATACAAAAAACAAGTTTTTACACGAGGGGGCCATGAGGGGCTTGCCCCTAAATGATCCAAACTTCATTATTCTCACTGTGACATTGCTGCAGCTTGGAGAAAGAATAGTTATTGACAGCAGTGTAATGTCTCTCAACTTTTTTTTAAGGTGCATTAATTTCAGATTACCCTGAACGTGCTAATAAGCACACGCACAGATCATGCCTGAAAAGATATGAACTAAGAAACTGAACAAATGCTAGCTCTAGCACTTGAAGATCAAGTCTGATGGATGAACAAGAGAATATCAAGTGCTCCATGAATGTAAAACCTGCATTTCTATTTTAAGCTTATATTTCTTAAGCTCAGCCCTCAACAAATGGAATAATCTCTTCAACAAGCTAAGGCAAATCTTTTGATGCAAATTTTTCAAACTTTCAGCAGTATATGCTACCCCAGTTGATCTGCAAGGTATAGCAGTCTACCTCCATCCTTAATCCAACCCTTCCACTGTAATATCTGCTTCTGGCAGTCTTTAGCCCTTCCACCAAAGCATGCCTATATTGAAATACCCAATGGCAGGCAGTAATAGCAGTTGTTCATAACTATCTTATTTTACTAAACCACATGTTTTCAATAAGTACTTACTGTATCGTTTGTTTCACTTTCTCTTATTTATAAGATCACCCTTCCTTGCCCCAAAATGTGCACTATGACACACTTTAAATACCTAAAACTGTAATTTGTAATCAAGGGTGTAGTTTGGGATACTCAATGCACTCAAAAAAGTTAATTTTTTCTGAGAATTTGGTAGAAACCTCAAAACTCAAAAAGTACAGAATGTTTAGAACTGTATACGTGTATGCTTACAGCATAGAAATGTACAAAGAATGCTTGTGTGAAAAGAATGCATCTTTAAAATAGTTTTTTAGGGATATCAATGGTAACAGTTATCCTATATGCTTGGGTAGCATTTTGAAGGTTGAGTATGTTTTTTAAAATGATAAGTGGATGATGGGGGCAACCACCATTCCTAAGTCAGGGCATAATTAAGGTTCATGAAATCAGTTTTGCATCAGTCTTTGACATTTGATATGAGTACTGTTTTTCAGCACCCACAATGTAACCAATCTTGCCTCTTGTTGCAGTTCATAAGGGGTTACTTTTATTGGTAGCATATTTGAATATGTTTGAAGATTCTATTTTATTAGCCCAGATGCTCCTGCTACACCTGGAGAAATCTGTATATCCTTACTCCACGTTGCTGTAGTTTCTGCTTGCAAGTTTGATATTTTATGAATTTAAGTCTTTCATTTTGTAAAACATTGTAGTCACTGAGTGTAGCAATTTTAATAATCAAAGCTATTTCTGTCTTTTTCCTTGAACTACAATTTCTGTTCTGTTTGCTTCCACCTTCTTAGCTACTGATATGGTGTGATCCTACATAATCATTACTTCATTATTTTGAACAATTCTTTGCAGTTCATGTTTCCAATGTCTCTCAGCTGTCTCTGTGTTGTAATGTTTACAAAATCTCCAGTCTGCTGCATTGTTATGTCTTTCAGTATACAAACCTTCAGCCATAAGTGTATTGTACCCTGCAAGAAGATGTGTAATTGTTTAGAGTTTAATACAGCAACACCTAGATTTGTCTGGGTCTCCTAGCTTTTCAATAGATTTTGTTCACCATCTAGTAAGCAATCCACTATCTTGGGCTGCCAATATTAACCTTTCTTCTTTTGGTTTAAATTCACCCGATATAAGCCATTTGCACAACAACTCTTGGTCAACATGTGGCTATTCCAGCAGATCTCTATACTTCTTGCTATAATTGTGATCTTTTCAGTTATCTTTTCTTTTTTCCTTATCCCATTCTTTGTTTTCTTTCTTTTGCTTTTTTGCACTTTCTGTTGCCACTTTATTTTTATCCACATTTGGTTGGATTTACATGTCTGTTTTTATCCTACAAGCTTCTGCTAACCTAAGCAAAAAGGTCATCTTCGATTGATGTTGTTCATGTTTTAGAACTTTCAATATGTTTGGATCTAATGATGTCAATAAATATATACAATCCCACAATCAACGACCTGTATGTATAGTCAATTTCAAGAAGGCCCATGCCTCCTTCAGACCAAGGGATGCATATAATTTTGGCAAACACTGGTTCTTGTATATCATTTAATTGGCATGGAGCATTTTGTTCCTGTCAAGCTTATCCATCTCTTTTATGATCTTAAAAAGGGATAATTAATAGGGCTTATACTATAGGAATCAATTGGGAAGAGAGATTGGATAAGCAATTCACAAAGAAACAATGGGAGGATATATGTATGGCTCCCAAATACGCAGCAACATCTAGAAGATTTAGGATCTTTGCTTGAAAGTGTTTGAATAGATATTTTTTTAGCAGACTCCAAAGAATTTTTCCTCAAGTAGATTGCAAATGTTGGTGGTTTGATGGGGACGAAAAAGGTAATTGGAACCATATTTCTGGGAGTGTAATGAGTTGGCAGGCTTTAAAAATTCCCTGTAGACTATTCTGTCAGAAATATTGGGTGAGGAAATGGGTGTAACTAAATAAATGATTTTTTGAGCTGTGATACAGAATCAGAATTGCCTAGACATGGTAAGGCCTTGCTGAGTTTAATTCTGGTGGCAGCCAGAAAAGCAATCACTAGATAACAGAAACCAAAGTCTAAGCCAATGATACTAGAAGTAATGAATATAGTAACAGAAATAAAAGAACGGGAATTAGGATCTTTAGAAAAGGATAAGAGCAAATTACATAGACATGAATGGGAGTTGTGGGAACAATACATGCATAATAATGTTTTGGAGGAAAAATGAGTTTTAAGGGAAGGCAGGAATTGATAAGCTATATAATATTTGACTGACAATGCCTGTATTGAGTATTATAAGTGATGTATAATGCATGTAACTGAAAATATATCAATATGGTTTGTTTTCATTTATATAAATGTATGATTGCCTGTGTCATTAAGTGATAATTCAATAAAGGTGTTTCTTGTCAAAAAAGATTATCCAGTTCTTTTGTGGCTAATCACCCTAAAGCTATAATTTAAAACAGGAAGCAAGTTGATTTATAGAGTGAAGTCTATTTCTAAATGTTAAAGCAGTTTTCAGTATTAATTTTAGTCTTCTAAAATTTTCCTTACTGAACTTTATTCTCATTTTTTTCATGCTGTATCACTGCCCATTTATCAATTTCAAGATACTTATATACTCCTACTTGGTCCAAATCTTTTATATCACATTCCTTCCCAAGATTTATATTTTCATGAGTCTTCAGTTTTCCTCATTCAAATGTTTGCACTTTTGTTGAGGCCAAATGACACTTCTATGTCATCTGAGAAGGCTTTAACAAATTGTAGCTTTTCATTCAGAAATTATTCTGATGAACTATACAGTTTTAGATCATCCACAAAAAGTAGATGAGATATCCTTTCATTTGATAATTTTCTTGGAGGTAAACTGAATCTACTAGGCTGTTGAATAAACAGCTTAATGGACTGAGTGCAAGGCAAAACAGTAATGGTGACAAAAAATCACTTTGAAATATTCCATGCTGGATTTTCACACCCTGGATAGCAACTTATCCTTTTTTTTGTGTTTCATCTGCAAAGTGGATTGCCATTTCTTCATAGTAACTGCAGTAAAATTTATCAGTTTTTGATGGGCCTTGTACATCTGTAAGCATTCTATAATCCAGGAGTGAGGGATACTATCAAATGATTTTTTGTAATCTATTCATGCCATACTGAGATTCCTGATCATTTTACAGGTCTCCATTATGGCTTTGTTTAACAAACTGTTATCCTTTGTTCCATATGAATTTCTTTTAATCCCCTTCTGTTCTTTGGCCATGATTGAATTGTTATCTAAATGACTGTATACTCTATTTGCATCATTTTTCCATATATAATTTATATGTTGTTGGGAGACAGGCTATTGGGCAATAATTCTTAAGGTGATCTGCAGTTTCAAGTTTAAGTATGAGTATGGTTTTCCCCATTGTTAGCCTGTCCTGTGTCATTTCAGGGTGTACTTATAAGTAGGTTTTACTTAACGCTAAATCACGGTGTAAAGATGTCATTACAGTTAACCAAAAGTTAATTATAGTATCTGGACACTCAACAGTGGCACAGGAAAATAACTTTCTTGGGTGGCGTAAGGGAACCTTGTTGACTAGGCTTACATAGGCCCTTGGGCTGATAGCCTAGTACCTACTTATGAACCTATGAACCTGGCATTTTCCATTTGGGAGACTTTCTTTACTTCATCTCTTTCTCAGTAGCAGTTACTTCATTCCAATCCATATCTTCTACATCACAGTCTCTTAATTGTTGTTTTACTTCTTTTATCCACTCAGCCTCCTTATTGTGCTTATCTGGGTTCTCATATATATTTCTCCAGAATATATTGATTTCCTCTGTTCTTGACGGTGTCTCAAGTATTGCTGTTTTCATTCCTAGCTCCCTGTATAATTTCTTTGGGTCATCCATAAACTGTTTGTTTTGGATCCTTTCTTTAGCTTTCTCAGTGTATCTCCTAAGTTTTTCAGTCTGTGCAGAGATTTCTAATTTATTGCTAGAGATAATATAACTCAAATCTGGATCAGTTTTGATAGTGTATTTTTGCTTTAGCTCATTTACTTTTCTATAATTTTAGATTGATATCCTTGTCTGTATTCTTCCAATGATGATATTTTTTAAAATTTTTCACAAGTGTTTCTAGTCAGTGCTTCCATGGTGGGGATCTATTTGCCTTTTTATTTTCCTTTACTAATTTATGCTTTCTTCATAATACCATGTCTGTTATTAGTTTTGTTGCACAATAATGTATTCTGTTAATTTCTGTTACATCATGTGGATCTGTCTTTATAGTTCCAATTACTTTATTAATTTGACTTATTAATTTTTGACAATCCTTGTAAAGTCTGAAAACACAATGTAGAATTGCCACATATGATGACAAACAAGATATATATATATATATATATATATATATATATATATATATATATATATATGTGTGTGTGTGTGTGTGTGTGTGTGTGTGTGTGTCGTGAAATAAGTAAAGGTAATTGAATAGCAGCCCTATAGTTATTCTAGAAAGTAATTAAAAAAGCTGTTTGAATATCTCATTCTCAGTAGTTCCAAACAATTGAAGAACCCAGGCCAGATCTTTTAATGCTGTCACAGATCACCTGGTGTCATTAGAAACTGTTGCTTATACATCTGAAATCGGTCCATCCCAGCTGTACCTTGACACCCAAGTTGCTATCTACTCACAATTGTGTTTCTGCTTTAGTGAAAATACCCTTTAAAATAGTTCACAAAGATGTCTGAGTCCCCGGATGCCTTTAGGATCCACAACTGGAAAAAGTAATTTTGGAGTAATTCTGGGGACTAGGAAACTAGCTTGTAGAACAAGCATGGGTTTGGAGCACTGCTGGCTGGGCCGGTAAGAACGATGTGGAAGGGGAGCACCAAAACTAAATAAAGAAAGAAAGAAATTCAGTTTATTCTATGATATAATAATGGCCTGACTTAACCACTTTGATCTTAAAGAGGTTCTGTATATTGCAATTTGGAATGTCTAAATGGTACCATGTGATGTTCTACTTGATTGTGTAACATTTCAATATTTAACAAAATTCTCAGTTCTTCATCACTGAGAGCTTGATAAATGAAACAAATTCTTTCCCACAGCCAATGGTAACTAATAGAAAATAAATATTTTTTTCTACATGTTCTTAATAAGTAAGGATTTGACAACCAATATTTCTCCTTGCAAATTTCCTTTGGATGCTCCTAAGCATTGAGATCTCCCTTTGAAAATCATTAGAATAAAGAGATACATTCCATTATCAACCTTATATAAATAGTATAAAATTTTACAAGAACATGAAAAATGCACATTAGTCCTGAGGCACTGACTAAAAGTGTGAAGCTCTCAGGGACATTCTGTGAAACCAGGGACAGTTTCAACTATGTTTCACACAGTCACCCAGGAATATATATTCCATTGTATTTGGTACAAATATACACTAGTCCTATAAAGAAAGATTTAAAAATAAGCAAACAACAAGAGGGTATGTTGCTTTCACCCACAGCCACTCCCTTACTTAGTGACTACACTTATCAAGGGTTTGCCAGAAAACCACATAATTTGTGAGGCACAGACCAACAACATAAAGCAAAGTCAGGGACATTCTTTGAAATCAGGGACATTTTCAACTATGTCACTTACAGTCACTAGATAATAAATATTCCAATGTAATTCATACAAATGCAAGCTATTCATATTGTCAGACATTAAAATGATCAATCAACATGCAGTCAGACTTTAAACTGAGCAAACAAGTTGTTTTCATCCAGATTTAAAAAAACAATCAAATAACAAGAGTAAGTTGCTTTCCCACAGTATGACCCCCCCCTCTAATTAGTGGCTGTAATCCTCAATGATTTGCCAGAAAAAAATATGTGGCATAGACCAAAATAGGAGACAAAGTCAAGGACAGTCTACAAAATCAGGAAGAGTTTCAACTTCATTTTACACCCAAGCTGTGACCACAAAGCAATGTATTCAGACTTTAAACTGAGTCAATCAGAAGAATTAGAAGTTGCCCTCATCCACAGCCAGCCTGCATCCCCCTTATTTACTGACTGCAACTATCATTGCTACATCTGGTTGCCTGCCAGGATAAAAAATACCCTCATGTTACTATGGCCCTCTAGAGTAGCCCACAACTCTCTATTCTACTATTTAACACTTGCAGGCTTTCTGCTCATTGCATTCTGAATGAATCATGGAAAGGCAATAATCAGAATGTTGTTGCACTGTACATGTAATCATGGGGGCTGTTTAGTTTTAAGTAAAGAATTGTTTCTTTACTTAGAAATAAATAAATATAGATATATAAATAAAATAGTGCACTGGCCTGTGCTGTACATGTGCATATTGTAGGCATTGCCTGTATACAGAGGAAGCACTCACAGTGCGTATTATTTAATGTTTCATGTATTTTACTAAATGTAAACATGTTTTGTCAGTGATTATTATGTTCAGCAAATAAGCTATCCAAAATTAGCAATTATAAACATAAGAACATTTTAATTAAATTATTTTGTTGGCTGGTCATGGGCCCCATTGGAGCTGTGAAGCTCAGGCAGCCAACTGAATTGCCCCTGTTAGAATCTGCCACTGTATACATCGTTAGTTTCTGGTTGTCTCAGGCCTGTTCTATTCAAATGTATATACCATTAGAATTGAGGTTCCACAGCATTGTCTTTAGGGATGATCCTCTTCTCCTTGCTTACTACTGACCTAACATTTCATCTTTCAAAATGGAGGTGACCATGAATGCAAATACCCTTCTCATTAAGCCAGGCAAAACAACTTCAGCCCTCCAAAGAGTTGCAAAAAAGATTTTAGCAATGTCTGATAGTGGATGAATCAGAATAAATTAAGCCAGCTCTAGAAAGATTTAAATAACTAGCAGTAGTTTGAATCTATCACCAATTTAACTTTACCATTTCCAGACTCAACAGTAAAGATACCTGGGGTCTGAATCAACCTAACCATTTCTTTTAAGTTTCATGTTGGGATATTTACAGACTATGTGCAAAAATTATCTCCAGCGTTCTGGCTATTAGGATTATTCCAGTCATACCAATATTAGATTGCACCTTCCCAATGTAGCCCTTAATTCAACCTAGAGCACAGCTTTGCTGGGAAAACAAGGAGGTTACTAATTACTGTAAGGTCAGTCCTTTTACTTGCCTTCCCATCTTCAAGCTGTTCACGTTAGGATTGCTGTCTGTCACTTGCAAATAGGCTACAAGTTAAATATTCTACCTTTTCACTTAGAACTCAAAATTAAGGTACTATGCTGGTCATGACTCTAAAGAGACCAATATTTGGATAAACATAGCAGAAAGAGCTTTTACTAAAATCTTACCAGCCACCTGGAATCATCTCTCAGATGGAATAAGAAATGAGCAGGATGCATTTGGGAAATTGTTAATCAATCCCTTGCATCTCAAGTACTTGTTCCTAAAACCATGAAAGCCACCCATTACATATAATTGTTAAAACTGTGCATATGCTCCTAACATAATATACACACTGATCATCTAGTTAAATTGCTCTTATCCTTTGAGTAACATTTTGAATAACATATTTTGACTTAATGCTATTCTGCTACTAAAAGTTTCATCTGACTTGTCTCTTTTTTCATGTTCCAATTTGTTGTCAGTGTTTCAAGTTTTTGTTAACTTTTCTAAACTTGCTAATGTTTCTAAATTCATCAATATGTGTAAACTTCCCCACGTTTCTGGTGTTGACAGTGTTTCAGCTTTTCTAATGTTCTGTTGTTACCAGTGATCCAATGTGCCACTTCTTCAGTGTTCGGTAATGCTCTAGTCTATACAATGTCCATTCTACCAAAAAATTCATCTTGCCAAATATCCCATGTTACCACGTATGACACCATAACATTTTCATCCTAATAAAGGTCAAACTTCCATTTTGTTAGTGATCTATTTTGCTATTATTTTATATTATGCATATTTTACCACTGTTGTATTACCTTACCATTGTTTCACTTACCTGTTGTACCTTTTGCTAATGATTTTTTCTACAGTAATAATATGCAATTTTATGATTGCTATGTATGTGTTATTTTGTCCAGTGTGACTTTTTCTACAAACTTATATGTGATTTCATGCAATGATTTGTGGGTATTTGGCCATAGCCATGGCTGAAAAGGGTTCTATGACTAGCTCACCAAGAAATAAAAAGCTGTTTCTGCCACTAGTAAACTACAGTAACATTAAGTCTGAGGGGATGTGTTTGCTAAGAGATAGTAACACTAACACACACACACACACACACACACACACACACACACACACACACACACACAAACAGTCCCATCTTCCGTCCAACTACTCACTCTGAAAGTGTCCCATCTTCCGTCCGTTTCAGTTTCAGTATCCATCCTGCTTGCGAACCCGAAACCGTCCGTGTCCCGCCCATCTTCAGTGAAGTCCATCTCAGTTCCCGCTAACCCGAAACCGTCCGTGTAAGTTCCAACTTGAAAATATGAGCACTGCGCGATGACCGATGATGTCAGCACACGACTGGACTTCTTTCTTCTTAAAGAAGAACGCCTAAAAAAAAAAACTTTTTAAAACTAACTAGTCAGCCGATTCCAGGTGCAAGTGCACCTGGGCACCCTTGTGTGTGTGTGTGTGTGTGTGTGTGTGTGTGTGTGTGTGTGTGTGTGTTTTTATGTTATAAAGTTGTGTGTTTATGTTATGAAGGTGTGTGTGTGTGTGTGTGTGTGTGTGTGTGTGTGTGTGTGTGTGTGTGAAATGCCCCAGCTACTTATTCTGGTGGTTAGAATTACACAGGCTCCAATCCTGTACCTTGGGTACAACAGCCTGCATTCTCTGCCCACACATCCACTTCTGATTCAGAGAGTTGAATCCATAACTTTCAACTCAGAATATTTGGCTCATACTTTTGGTCTGTTCCTCCTAAAATTTGTGGTTTTCTGGCAAATCAGTGAGAACAGAATTCACTAAATAATGATAGCCCTTTAAGTTTCAGTCTTCCTATCTTTTTGAAAACACATGGTAACACAAAACACTGTTTTAGCAACTTTCTAAGATTATGCAAGCAATATTTTAAACATGTCCCTGGTTTTGGGCCTTCCCCCCAAAAAAATAAATGTTGGCTTTTTCCAGCTATCTTCTGATGTGAAATTGAGAGATTAGTTGTGTCCATTGGTTCAGTGGTGCAGTGGTAGTGTTGTTGCCTCACATCAAAAGGTTTTCCAGTTCGATTCTTAGCTGGGGTGCCTTCTGTACAGAGTCTGTATGTACTCCCTGTGTTTGTATAGGTTTTCTCTGGGTGCTCCGATTTCCTCCCATGTTACAAAGATGTGCCTGGAGCATTTCTCACTGGGGGTCTGCTAAAAATTGGCTTTGTTCTAAGTCAGACTTTCCCGGTAAACAAATGTTAAATAAATAAAAAGTTTTACAAGGAGCTGAGAGCTGCAGGGGAACAGAAATTTAGAGCTGCTCACTCCAAATCTGTTTGCATTGTTAGTAGCACAACAGGTAGTAGCCTTACTTTTGATGCAGAAGGCTGTGGGTTCTACTCCCACAGTATGCAGATAGAATGCTGATACTGTACTGTGTTGTACTTTAAAGTGATTGGATGCTGCAGCCCTGTGAATGTCCTCCTTAGGAGGAGTTACCTAGTAACTATAAACCTGTTGTGAGTTTGCCATCCATTCCCTATTGCAATATTACTAGCTTATTTTTTAATATGACATAGGCAATTTATTCTTCAAGGGCAACAGCCACTTTATTTGTAGATGAAACAATGAAATATAAAGTTGTTTCCTAGCAGCGACCTCTTGATTAGTTAGAGATCCCTTTAATATGGAATTATATAGATTAATTACTTCTGCAAACATGTTGCAAATTTATTGATATTGGTAGATTGTAATTAAAGAAGTTTGAGTGGGCTTTTATGATTGAAATGTTCTGAAATGGGTAGTTTTGTCATTATTGGTTCATACATTTTGCTTCATTGCTTACTAGAAGACTGTTCAAAACTACAAAATTAAAACACATTCTAACAACTGGTGCTACTTTATACAATATAATTTAATACAATCAGGAAGGTGAAACAAAGAATGCATACATGTATGCATGACCCTAAAAATGTTTGAAAACAGCCCAGAGGAAAGTGTGAAAGGCTCACAATCATGGGCAAATTTAAGCTTTACTCTTGTTACCAAAGCAATGGATGAAGGTAAAACAGTTCACACCACATTACCTTGACCTGGCCAAGCCTTTTGACACAATCCTCTACTCAGGTGTAGTACAAAAGATGAATAATGTAGGAACAAACACTTACATCACCAGCTGCATTGCCAACTTGCTCACAGGATGCAGGAGATCAAAACAGGGGAAGAGACCAGTCACCAGTGCCATCCCCCAGGATTTGGTGATGAGACTATTTCTGTCTGGCATATACATTTCAAAAGTAAAAGGAAATACCAAAGGGCTTTGGCTGGCTAAGTCTGAGATGACTGCAAGCTAAGAGCAGTTAATGAATCCCCAAATGACTTAACCATCATGCAGGGAGGTTTGTCCCAAATAATAACTGGTGTCAAAAGCATGACAATGCCCTTTAAAAATGCCCCAACTGTTTGGCATTTGGGAACTTGTGTGTACAGTGACATAACTTTTGACCAACATGTGCCCAGAGTCATACGAGAGCCTTTCTATATTGCACAGCTTATAAACAAACTGATTGTGACTAGATCTAGAGATGTTGTTGCCCCCCTTTACAAAGCTCTCATTAGGTCAATCATTTTGTATATTGCCCACTTTGACATCTCTCTATCCAGCCCCCTGCAACAATTGTAATACTTTCAGATACCTTACTAAAAGGATACAAGTCCTAAACAATAGGTCTTGAATGGACTACTTCAAAGATTTATTACTATACTCAGTATCCTACAGAGTGCTTAGAGGTGACATGTCCGGCATACAAGGCATCCTCCGATCTAATACAGATGGACCTACTGAACATCAGCAAGTCAAATGGCATCAGAAATACTCAGTCCAGGTAGCTAAACTGAACTCAACCTAGGAATTAAGGTTGGGTGGCACGATCCCAGGGTAATCCTATGGTCTAAGCTTGTAAAGGCTTCAGAGCCATTAGCCTAGTACACACCTATGAACCTATCTTGTGGAGAGATGGATATATATCACAGAGGCTACCACTGTTCCAGAACAGACTATCCATAAAAATAAAACAAAACTCATCTGTCCATATTCAAATGAACTTGGATCTAAGGACTAAGGATGGGTAATAGAAAATGTACTCCAGAATTGCCCGTCATGCCACTAATGGATAGAGGCAGTTCCTAAATGCTGCATCCCTTACATGGGTCCCCTGAAATTATTTATGGTATGATCATAGTTATTCTGACTATGGCTAATATACAATTACCAGCCATGGAATAAAGTATGACCAATCAGAAAATGTTAATTCAAGCACCAAAAGGGAATTGTCCTCCAAATGAACCTATGTTGTGGCACTAAATAGTTATCTAAAAAGGGCATTTTTTATCACTAAGTGCCCTCTCAACCTACACCCCCCAGTGTTCAACAGATTCCGGCACCTATGTTATTGACTGTAATCATCAGCATTTTACCAGAAAAATGAACAATTTTACAAGAGATAGGGCAAAACAGTAAGCAAACTGTGGGTTTTTCTGAGTCTTGTTATTTGAGACGAACACTGAATGGGGGTTATTGAGAAATGCTAAGCACGTATGATTGGCGCTAATTATGGAGAGAATTTTTGCCTTTTTTTTAGATGAAGTTGTAGTGTGAAGAAATGTTGCTAAATAGTATAATTATGTTTCCAAAATACATGTTTTTGTACTTGAATGTAATGACATGTATCTGAAGTGTAGCTCTAGTTGCATTCCACAATGAAAGGTAAGAATAAACACTGTATGGCAGTAATTAGCACTTCTGTACACGTTAAGATTTTCCTTGATAATTGACTCGTACTAATCTGTAGTTTGTCAGTGCAATTTTAGTTTTAATTCTAAATAATTGCGTCCCACTGCACACTTTGTACTGTTATCTCTAATTAAGTCTAACCATAACAATTGGAGGTACTACACTGTTAAATCCTCATCAGGGCTCTCAAATTCTTTGCTCTGGAATCGGCGACAAAGCAAAAAATAGTGGAGTACAAATGTGCAGGCCAAGAACCAATTATTAAATATTACTACGCTTCACTCAAACAGGATAGTTATTAAATATTACTGTAATTTGTTCAAAAAGCCAATAGAATGACAACCTTTGCATTAGTGAGCATTATCTGAACAATGAGAAATATGAAAATCTTTTTTTTTTTCAAATAAATTTTTATTATTTTAATACAGTAAAAATATGTACAAAACAATTGTGTAAACAGGAAAGTTAAGACATATATTGAATACAGCCAAATGATATGGAGCATTCCATGTATACAAAACATAACACATACATACCTAACTATTAGAAGCAATAGAAACGTATGTACAATATCTACAAGCATGCTATCTAACATGAGATACAACTACATATTGTTGAAGATTGATCAATATTGTAACCGCACATTATAACACCCTGACATGTATTCGTAGGTGTGTAATAGTTAATCCTAATATATGAATAGTATATTAGTTAGAAAAGTAAGTAAGAAAAGTGTATGTGGGTAATCTACCAATTCTGGATGTATTAATCAATCAATAGTTGGTCAAGCAAGATTTTCCAAAACCTCTGATAGTAGATTCTTTTATTGGAACTTTTTGTAATATGTTTCTGTGCATAGATAAAGTCGAGTGCCAAGTTTCTGAAACCATTCCAATTCATCTTTGTGCGATCAAGCCAATTTGTTATATAGAGCTTAATTAGTGAACATATCGCAATGAATACATGCAGCTTGAGTTTGCATAGTTTATTATCCGAAATATGTAAAAGAGCTGTTTGCCAAGATAGGGTTGATTTTTGGTATCCCATATTTTTAGTCGTACTTCGAGTGAATTCCAAAGATTATGGGAATATTTGCAGTACCATAAAACATGTATGAGAGCTGCCTTTTGATATGAACAACATGAACATGATAGCGAAATTTTAGGGTCAAATTTATTCAAGACTGAGGGAGTATCATCATCTTCTTTCGGCTGTTCCCATTAGGGGTCACCACAGCGGATCATCTGTTTCCATTTCTTTCTGTCCTCTGCATCATGCTCTTTCACACCAAGCGCCTGCATGTCCTCTCTCACCACATCCATAAACCTCATCTTAGGCCTTCCTCTTTTCCTCTTACATGGCAGCTCCATCCTTAGCATCCTTTTCCCAATATACCCAGCATCCTTCCTCAGCACATGTCCAAACCAACGCAATCTTGCCTCTCTTGCTTTGTCTCCAAACTGTCCAACCTGAGCTGACCCTCTAATATACTGATTCCTAATCCTGTCCATCCTAGTCACACTCAGTGCAAATCTTAACATCTTTAACTCTGCCACATCCAGCTCTGACTTCTGCCTTTTCGACAATACTACCGTCTCCAACCCATATAACATAGCTGGTCTCACTACCCTCTTGTAGACCTTCCCTTTCACTCTTATTGGTACCCGTCTGTCACAAATCACTCCTGACACTCTTGTCCACCCATTCCACCCTGCCTGCACTCTCTTCTTCACCTCTCTTCCACACTCACCATTACTCTGAACTGTTGATCCCAAGTACTTAAACTCATCCACCCTTACCAACTCTACTCCCTGCATCCTCACCATTCCTCTACCCTCCCTCTCATTTACACACATATATTCTGTTTTAGTCCTGCTGACCTTCATTCCTCTCCTCTCTAAAGCATATCTCCACCTCTCCAGGGTCTCCTCAACCAGGTCCCTACTCTCACTACATATCACAATGTCATCTGCAAACATCATAGTCCAAAGGGCCTCCTGTCTAATCTCATCTGTCAACCTGTCCATCACCATTGCAAATAAGAAAGGGCTCAGAGCTGATCCTTGATGTAATCCCACCTCCACCTTAAACGTATCTGTCACTCCCACCGCAGTCCTCACCAATGTCACACTACCCTTGTACATATCCTGTACCACTCTTACATTCTTCTCTACCACTCCTGACTTCCTCATACAATACCACAACTCCTCTCTAGGCACTCTGTCACATGCTTTCTATAAGTCCACAAAGACACAATGCAACTCCTTCTGACTTTCTCTGTATTTCTCCAACAACACTCTCAGAGCAAATATTGCATCTGTAGTGCTCTTTCCTGGCATGAAACCATACTGCTGATCACTAATCATCACCTCCCTTCTTAACCTAGCTTCCACTACTCTTTCCCATTACTTCAAGCTGTGACTGATCAAATTTATCCCTCTGTAGTTACTGCAGCTCTGCACATCACCCTTATTCTTAAAGATAGGTACCAAAACACTTTTTCTCCACTCCTCAGGCATCCTCTGACTTTCCAAAATTTCATTAAACAATCTGGTTAAAAATTCCACTGCCATTTATCCTAAGCACCTCCATGCTTCCACTGGTATGTCATCTGGGCCAACAGCCTTTCCATTCTTCATCCTCTTCATAGCTGTCCTTACTTCCTCCTTGCTAATCTGCATCACTTCCTGATTCACTATCCCCACATCATCCAACCTTCTCTCTCTCTCATTCTCTTCATTTATCAGCCCTTCAAAGTACTCTTTCCATCTACTCAACACACTCTCCTCACTTGTGAGTACATTTTCCTCACTGCCTTTATCACCCTTACCTGCTGCACATCTTTCCTAGCTCTATCCCTCTGTCTAGCTAATCGGTACAGGTCCTTTTCTCCCTCTTTAGTGTCCATTCTCTCATACAACTCTCTATATGCCTTATCCTTTGCCTTTGCCACCTCTCTCTTTGCTATGCGCCTCATCTCCTTATACTCATGTCTACTTTCTTCATCTCTTTGACAATCCCACTTCTTCTTCGCCAGCCTCTTCCTCTGTATACTCTCCTGTACTTCCTCATTCCACCACCATGTCTCCTTGTCCTCCTTCCTCTGTCCAGATGTCACACCAAGCACCTTCCTAGCAGTTTCCCTTACTAGCTCTGCTGTAGTTACCCAGCTATTCGGTAACTCTTCATTGCCTCCCAGTGCCTGTCTTAACACTTCCCTGAACTCCACCTCACAATCACCCTTTTTTAACTTCCACCATTTAATCCTTGGCACTGCTTTCACACTCCTCCTCTGCTTTTTGATCACCAACATCATCCTGCAGACCACCATTCTATGCTGCTTAACTACACTTTCCCCAGTCACCACTTTACAGTCTCCAATCTTCTTCAGACTGGCCCTCCTACATAGGATATAATCCACCAGTGTGCATCTTCCTCCACTCTTGTACATCACCCTATGCTCCTCCCTCTTCTTAAAATACATATTCACCACAGCCATGTCCATCCTTTTCGCAAAATCCACAATCATCTGACCTTCTGCATTCCTCTCCTTAACACCATACCTACCCATCACTTCCTCATCCCCCCTGTTCACTGCACCAACATGCCAACTGAAGTCCACTCCAATCACTAGTCTCTCACCCTTGGGTACACTCACCACCACTTCATCCAACTCACTCCAAAATTTTTCTTTCTCATCCATCGCACACCCAACTTGTGGAGCATATGCACTAACAACATTCATCATTACACCATCAATTTCAAGCTTCATAAACATCACTCTATCAGACACTCTCTTCACCTCCAAAACACTCTTGGCATACTGTTCCATTAGGATAACCCCTACCCCATTTCTTCTGCCATCCACACCATGATAGAACAATTTAAACCTGCCTCCTATACACTTGGCCTTACTTCCCTTCCATCTGGTCTCTTGCATGCACAATATATCAACCTTCCTTCTCTCCATCATATCAGCTAGCTCTCTCCCTATACCAGTCATACTGCCAACATTCAAAGTTCCTACCCTTAGTACTACACTCCTAACCTTCCTCCTCTCTTCCTGCCTTCGGGCATGCCTTCCCCTCCTCTTCTTCTTCGGCCAACAGTAGCCCGATTTCTGCCAGCACCCTGTTGGCTAACAGTACTGAGGGAGTATAATAGGAATTATTATTAATCATTAATTGCGTGTATATGAGTTTTTTAAAGGGGGGGAAAAGAGTGATGTTTTGGAAGGCTTTAAATTTTTGTTCATCAGAGAATGTGACATCCTGTTTGTCCCAATATTTAGAAAAAAGATAAACTGAGTCATGTTTAATACTGTTTATCAATTTATAGGCATTGGATAGCATTTTACTTTTTGTAGAAAGGCTTGACATAATTACAAGTAGGTTATTAATATTTTGTTCATTCATGAAGATGTCCTTGATTAAGGGTGATATGGCTTCCCTTATTTGTCTCAATATGATTACTTTCAAGGCAAGACGTAAGTCTTTTAAGTTTTTGTCCTTATGCTTAAATATATCCCACATTGACAGATCTTTTATAGCTGGATATTATATAAGATTAATCGGTTTGTTGTTAATTTTAATGTTTGGATTTAAATGGATAGGTTGGAGTATTGGGAGTATTTTATCCATATTTATTGATTTCATCATTTCTTGGAAGATTTTAATCTTGTGTTTCAGGATGTTGCTTATTTTTGAGTTTACTAGACTTAGGTGGTTTAAAAAAGGGAGAGCTTTTGGGTTCATATTGCAACTAAGTACATGATGATGCCAAATTCTGATCCAAATGGGAGCTTGAGTATCTTTCACCGGGTAGTGATTAGCAATTAAAATTAGTCTATTAGCACAAATAATCTTATAGTATAGGTGTAGGTCTGGTAGACTTAAACCTCCCTTGTTTTTGGGATATATCAATTTTAAATAATTTATCCTTACCACTTTAGGAAACCAAATAAATTTGGCTAGTACCTTGTTTATTTTTAAAAATATTTTTTTAGGAATGATAACATTTAAGGCATTAAAGTGATAAAGTATTTTAGGCAATATATTCATTTTAATTATAGCTGTTTTGGATATCATAGAAAGTTTTAGCTGTTGCCATCTTTCAAGATCTTGCATGATTTTGGACCATGTCTTATGCAGATTATTCTAAAGTATAGAAGCCTGATTGTGTTCAAAGCATATCCCTAGATATCTAATGGAGTAGGTTGTTTGGAATGGAGAATCATGAAAATAGTTTATCATTCGTTGAGGAGGATTGATTGGAAAAATATGTGATTTATTTTGATTAATTTTGTAGTTAGATACTTTTGAGAACATATCAATGGCCTCTATTTTCTGTAGATCAGTGATAGGATGTTCAAAATAAAATATAACATCATCAGCAAAGGCAGATAATATTACTTTTGTGTTTAATGCTTTAGGTATTGAATGATATGTTTTCTGAGTGATATAAAGGAAAAAGGGTTCTATGAATAGGTTAAAAAGAAGTGGTGAAAGGGGACAACCTTGTCTAGTTCCATTAGAAATCCTGATGGGTTTGGATGACATTTTGTTAATGTATAAATATGTTTGAGAGTTTTTATATAAAGTTTTGATCATGTCAGAAAATCTTTAGGAATGTTGAAGTGTAATAAAGAAGTAAATAGAAATACCCAGTTAACCCTGTCAAAGGCTTTGCTAGCATCTAGAGTTAATGCATATAACGGATTTCTGAGAAATATGAAAATCTTATGATGGCTATTACTGACTGACAGTAGTCCTTTGTGATTCAATGGAAAAATGAGAGGGAAATCCTTCCATCTGGCCCAGTTAATTTCCAAGGGAATATCTTCAAGATCCAAATAAGTCATCCTACTCTTCCTTTATCAGATTATCAATGAATGCGATGTCCCCTTTGGTATGTACACACCTAAGTATTTTGCTTAAGTAGAAAGGAGCCCAATGATTTGTAACCAAGAAAATTAAATGTCTTAAATCCTTCAACTACCCTGACTAATTAGAATATCTGTCCTTAAACTCAGTAGCCTACAGGTTGCTAAGCAGGGAGTGGTGCAAAGTGGTGACCTGTCTCTCACTTTTGAAGCCATGAATAGCCCACTCTTATTTGACCTCCTATTTCTTCACAAAACCCATGGCTATACAATCTAGTATAGAATACTACCACCTACACTGGGGGACTAAACCTACACCAAGTTCCTAACTTAATATATTCCTACCCTGTGAAATAAGTTACCAGTTCAAGTCAAACAAACTACTACTTTAAGGCTAGTCCTGGTGACTGGATGGGTGGATATACATTTACACCATGGATATTCTGTATAGCTCTGCTCAGTTTGTGAAGTGAGCACTATTAAGTGCTTAAAAAGAATCTGCTTAAATGTGTATATGGCTAGGCATCTTATGGTCTGAGTGACCATTTGCCTAGTATGTTCCTATGTTTCTATGTACATAGGTCAGTCCTACCATCCAGCCAATGCCAAGTCTGCATGTTTTCTCCATGTTTGTGTGAAGTACTTTCCAAAAATGTGCTGGGTGTTTCCATCTGAAACTTACCCAAAATATGGGCAGCAGCACAGACTCTAGGTGTTGCACAGAGCAACTGCTTTAGGCATCCAGTGTGGTGCACCATATCTTTAAGACAGGAGAACATGGATCACATTCTGTGCACAATTTGACAGTGTGAATATACCTTCTAGGTGAGTTGGTCATGTTGACTACTGTCACCAGAAATGGGCATGGTGATAAAAGGCATGAAGCTTTGACATATGGCAGGGACCCATGCTAATGGTGAGAGAGGTCTATATACCCTTATTAGCAAGTGTGTCTGCCATAAAGCCCAGCAGCCCTAGGTCAGTAAGCTACTGGCTAGCCAGTATGCAGTTGCCCAGCCTTGGGTTCCCTGGTATAGCTCGGTTTCATGAAAGCACAGTATAAAACCTTTCAACCTGCCAAACATGAACTAAGAATTGTTATACTGTATAACCTATGTTTTTTTGATTCATTGACAGGAGACTACTTGGAAGTGGATGACATGATGGTAAGGGGGAGACTGGACATCTTGTGCATCTGGAAGTCAAGGTGGAAGGACAGTGCAGCAAAGCTACATAGTTTGGGATCCAGAGTGTACTACTCAGGTGGAGGACAGACTAGAAATGGTATGGGAATTGTGTTGAGGGACAGTCTTTTAATAATAGTGTGAGAATTCATCAGAATTGGTAATAGACTCATGGCAATTGAACTCCATTATTCATAATCTCAGTCTATGCCCCACAGCAAGGTTGTGATGGCAAGAAAAGAGTGCATTCAAGCATCAGTTGTAGGGGCTACTAGATAAAGGACAGCATGAGTTGATGTTGATAATACTGATATTGGGAAAGACGGAACAGAATATGAGGACTGCCTTGGTCCACATGGGTGTGGCAATAGGAATGAATATGGAGACACCATTCTAGACATCTCTCTGAAAAATGGCTTGAGTGTGGCCAACACATGGTTCAGCAAGAGAAACAGTCACAAGATCACATACAAAAGTGGTCAACATGCAATGCAGGTAGACTTCCTCCCAGTAAGGAAAGGGCATTGGAGCAGAATCAGAGACTGCAAAGTCATCCCCAGTGAAACAGTCATCCTACAACATAAACCAATGGTGGCCACAATCAGCTTCAAGCAGTGGTCAGAAAAGGCTCTAAGGTCAACAGAAACTAGGCTGAAGAAATGGAGCACAAGAATTCAAGAAAATGCTCAAGGCTATAGCATCCCAAGAAGAAGAGGAAATAGGTGGAATTGAAGAAGAATGTCAGCTCCTCAAAATAGCATGTGTGAAGACCATAGAACAGCTATGAGGCTGAGTCAGGTATGGAAATAAGGTACACAAAAAAGCTGGTGGTAGAATGAAGAAGCCCAGGAAACTTAAAAAAAAAAAACAGAAGGATAGCAGGAAAAGGCAGAAAAGATGGACCAAGCTAAGAAGGACTACTGCTTGACTAACAAAGAGGCTACAAGAGCATTTACAATAGCTAAAAACAAGGCATCAGAGGAACTCTACCAGCTACGTGAAAGTGACTCAGCAAATGGCACAAAGAAACTATCAGATTGCAAGGTAAAGACAGACAGATAAAGAAGATAGTCATCAGTCACCATTCATAAGGGATGCCAGCAATAACCTGCTCACCAGTCCTCAGAGCTTTGAGGGAAGGGGTATGTCAAACAGCTTCTGAATGCAGAAAACCCTACAGAATCTTTACTGCCCCATACATAGTCTATAATAAACAAGGCAGAAGAGCCCTCTATTGAAGAATTAAGAAGAGCACTAAGGAAAATGAAGACAGGGAAAGCATCAGGATCAGATGAGGTCACAGCAGATATGGTCAAGATGTTGAGTGAGTTTGGGAGAAGTGGTCCCTGAGGTACTCATAGCAGTTTGGAGAGAAAGATGTATCCCAGATGAGTGGAGAATAAACATTCTAGTGCCTGTGTGCAAAAAGAAAAAGGACATTCACAACTATGGATTGTATAGAGGTTTAAAAAGCATGAAACTGCTGGTGAGGGTGATTGATAATTTAATCGGCAGAATCTTTCCAATGTTTGCAGTGAATCAGGCAGTGGAGAAGAAGCTATAGGTGAGGAAAGAGTCTAACTGGGCACTCATAGATTTGGAGAAAGCATATGATAAGATTCCAAGAAAAATGATTTCAGCAGTCTTGAAAAAGTTCAAACTCTGGGAAACATTGCTAGAATTAGTGGAGGCTATGTACAAACACCCAGTGATACAAGTGCGAACAGTATTTGGTTTCATGGGAGGGGGGTCTCAATGGATGTAGGTGTGCATCAGGGCCCTCTTAATAATGTTAATGAACTACATTAGCAAACAGATTGAAGGGGACAGATCAATAAAGATGCTGTATGCAGACTCTGAACATGAACTTCAGCAAATGATAAGGAAAAGGATGTAAAACTGAAAGCACATGGGATGAAACAGAGTGCAGACAAGACAGTTATTGTGACACCCCTACACTGGCCCAGTAATCAAGGAGCCTCAATCCTCACCACTAGCACCAGTGAGGGACATGCACATTGGGAGGATGACAAGTTCACACACAGTAAAGTACAGTTTCCCTTAAGAGCACACAGAGATCACAGTCAGTCTGAAGCTGGTTTCTCCATCTCTCTCCAGATCCCCAGTAAGACTCCCCACTGGCACAGCTATAGGGTTAAGATCTCAGCCGAATGGTCAAACCAAAATGCCCAGCACCCTCTCTGTCCAACCAGTGCTTCTTGTCCCTGCCCAAGTAGCTGACACATACACGCTTTGAGATTGATTTATATACAAACACACAAACACTCCTGGGGAAGGCTGGCACAGGTTCACTAGCTATGCCCTCTTCTGCCCAGACTATAAGGTAGTACCAGCTGCCACCAACCACTCTTTATCAGCTACTTTAAGGCCCTTCTCAAAGGGTGACCAATTCTACTGTGTAATGTTACTATTGTCCAAATGGTAAGTGTGACCAACAGCAAGGCTATTTAGGAGTGGCCTATACAGTGTCACCAAATACATATGCAAGTACTCTAAGAGCTTAAATATCTCAAAACAAACCAGCCACAATTAAAAGTTTTAAATATATGTAATAATAAAAGCACAAGCCAATACTCAATAGCTCAACACAGTGACAACAGAGTTCAGAACCACATGAAATACTTTGAAACAACATTGCAGGACAGTCTAACATAAATACAGAAAACATCTAAACTACTCTTTACTGTATTCCTATATATATATCTAAGATATATTATGCCCTAAATGACTTACTTACAGAGCCAGACAAATATAGATGAGAAGTGCTGATGATAGGATGTTTCTAGGCCCAAATACAAGGTACAAAATGCACAGACTTTCTCTGAGAGATAGTTCTTAAATTAATAATGCACATTACTGCTGGGTTAGCTGGATGATATCACTATTTGACACCTCTGCCTTCAGTTCCCAGGCTAACAGAAACTTACAATTTTAGCACCTCTGTGTTAAAAATAATTATCTCTTAGAAGTTCGCCTGGAACTGGAAGTCGTAAAACAGTTATACACTTTTACCTTTGAAATCTGCAATTATTTCTGTTTCCAGACAATAGAAAGAATTTCTAGCTGCAGACATTCTGTTGCCTAGTTGAGATAAACACCATCGTAAACAATTTACTTATTTTCTTAGAGTTTGCAAGTTAAAGGACCACTATGGGAAAATAATTAAAAGGGATCTATTTTTTTAACTTTTCCTTAAGTTTGTCTCATTGCAAACTGTATGTACCAGATAGTAGCAGTCACTAATAATTTTATTCTGTTTGTACCCCTGACTGCTCTCCTGGGGGCAGACATCCTGATGAGAGTTTATTTTCTTCGAAAGAAAAATCTTCCCCATAATACACCGCAATTCCACTGTATCTGCGATTACAGTGCCCATAGCTGGGCTGTTACATTACAGTTCCATTCACTTCAAATGGAAGAACAGATGAACAGTTATTTTTCAGAGGCCTCAGTAAAAGTATAATTCACTGTCATGCAGTGCCTCTCACAAATGTGTTTTCTGTGAACAAAGCTTCCAGATCTAGCAGTTCTTTGCTGAGACAACAAACTTTTTTAGGCATTTAACTTTGATCTGCTTCAGTTTCTTCTAAAGTTACTCATCCCATATTCCAACCTCCTGCTAGCAAGAGTATCACATTTCCTGCCCTGCTATTTAGTCATCTTTGCATGACAATACACATCAAACATTTTCTTGTAGTCTGCATGGTGTATCATTAAAAGTGCTCCCTCATCTCTCTCCTTACTCCTGTCATCTGAATTGCACTTTTACAGTAAATCATGTTACAACAATGCTTTTAACAATCCTTGACATAAAGGTATTTAAGTATTCCTCTAAACATACTTGTAACATACACAGATTACAGTTCATCTCGGCCACTGACAGATTGGGCTCTGTCTGCAAATAATACTCCGCTCATATAGAATATTCATATTTGCCTTACATAGAATTTCAGTCTTCTGCCTTGTATCCCTCATGCATACCACTGATGTAGCTTTATATTTGTGGGTACTACTGCTATTGTCTACACATATATACATATTCATTGTCTACACATATACACATATTCATTGTCTACACATATTCATTCAACAGTATCAAAGGGATTTAGAAACTCACTACCTCCTATCCTGCACTAAGGGACCTGCCTGATCTCTAAGGATCCCCTCCTGTTAATTTCAAGCCATCCCAACATCGAATCGAGAAATTCTACTACCCCAGTACTGTTTTTCTCCCAGTCTCAAAGGAATTTAGAAACTCACTACCTCCTATCCTGCACTAAGGGACCTGTATGTTCTCTAAGGATCCCCTCCTGTTAATTTCAAGCCATCCCAACATCGAATCGAGAAATTCTGCTACCCAGTACTGTTTTTCTCCCAGTCTCAAAGGGATTTAGAAACCCACTACCTCCTATCCTGCACTAAGGGACCTGCCTAAGCTCTAAGGATCCACTCCTGATAATTTCAAGCCATCCCAACATCGAATCGAGACATTCTACTACCCCAGTACTGTTTTTCTCCCAGTCTCAAAGGGATTTAGAAAGTATGTTCCACCCTGGCCCTTTATTAAGATACTTGTTTTAATTGTAATTTATCTAAGTATAGAAAGTTTTACAGCCATTGTGTCAGGAAGCCAGCAGCCGGACTCCTCGCTATCCCTGTAGCAACTTCTAAACCCCCCCCCCTGAATCCACTATCTGAACTACCTCTATTAGCTATCTACATTATATTTACCTTGTAGTTTTCTGTTCTCTGACCACTAGGTGGCACCCTAATCTATCTGTCAGCTAAAACTCTCTCCTCCACTTTCACAGGTATCATCTCTGAATAATCTCATAGATTGCATCCCTTGACTAGTTGATAATTTCCCTGCGGCATCTCATTGTTCTTATCCTTTCTCCTCCCACCTTCTAGCTATATTTCTTTTCCTCCTTCCACTCCACTATCCTTCTCTATCTTACACCTGTTGTACCACACTGTACTTACCTGCAACTATTTGTACTTCCTCAGAAATCTGCTGCTCTCACATTATCTCTGTATAATCTTGACCTGCTCTTCCTGCTCCATTCGCCCTGTGTGCTCACTCCGCTCCCCTACCCTACCCCCAATTCCCACACACACCCAGTGCTATTAACCTTATACCCCAGCATCCACACCCCCTTCCCCTCTTTAACCTATCACTGACTATCACTACTTAATAGCCCTGCCCCTACCTTAACCACTCCTTAATTAGCTTTGTACCTTTAACTTCTCTCCCACACATTATCCTGTACTGGTTGCACTATATAACTTTCCTCTCCTACTACTACCCCTATTTTAGCTTATATTAGGCACTCTCCCTCTTCATACTACACCTCCCTACCTACTAATCCTTATGGCCTCATTACAGAAATCTATACACATAACTCTTTTACTCTTAACTACTATCCTAATTTCTCTATCTATACCCTATGCACTAACCTTCTAAGAACATTTTTTTCTGGCTGAACATCACCACCCCCACCAACAAACTAATTCACTTTCTTACACAAACTCGCTCAATCACATAAACATTTCCTTCACTTCTGTCTACATACTTCCAATGTATCACAGATCTTCCCATATCTCTTATTTCCATAACAAGAAAACACTGAATAACTACAACAAACTCTTAAAGACTATACAAAAACCTCAACAACATTCTCTATTAGATGGTGATATTCACCCAAACCCTGGCCCCAACATAACAATTCCCAGTGACCCACAAAACCTAACATCTCATGCTATCCTTTCCCCCAAAAGACCTTCAAACTCACTCTTGATAGCTCACCTCAACCATCCGTAGCATTAACAACAAAATGACCCACCTACATTCACTCTTAGAAGTGCATGCATTCGACATCTTCTGTATTACAGAAACATGGCTAAAGCCTACAACTCAAGACCAAGAAATTGCCCCTCCTGAATATAACATCCTGAGATGTGACCACAAAACCAAAAAAGGGGGAGGTGTAGCCATTCTGTATAAATCAGAACTTCAGGTTTCTTCCTTCAATGTATTCCTACCCTTAGATACTAATGCAGAAACCCTTACTGCTAAACTTCAAATCAGCAACTCTAAATCTATCTACATAATTTGTGCCTATCTTCCCCCCGGAAGTAATATCAATACTCTTGAAAACATCCTTAGCTGCTTTACTACTCTCCTACCTCAGGAAACCATTGTCCTATGTGATTTTAATATAAACTGGGCTACCTGTAGCTCCCCTAATCCTATCTCCCACATAAATCTATATGTTTTTCCCAAATAATAACCACCCCTACTAGAATCCATAAACCAAGTGGTAAGGAAACTACCCTAGACTGGATCCTTATAAACAGCCATCCTAATACATATAAATCAGGTACCCTTCCAGATGGCATGAGTAGTGACCATGTTCTAACCTATACAATTAAACAAAAAACTCATAGCCCCAATTATAATATTTTCAAAACCTCTCTAAAAAACACTTTCATCCAGAGAGCTACCAAAATGAACTCAAAGGATGTGACTGGTCTCCACTGCATCATCTTCAACTAGAGGAAGCAGTCACCTACTTTAATATTAGATTCCTACAAATTCTAGATTACCATGCCTCCTCTCATTCCAACCGAGTAAGAACTAAAAAATTGCCCCATGGCTCACAAAACAAACTAGACAAAAGATCCTCCTACGAAATAAAATCTGGGCCAAATGGAGAGCCTTTAAAAGCCCAACAGACCACCTTCACTTTAAACAATTACGAAATGCAACCAAAAAAAGACATTCTACAAACCCACCAGAAAAACCACAAAAGTTCTGGTCAGACATTAACAAACTACTTCAGCCAGGGCACTCTAAAACTCCTGCCCCAACAGGTATCATCCATAGTAACTCTAAACAAGTTGCTGATGCCTTCAACAACTACTTCACTGAAGCCATTCAAACTCTAGCTAACACATTACCCCCTATTAGCACTAGCCCGTTTAATACCACAAATAGCCCAGTCCCTACCTTCCATTTACAACCAGTACCTACATCCCTCATTTGCACCCGCCTACAAAAACTCAAACCGGGCAACCTTTCTGCTGACTGTCTTCCAGCAGAATACCTGCAGATTGCTGCCACAGCCATTGCCTATCCCATTTCCATCCTTATTAATAGGACAATTACAGAAAGCACAATCCCTTCCATATGGAAAGTCTCCCATATCATCCCTCTACATAAAGGTGGTGCATCTACTGAACTTTCCAACTTTTGACCAATTGCCTTACTCTCTCCAGTAGCTAAAATAATGGAAAAATGCATACACCGACAATTACTAGACCACCTCCTCCAAAATAATTTACTTTCTAACTGCCAGCATGGTTCCAGGCCTCATCACAGCACTACTGCCACCCCGCTATCCTTTTATGACTGTATAAACAAACATTGTAATAACAACTCTCTTTCCTCTTCACTATTCATTGACCTTTCAAAAGCATTTGACACGGTTAACCATCACCTACTTATGGACAAACTAAAAGCCCTATCACTTGACCTACAAGCATTACTCTGGTTTAAATCCTATCTGGAAAACAGGCACCAAGCAGTGCTCTGGGACAATAATCTTTCTACACCCTTCCCTGTCAACATTGGAGTACCTCAAGGCTCTATTTTAAGCCCTCTTCTCTTTTCAATTTTTATTAATGATCTAAATGCCAAAATTCCTCAAGCCACCTGCATACAATATGCAGCTGATTCTACTTTAATATGCACAGCCAAGTCCCTAACCTCTCTCCAGACCCTCACCCAAACAGTATTTAATATTGTTGAAAATTGGTTCATATAACATTGCCTCCTCCTGAACCCCAAAAAAACAAAATTACTGCTTTTTGCTCCAAATAAAACAAATAAATAAATAAATAAAAATTGGTGTTATCTTTTTTAATTCAACTTAAAATATTATTTCCTTCATGCTATGCAGTGCCTACTCTCTCTGTTGTGAACAGTGTGCATACTGTTCTTCCTCATTCTCAGTATTGTTGTCCATTGCAAGCTGCCTGCACAAGTTTCTCTTCTTCTTTTGGCTTTTCTCAGTTAGGGGTCGCCACAGCGGATCACCTGTCCGCTCATGATTGGCAGTGGAGTTTTACAGTGTTGAGTTGCCAGCCCGGTGCCCAACCTTCAACAGAAGGCACACACACCCACACCCACACCCACACACACACACCTAGGGCCAATTGAGAGTGTCCAGTCCACCTGCAGCATGTCTTTGGGATGTGGGAGAAAACCAGAGCACCTGGAGGAAGCCCACACGAAGGACATGCAGACTCCGCACAGAAGGCACCCCAGCCGAGTATTGAACCGGAGAACCTCTTGCTGTGAGGCGACAATGCTAACCACTGCACCACCGTGGCTGCACCCTGCACAAGTTTCTCTATTCACTGATATTTGAAATTTTACATATTTCCTCAAGAAGCTAGATAAAGCAGACTAACTCCAACAATATGTTTCATACTACAGTCATTTTTTATGTACCTGTGACTGTTGCATTTCTATAAACATATTAATATACTTATTTATTTATTTATTTATTGATTTATTTATTTTATTTGCAATTTGTTAACTGGGAAAGTCCATTGGGCCAAAATGAGCCTGTTTTCAATGGAGGCCCGGGGGAGAAAAGCTCCATATACAATTATACAAAGCTAATATCAGCAAAGTTAATTACAATGCAGTTTTCAAAACTACTAAAAACACAGTAATATAGAAGACAGAAAAATAACATTTGAGCAAGGTGTTGTAACAAAGCATTGAATGAAATTAAAACAAGTATTTTGTAGTACATAAGTATAATTTAGAGTGCAGGCACTTATGCACTCAGTTTCACGAGGTGAGAGGTAGGAAGAATTAGCAAGAGAGTAGAACAGTGAAAGGTGAATAGGCTGAGTTATGAGAAAGAAAAAAAGGGAGAGGGAGTGGAAATGAAATGGAGTCACTAGGGTGAGTTATGAGAAAGGAGGAAAGGGAGAGGGAGTGGAAATGAAATGAAGGGAGTCACTAGGGTGAGTTATGAGAAAGGAAAAAGGGAGAGGGAGTGAAAATGAAATGAAGGGAGTCACTAGGGTGAGTTATGAGAAAGGAAAAAGGGAGGGAGTGGAAATGAAATGAAGGGAGTCACTAGGGTGAGTTATGAGAAAGGAGGAAAGGGAGAGGGAGTGGAAATGAAATGAAGGGAGTCACTAGGGTGAGTTATGAGAAAGGAAAAAAGGGAGAGGGAGTGGAAATGACATGAAGGGAGGCACTAGGGTGAGGTATGAGAAAGGAGAGAAAAAAAGGATGGAGGAGTAGAAATGATATAGAGGGAGTCAGGTTCTTACAGCATGGATCAAGCTTGAAAGGGCATTTAGCCGTGGAACATCAAAGAAAATATGGTGACAGCACGTTCAACTCATATATACCACAAGGATGGGCTATGGCTTCAGAAAAAGAAAAGGGTGCAAAGGTGAAACTTTGGGTGTTAAATAGCTGAGCTGTAACATCAAAGTACAGACAAGCCAGCTAATGTACCAACTGCCTATGGCATCAACATTGCTTAAAGACAAAGGTTATAAGAGCTTCTACAAAGTTAGAAGCCACAGCAATCGTGTAGCTAAGACACCTTTCAGTTATGTTAGCATCTACAAGGGCATAACTTGTGAAGCCAGATGAATAACAACGGCTCTGGCTTTCAGTAAAGGAAGGGGCAAGCTGAGCTAATGGGTATCATGCTGAAAAGATGAATTCATTATGCAGACATCATGACTCCTCAGTGAGTAACTTCAACTGACTGTTCAGCAACAGAAGATGAAGGAGGTGTGGTGCATATGCATGGGAACCCTAAGTCACAGACAATGGCTTATCATTTTCACATGGAATTCTAACAGTAGGCTCAGATGAGGCTAAGTAGTACCACAGAGGAAACTAGTTTTTAAATTGAAGATACTCATTAATATTCACATGGTGCTTGTGTCACAAGACAGGTACATCTAAACATGTACTGGACACCAGATAGTAGCTTAAAAAAATTACATCCATATTTGTGCAATCTCTACTCCACTGCACTATATGACTATCAATTACTGGTTTCCTTACATGTATACCATACAGCCTGCTTATGCAAGCCATATCAAAAAAGGCACGTCACCAAATGGGAGGCAGCCATAACTGGTGATACTGACTCTTGTTAACATCATATTGTGGCATTTATATACAATTGTGAATTATACTACAGTACAGTAAACAGAATTCTCCACTCCCTGCAGCAAATTGCACAGCAGTATCCTTCTGCCTTCCCTGTACTGTTTTAAACACCATAAAATCCAAATGGTATGCTCACTTAGTGAGAAATTCATCTTCTAGAAATTGAATATACAGACAGACATATCTGACCAATCAGAACATGTTTGAAAAAGTGAAGCCACTGCTGTGTGTTCAGGCATTCTGATCAACTGTAATGCATATCTGACAATGTATGAAGCACCACTGGGAACCCCTTTCTTCTCCAATACCACTGTAGGACCATTAATTCCAGTGTAACAACCCTGCAGCTGGATCTCTAATCTCTACTGACAATCAGACGAGTGCTATTGGGACCAAGTGATATGACCCTATCTCATGTCTACTATTCACCTCCCATTTTCTACTACTTCTCTGCTCAGTATATATTTTCAAGAAATTGCCTCCTTTTCGATATTACCATGCTTCATGTTTTTTTTTTTTTTGGATGGGAACAAAGATAAGAACGTGTTAAATAGGAATTTTACTGCTTACTCCTTTTACTTTTCATTCACTAGCAAAAATATGGATTATGTTAAGCTTTGAGTGCACACCACAAAATGTGTATGTGACCCTTATTGGCTGTGTGCCTGCCACGAAGGTCAGCAACTATGGGTTCAAATAGCTACTGGCCAGCCAGCATTTATTTTTCCAGCGTTGATTACCTTGGATAGGTCTGTCGAGTGAAAACTGGATATAAACCATTGAACCTGCCAAACATGAACTGAGAATTGCTACACAACGTTGTTTCACTCAAAGGATGCAGCTTGGAAGTGGATGACATGATGGTAAGGAGGAGGCCAGACATCTGATCTATCAGGAAGCCAAGATGGAAGGGCAGAGCAACCAAGCTGCTTTGCTTGGGATACAGAGTCTACTACTCAGAAGGAGGTCAGGCCAGAAATGGTGTTGAATGTTGGTGAGAGAAACTCATCAGATGGCAGTGGGCAACATCAGCAAAATTACTGACAGCAACATGGCAATCAGACTCCAGTATAATGACAGGGCAGTATTCATAACCTCAGCCTATGACCCACAGCAGGGTTGTGATACTGATGAAAGCAGTTCATTCATACAGCAGTTGCAAGACCCACTACAGAAAGCAGGACAAAATTAATTGGTATTGATAATGGGCGACTTGAATGCACATACTGGGACAGACAAAGAGGACTTCCTGGCTCCACATGGGTGGGCCAAAAGGAATAAGGCAGAGGCCATTCGAGAACCCTGTCTAGAAAATGGCTTGATAGAAGTCAGCGCATGTTTCAGAAAGAGAGACAGTCACAAGTTCACATCCAAGGAAAAGGTACAAGGGTATATATAATCAATGATTTCAAAGCCATCCCCAGCAAAACAGTCAGCCCAGAGCATAAACCACCAGTTGCCATACTCAGCTGCAAGTAGTGTTGAGAGAGGGCTCTAAGGTCAACAGAGATCAGGGTCAAGACCTTGAAGTTGGCTGTACAGAAGTTACAACAGTCCAGTGTGACAAATAAATAATTACTATAGTCAGCCCTGGCTTGAACATGCTCATATAAAGATATTAAGAAATGTGCTGTGTCTTTCAAAATTCTTGGAACAGAAGCCAATGCCATTTTCAATTTTGATTCCACCCATATAGAGGCATTCTCTGTAACCCAACTTCTGCCTGACACTATAGGTCACAGAGATGGGTTAACAAGATCTTTATGTATTTTTGGAAGAGCCTTAAATAGGGGGACCAAAGGATGATCTATCCATACAAATTTAAATATTTCACTAATCAGGCCACTATGCTTATATGTCACTAAATCACTTTTCACATTATCAGCCAACATCTTAGCTTCTAACGGGGACAATTGCAAATAAATTGTGCTATCACTAAGCATGTCCATAACTTTATTGTGGTAGAAGTGCGGATCCATTGCCACAACTGCACTGCCTTTATCGGCGGGTTTAATTACAATGCTGTTGTCACACATTAATGAATTTAAGGCACCCCTTTGTCCTGGTGTCAAATTATAGTACGCATGCCCTTGTTTGGAAGCTAAAAATGCCATAATCTCATCCTCACAAGTTTTTAACAATATTTCAACTGCTGAATTGACAAGTGGATTAAAGACACTTGATTGTCTCAAGTCACCTTGTTGAACAACGTCATTTGCACCAAACATTTGATTCAATTGCAAACCCCTCCCAAACATACGTAAATCCAGCACATCACTAAAGGTCGAACCCACACTGGGAACGAAAGTCAAACCCTTATTTAGTACTTGCATCTGTTCATCAGTTAATCTAACATTAGATATATTATATACAATATAGTCACCATTATTAGTCATATTGAAATTTTCCGTCTCTTTACATTCCTGTTCTGTGAATGGCTCCTTCTCATGCAGTTTTTCTTTTTGACAGGAACTGGTATGTCTGGAAAAGAAGAACTGTTGAAAACTTTCGGTCTGGCTCCAAATGCACAAGGATCAGTAGTAGTAACCTGTATTATGTTCAGCATGCCCAAGGATTCCAAGTCAGTTGACCTTGCTATTGACTGGTGGTATACTTTGCAAAGCAATATTCGAGTTCTGACTAACTTCAGCAGACATGGCTTTCAAAATCTTATCATTTACCTGCACTTTCTCATTCTCAGTTGACAGATTCTGGACCCTGTTGTGACATTAGTGATCCCATCATCATTAATTTGTTGTCTAATCTTATCCTGCGGCCAAGTAAAAATGTTGCCACATACAAAATCTTGATAATCTCTCATAATTTTCTTGGTCTTCATCTGCTGTAGCCTTAAATCATACGTGGCAACTGCACAATACAAGTCATTGATTTTAGCAAGGTACTGCTCACCTTTAAACTTGATCTCCATCTCCCATTGTTGTTTTTTTATCAGTTGTACAAGTTCCTTTTCATGTGGTGCAAAAAACACAATGAATAACCACATATAAGAAAAGATGGTGTCAAGATTAATCTGCTGCAACCATGCAAGCAGCTCCGAATGGGTCTCACCATAAGTAGGCATGCATAAAATGCCCACTCAGAACAATTCTATGATGAATGCATGCCTCAGCCTGGTGGTCTGGTAGCTTTTGTTTGTTTGATGGGTATGGGAAGTTTATTCCAGAGATAGGGAAGCCTCTGGGAGACAAATATGTCTCTCCAGCAGGTTTTGTTGATGTCGCATATTAGATTCAGGCCTTTCAAACAGGTAATGCATGAGGAGTTAGACTTATGGATATGGAGCATCTCTAGCAGGGCAGGGTCCGAGATTGCCTTGTAGGAGAGACACAGATCACCACTGAGCAATCTGTACGATACTGAGTAGAATAATAGTGCTTTGACCCTGTCCACAGGTGTTGGAGGCCATGGATTCTATTTGTGGGTTTTTCAGTGGCCTTTCCAGTTGATGCAGATGTTTGGAGAGGTACATACCAAACAGGTATTATACTCAATTATTGGTCTAATGAGGGAGGTCTATAGACAGGTAATAACCTCCTTTTTTCTGGATGCGATCCCTTTTCTTATGAGATGAACCAAGTAAAAGGCTTTTCTGACTGCTGCTGCTACATGATGGTCGAATGCAAGGTTATCAACCTGAGTGCCCAGGTCTCTCACCACAGGTTGTGTGCTTAGGGTTTGCCATTGATGTGGTAATTAATAGGGGCCATGTTTTTGCTGAATGGTATGATGATACATTTTTTTGCATTTAGCTTGAGGCCATGACTTTGGCACCAGTCATTAGTTGATGTGAGACTCTCTTGCAGTACGTTAACATCATTTGGGGGAGTCAATGACAGCACCCAACTTACAGTCATCTGCAAACTTGGTCAGCCAAAGGCTTTTTGTCTTTGCCTGGACCTCTGAGAAGTAGATGCCAAATAGTAGAGGTCCCGGGACAGATCCCTGGGGAACTCCACTAGTGACAGTTCTGCTATTGGAGGTGGAGGCACCTATTTTGACTTTGTGGGTCCTGTCAGTGAGTCGGTTGATACCCACCGGATGAGAAAGGGATTTATGCCAAGTTGTGTTAGCTTTTCGATGATGCCCAAGTTGTCAATTGTGTCAAAGGCCTTGGCCAAGTCAAGGTAAGCTGTATGCACTGACTTTCCCTCATCCAGGGCCTTGGTAACGGTCTCAAAGAATTCAACCAGGTTCAACAGGCAAGCTTTGCCCTTGACTAATCCGAACTCCATGGGGTCACGTGCTTGTAGATTGCCTATGTCCTTGTTTGCGAGATCCATAATAATACACTCCATGACTTTACAGATCAGACTTGTCAAGCTAATGGGATGATAGTTTCCAGGGTCAGTAGTTGCACTACCTTTGTGCAAGGGGATGCATTTGGTAGTTCTCCACTCTGCTGGAATGAAGCTTGTACTTAGGCTGTGGTTGAATAGGGTGCTCGATGGTGAAGCCAGTTCTTGCTGGAGATGGTACAGAATACAACCTGGGATACTGTTAGTAGTGGAGAAGAAGTTGGATATAAGAAAAGAGTCCAACTGGGCATTCCCATGCTTGTGGAAAGCATAAGATAAGGTCCCAAGAAAGCTGATTTGGGCAGTCCTGTGAATAGTCAAGTACCGGAAACATTTGTAGAATTAGTATAGGGCCTGTACACAGACACAGTGCTTCAAGTATAAACAGACAGAGAACCAAATTAGCCCCAAATTTTATTGAATAAAAATGTAGAGAAGGTCAAAGATAACAGATTATGATAGTTTGGTCAGATGCACGAGAACAGGTGATTTACTAAAGCAGATTTGGGTGAGATAGGAAGAAGGCGAAAAGAGATGAGAATGCCCAGCCATCCTAGGTGGATTATGTGAGAAAAGATTGATAGGTATGACTATGAAATAAGGTGGGAGAGTGGTTCTGAATCAAGATAGGTGGCATCAGGTAACACAACTACATGACCCCATATAGAAATGGAAAAAGAAAGCTGATACGGCAAGTTGCTGATCTTACCTTGTTGCGTTATCTTAACACCCTGCAAAAAATGTGCAGATTGTTCTTGTTTTGACTAAGAAGAATCAAGTTTCAGCTTCATCACGATTCAACTTGCTAAGTTCAAATGGATGGGAAGGCAGCTTCATAACAAAAATAAAAGCAATTTTTGACAGAGGGTTTTACACCTCCATAGGAGCAAGCACCCCATAAAGATATGTATGAAATCTCCAACAGTTGCACTAACATGAAGACAAATTCTAAAATCAAAAAAGCGCTGCTGGTGTACTCTTATATGCAGCACTGATTTCCTTTAAGAGCAGTCATGATGTTGAGCATCAGGGGGTTGAGGTCAACCAGATGGAACTTCATCTACTTTACAATTGTTGGGGTGTAGAGAAGCCCAGTTTTTCTTTTAGCTGACAACTAGTATACGGCACAGTGATGCTGCGGTAGTATTGTCACCTCACAACAAGAATTTCTCCAGTTCGATTCTCAGCTAGAGTGCATGTCCTCGCTGCCTTCATGTGGGTTTCCTCCCACTGTACTAAGGCATATGTCTGGAGTGTTTCTCCCTGGGCCTCCACCGAAAATTGCTTTTGTTCCAAGTCAGAATTTCCCGGTAAACAAATGTTAAATAAATAAATATGCCAGCAGTAAATGGAAAAAAATAATCAGCTGTTACACAAAGACAGCCATGGATAAATCCAGCATTACCCACATCCAGGAGTGGGTTATTGCTATAATACAATGACATTACTTAAGAAAGAACTTGCTTACCTTTCTTAAATAATGTCTTTGTATTAAGGCAGTGTAGTGTTCCCTGCATTATTTCCCCGTTCTTTCATGTTTTCTGAGGTACTGCACATGTGTATGGCACTTACGTTCCCATGCTTGCACAGAACAGCAGTGATGTTCCACTGAAGTAATGGGAAAAAAAGAATCTGTTGCTTTTTTCGTAATGAGGCTAAAATGTGGACATTCTCCAAACATCTGGGCATTTCAGAGGTCCCAGAGTCTGTACAGATAGTGCAGAAATGTAAGGAAAATTGGGTACATTTTTGTTTCTTTAGTTTTACAGAACATGCCTGATTTTTTTTGTATTTGGTCTGCCCTCAGTAGAAAATATTAGTAGACAAGTCTGGGTAATGAATGGTTCTTACAATGGCTGGACTTTTTTCTGTTGGCATTTGTTTGATTTACGATGGGCACACTGGCTGGATTGACCAATTAGTGTGCAATTTTTTTTTAATACTAATGATACGTCATTGTATAATAGACTGCACCGTGGTAGACTGCCACCAGTACCTCTGTTTACACTGCCCTCTAAGTACTGTATTATGGATACAAGCAGATTTGATATCAGTAGTTGCAGGACATTGTTGATACCCATGGCTACCTTTTACTTGTTGGCAGCATTGCTAAATACAAGAGAATGAAATAAAAAGTACAAATATTTTTTAAAAAATTCCCATCTGCTACTGTACATTAATAACTTCCATCAGCCCCTGCATAATTCAATCAGAAATATTATATATTATTTGGAATTATAAAAACACTGAGGTAAATAATGTCCCCAATAAACATTGTTGCTGAATATGTTAACGGCATTCCATGTTCAGTAGGAGTTAGCATGCTTTGTTTCCTAAAAAATATCTGCATGCGTAATTGATTCAACCAAAAGACAACATTCTGTTTTCCTACCTGAGCTAGTGCTTTTCATCTGATTTGTGCAAAATGCACATATTTTACTTTTTAATGATGTACTTGCGTTTCACTCCAGTATGTCAGGCAGTGCATGTGAGTAGTGTCTAACCAACAAGGAAGCATGTATGCCTGTGTTATGCATGCAGGTATTTTTTAGGAAAGATTGTAATGCTAGCTTTCTCATTGCTGTATCACTTCTTTGCCCATTATTATACTTGGCCCCATTCACGTGTCACTTAAAAGAATGCAATGATTCCTTCCTTATTCTTGTAATTGCAATAATGTGACAAATCACCTGGTTGAAATCATGTTTTACTAGATTTAGAAAGCCAAGGGCTTTTACTGCAAATACAAAACTAAAGGCGGAACCACAAAACACACACTATAGAGTTTTATCTCAATTTAAAGATGGAACCATAGCATTCTTACAAGCGGCAGGTGAACGTGAAAAGAATATTTTAAGCTGTTACATACACTGAGAAGATATTTTTTTTACCCAATACCTGCTTTATTCAAATCAGGATTATATACTACAACCCTGATTAGGATAAAGCATATGATCGGAGAATTTACGAGTTGGGGATTTTTTGCTCTTTTTTTCAGCAATGAAGCAGGAATCTGACAAGATTAACATTTCTTTAACGAACAGCTGGTGATTACAATCACAAACCTTTGTCTCTCTCTCTCTCTCTCTCTCACACACACACACACACACACACACACACACACACACACACACACACACAAATAGTATGTATTACTGGCATTTTGTAAATGCAGCAAGCTCTGAAATCACACTTTTTTCTGCAAGTACAGATATTGATTCAGCAATCTTTTTTTTTCCATTCAAGTTCTAATTATTAGGAAAAAAAATTACTGATCCTATTCTATAATTTATACTCTGCATATATTTCTGATGTTTTCTTTTTTTCAGGGCTTGCTGCATTTAAATATTTAATGTTTGCATTCCACACCAAAATTTGTATAGAATGGGTGGCATTAATGATGTTAAAGCATAACGCTTCAAGCAGTGACATCTCTCTAGTGTCAGAGCTGTTAGACCTAGTCTTTACTAATAATTTCTTCATATTTAATCATCAGTTTTATCTGCAAAACGTGGGGTTAGGTATGGGCTCCCCTTGTGGGGCAAGTGTTGCCAATTTAGTCATGGAGTACTGGGAGTCTGAACATATATTTAAAAATGTTAATGTCTCTAAATCTTTATTACACCAGATACCTAGATAACATCTTTGTTTTGTTAAAAGGTGATGTAAAAGTAGATGATGATCTACTGGATAGTTTTAACAAGTCAGCTGAATTTCTTCAGTTTACTTCCAACTTCAGTTCGGAGTCTGTATCATATCTGGATATCTGGCTGACTAAAAACAGGGTTCTGAATTGTTATACAGCAAAAATATTTAGAAAAAAAAATATTCTAACACATTTTTACATTTCTCTAGTTGTCACCCTTTTCACCAAAAGAGGGCAGTTATTAAAGGTTAACTAGTCAGGGCTTCTCGTATCACGTCTATGAAGAATGTCAGTTCTTGAAAAAGCTGTTTCTTCATCGGGGTTACCCTGAGTCTTTGTTGGAAGCACTAATAGTGGAAGTTAATTACAAGAGGGAAAGGCTTATATTTAAGCCACCCTAGAGGTATTGAAGGGGCGAGTTTGCAAGTTTCTGATACTTTAGTTTCACCTACACATAGTGTTACAGTTTCACAAAAGGGTCAATCACTGTGTTGTGGTTTTATAACCACATTCAGTATTCATAGTACCCTTTGTGTGAAAATAATAAAGAAAAATTGGGAATTGTTCAGATGTAACCAGTCCCTTTTTGACAAATTTGGTGACTCCCCAAACATAGTGTTTAAACGGGGTAAGAATCTCAAGGACTTACTAGAAAGGCAATATTCTAAACCCCTTAGAACCGGAGGAATGTCCAAATGTGAGAACTGTAATTTTTGCAAATATGTAGATACGGTTAATTCATTTTCAGTGCTTGGTTATAAATACAGATTAAAGGATAGATTTAACTGTAATTCTAAAGGTATAGTCTACCTAGCCAGATGTACCCATTGCCCTGCTTTTTATGTAGGGAAAACGGAGCATAGGCTCCAGGATAGGATGTACGAACACTTGTATGCCATTAATCGTAATAAGCTTGAAAATGCCCTGGCTAAACACATTCACTTAAACAGTAATCACAAGTTTAAGTTTTTAGCTATTGATAAGGTTGAACACAACTTTAGAGGGGGACCTTTCACCCTCAAATTGGAAGAGCTAGAACTTAAGTGGCAAATCAAACTGGATGCAAGCAATGTTCATGGTTTAAATGAGATTAATTCTATTAGTAGCATTCTTAAACTGAAGAGTTTGCAGAGATAAAATGCTTGCTCTAAGGTTTTGTTTTGCTTGGAAAAGCTTACTATGTCCTTATTATCAACGTGTTTTGTTTTTTATCTATTTTTATTTATTTTCTAGATCTCGATCTAAAAACAGAATATTTTTATATTTTTATACATAAAAGACTTATAAATATTGTTTAGACACTATGTTTTATTTGTTCATGTTTATAGTGTATCTTTAAATAGTTAATGACAACTACCCTGCGTTTTTGGTGCTAGTGACTATTTAAACACTCTATGTTCTGTAACAATAACTTCTGAGGAAGTCTGCTTTGTGGGCAGATGAAAAGCGCTTTAAGTTTATTTTGTGAGGATTTATTAAACGCTGTGTGTGGACTCTACTGTGTTCGGGACTTGTCTTTGTGTTTTTCACCAGTTTCTTGTGCCTTGTTATCGTTCTGCAGCATTTAAATGTTTCACATAGGAACAAAATAGATTTGTCCAGTAACTAGAAAGAAGAGAGAGAGTAGTTCCTCCAGTTGCACATCCTGTTTTTATGGCTTGTGAAAGTCAGGTTGAAAGGCTGTGCTGCATTCATAATTAAACAGGGCATTGCCAGGGCGAAAGGACTGGAAGAAGGTGGTCCTTGGGCAGTTCTTCAGCAACACAGGGAAAAAAAAAACAAAGGGCGTTATTACTGAGCCCTTGCAGTGCCTTTACACTGAAAGCAGCACCACAAGAATATTAGAAGCTGGAAGATGGCTTACAGTACTGGAGCCACAGGTACGGGGGTGAGAGAAACTGTCAAAGTGAGGATTTAAAGAAGCAGTAAGGATAATTTAGAGTGGTACTATCGAAAGATAGGGAAGAAACACATGTTAGGAATGAGGAGACATGTACACAAGCACGTAGTGGTCCTTTAACTCTGCTCTTTTCTAGTAGTTTACACTGTGATTACATTCTTGAAGCTCAGCGCGTAACACACAGTTTAACATAACATATAGTTTTTTTACATTTGTAAGACAAGCATACAAACCATATTACTATTCACAAATAACATAGAATTATTTTCAAAATTCCAGCTAGCTGGGCTGGTAGCCTTCACAGTTATCATGGCAGCAAATTGAACAAACCAGAAGAAGCTGAAAATTGAGATGAAAGGTATAATAGTGGAACAGGTTAACAGCTCCAAGTATCTGGGAGGGGTGACTGAGGTGAAGGGAAGTCTGAATGAGGCAGAAACTGGGCAATAAAGTCAGAGCAGTTGAGGAAGTTAGAGGTGATATATATGAAGTGACTGAGATGGGTGGTAGGATGCACACTGTGAGGCACCTCAACTCTGTGTAGAAAAATGGGGAAAAGAGGTTGTTGGTGATGATGATGACAGTGATTATAATGAGGAGAAACATAGCTAGTGTGAGGCATAGGAGGAACCGAAGGGGCAGTTATTCTAAGCACAATGTGTTAGGGTGCACAATCAAGAGATGTCAATCAACTAATCTAAGGGGGCGGCGAAAGCCAGCACATTCTGGCTAGGCTTATAAATGCCTTCGGGCAGATAGTGTAGTACCTACCAAACGAAATACCACAACTAAATAAAAAAGAAAAGGAAAAAAAAAGAGAGAAACAGTCCACCAAAATAAAACACCAATGAATGACCAACCCACCAAATTATGAGAATCAATTTTTTAATTTTTCATCGAGAAGACTTCAGAGAAATACAGTCTACCAGAAAAATAAACACCTTTAAATAACACTTCATCTTCAATATTATCATTAAACCTTTAAAAAAAAATCTCAAAAATAAAACAGCACAATTAATTATTAACAAAAAGCAACTATTTTTTTTAAAACATAACGCTGTTGCCATTTAATAAAAACATTTAATGTAGTTGGTCCCCATTTAAACCAGGGTGCCTGTCAGATTTAATATCGGCCTGACAATCCCTTGCCTCAAGCAATTTTTGAAGTCTCCCCCCTCAAGTCTCAGATTTACACAAGAAAAGAAATAATAAAAAATTTTTTAATTTTTACAATAGAAATTTTGTGTTTAAATAATGCATTAGCATGGGTTCTCATAAAGCATATAAATGCTCACGTGTAAATGGTTTCGAAACACTAACCATCTACAAATCAGAAAAAATCTACTACCATAAATTGTTAATATACACTACCACACACTTCCTCTGGGTGTCATGGTCAACATATGGTCAGGTACCCTGGTGGGTCCATGGTTTAAATCACTATCAACACAGACAAAATCAAAATCTGTTTGTGTGTTAACAAAAAAAAAAAACCACCTTTGTGTTTTTTTTACTAAATAACTGGTGGATTAGCCTCTAGTGCCTTTTTAATATTAAAGAAAAAAGTGTTTCTAAACAAATTTCTCCCTACTAACACTCTCGAACTCTGTCGAAATCCTTTTTGTACTCTTTCAATCAAATTTTAACAAAATAACACATGTGTGCCCCCAAAGAATCAACAGAGCAATAAATATTGTGTTGGTTACAGGAGTAGTGGTAGAGTGTGTTAGTAATTATTAGTCTTATATTAGTATCCACTTTATAATCCAATATAGCTGGATAAAAGGACCTCGTTAATTATAATGTCATCCAAACAAAATACCATCAAACCAAACTAAAAACAGATGAAGAAAAAAAAAACTCATTAATAAACTGTCCCTTTCATGCCATTACAAGTATGCGGCCCTTATAAACTGTCCCTTTGGAATGTTTTTATTATCCCTTTTTTGTATGTTTTGGTCAATGTTTTTTTGTGCACCTCTCTCATGGGGTGTTTTTTGTGAAAAAAAATTTCCAAAAATCCCATCTCAAGGAGACGCCCAAAAATCAAACCATAACCCAAAAAAAAAAAGTTCAAATTTTAAAAAAAACCCCTAGTTCAAATTTTAAAATAACAAAATGTTCTACTATCTCATTATTTCAAACCTGATCCTTAACAAATCAATGACAAAGAAAAAAATACACCAATTTCAAACCTGGCATAGAACTTGTTGAGAAAGAATTCCTCCCACCAAGCCATGACTTGGTTGAAGGAAGCCCATACAGAGAAGATATAAGGGCTACTCCTTTTTGTCCCTAATAACAGTCCCCACAGAAAATAATAACAGTAAATTCCCAAATAAATAGGATAATGTGAATAGAAATTTCCGGAAAACTAAATTCTGATTTTTTACTACCTGATACTATAAATAGGCAACATCCCCTTCATGAATAGCATCTACCCTCGTAAGATAATATACAACATCTAAAACATGATGTTTAGAGTCACATGAATGTTCCTTTGTGTAATTATTAAGAAAAACTAGCAAGAAAAATGGATGAAATCCTTAATAAACTGAATAGAGAGAGGAAACCTAAGGTGAATTGAGGTAATCTAAAACCCAAGCCAGATTAATGGCATAAAAAACTGAGAAGACACAGTGGGTCTGAATGATGGGATCGAAAGATGAATGATGTTTTAGGAATACTAAATAAACATCATAAATATTAAAATAATGTATAAAAAAAAATTCATCATTCAAATCACACAATCATATATTCATGTCTCATTAATACATCTCCATTTGTCAGCATCATTTTCTTAATCATAAAGTTATTTGCTTATAAGCTTTCTTAAAAGTGCAAATTTAATAAATTATTCATTTTATTATTATACTTTTTCTGTGTCATAATAACATTGTTGCCACACTTATCGCCACATAGAAACACTTTCTACAGCAAATTAAAGTTCTTATCCAGAAATCTTTAAACTCAAATTGTGCCTATTTCTTGTTAACAGAAAATATTTTTTAAATACAATTTAACTCCTGATATAAATTTTCTGTATCAAACACACTTAGGGGTAAATAGAAGGAAGGAAATCAAATATATATTGTTCACTGGTTCAAAATTCACTGGTAAAGACAGAGATTTAATTTCCAGACAAATTTATCATTCTTCTTTTTGTTCTTATAAAATAGAACCAGTTTCTAATGGACAAATACTGTCTCAAAACCTCAGTCTTTCTTCTCTGGTCTAAAAAATAAAGTTAATTTTCAAAAAAAATAGGAAAAAGTTAGCTTGTCATGTTGGTTATTTGAACTGTCTCGAACGATTTCTTGTCAAAAGGTCTTTTGCTCTGTTGGTGAGCTCCTGGATTGTTGTTGAGAACGTTTTTTCTGCAAAGCCTTTGCTCTGAACCACAACGTTGCTTTTGTTGTTCTCAACAGGTTGCTCGGATTCATTGTTGACCGCATCATTAACCAATGTTTTTAACGTTGCAAACCGTTGCGGCATTCAAAACAGAATTACTGACTGCTCCATACTGCTTGGAAGATCATCAACGTTTAAATGTAGCATTGACGTTTTCATAAACAAACGTTGTAAACCTAAAGCATTATGAGCACTTGCATTGTATTAGCTTAATGATATGCAGATGTAGTGGTTATTATTTTTGTTGTAATTATATGAAAGCTTGTCACCGTAATTGTAACGGTTAAATATATATTGGGTTTTATTGGGTTAAAAATTCGCTATAATTAGTTAACCCGGTAACAATGTCCCAACATCCTGGAAATAAACAGACATGGTAGTTTTAAATAATGCTTGCAAACATTGCTAAACAGTTTTTAAAAAAAACAAATGATTTCTTTTTAAACAATTTTTCTAATATTACTTTCTAGTTGACAAATTTATTTCTTTTAAACAGATCCATATCTTACTTTTCAGCGTGTGCAAATTTCTTTCACGAAAAATCATCCATAAGGTATCAAATGCCATATCAACAATTACGTAACCCCTTAAATACATAAAGTTGAAAATAACCAGGCATAAAGCCAAGCTCGATGCAGCAAAAAAATACATCAGATTTGACATTTCACATCCAATAGGCCCAACCATCATACATCGTAAAAGCATTAATTAAAAAATATATAAAGAAGTAGCTTTATAATCACCTACAAACTATTATTTGATGAAAAAACATCAAAACATAGTATTTTTATTAGAAAAATAGGACAACATAAGTTATGTCTAAGTTGGAGGATGACATTATAACTTTTTATTGATCAAAGAAGTTTTTTTTGAAATTATATCATGATTATAAAGTGGATAAAAATCATTTAGCACACTATGCTAGGTATATTTCTTTGGGTATTTATTGGTCCTGTATGTTATTGGATATGAAAGTAGACGCATAATCAAGGAAATTTGATATAAGTTGACAAAAAATTATTCAATTGAACAACCAATGGACGTGTTATTGTTAGGAGAAACATTGTTTTGAAAATAGCTTTGGCGAAAAAACCAAAAAATTAGAAAAAAGGCTAATGATATTATTCCTTGAGTTATTAAGAACACACTTACATTGTTACTGAAACACTTTTTGTAAATTGTTTACTTTAATATAGAAAACAAAGACAGGGCCAGAAACTGAAAGGGAATTCAAGGAAACAGGTTCAATGAATGTTGTTATTGGAACACAAAATTTTTGTAAACTTTTGTCTTTTAATATTAAAATTACAAACACAAAGAGGTTAATTCCAGTTACAATTTTAAAAGAAAACACAATTTTTGTTTTTTTTTTTATTGATGATTAACACAAGAAAGGAGAAGAGCCATTGATAGCCTTTGAATTATGATAACTAAAGCAACAGGGGGTTTGTTGTATTGTGCAGCAGTTGTAGGTAGTGAAATTTGGACGTGGGAGGGCGATTAGATGTTTAAAACCATTATCACGGGAGATTTGTATAAAATCACAACAATAGCATGGGAGCATTTTATATAATATTGTTTGTGATGCATAAAACCCAAAAATTTACTTGTGTTTAAATGGTTAGAAATTTAAAAAAAAATATATTTGACCAAAAAACTAATTGGTTAATTGATCTATTGAAGTGTTTTATTTAAAGGTTTTATTTTCTGTAGCGTGTATTCTGATGAAGTTCTCTGACGGAAATTAAATTAATTTTCGCTTTTTTTGGTTTCAAGCCTATTTACTTGTTTAGTGTAGTACCTACCTATGAACCTATGAACTCGTAGTGTAGTACCGGTATTCATTTCCTACTGGAATTCTGCATGTGATACTGATTTTGTGAGCAGAAGTCCAAGACTGAAGCTCTTTAGCACTTTGTTTTGTGTATGGTATGAGTTGTACAAGCTGCTTGTTACAAATATAGTAAGAGGGTAAGGGTTGCTGCAGTTATTTTTATTTATTTATTTATTTTGCTCCTTAGCTTGAGGAGCTTGGATCAGGCACAATGGACCTGGCTACTTAATAGAAGAGGGATGCCATAGAGGGGATCAGCATTGGGCACTAGACGAATGAGTTATGGATCCATTGATTAATGATCTAATAGAACAGCATCAATCTATGGGTTGCTGGCAAGTGATTTTGCCTTAAAAAGTCATCCAACTTGGAAATGGCTTTTTTTCATTTCATTTCAAATCTTCTGCAGTGCTACTGCAGAAATCATTTAGGGAAGACAAAGGAGCTGCACTCTGCCTTCAATATACCTCAGGTAAAGCCACCATAACTGTACATTCCAAACCTGCTTCCATTTCTCTCTGCAGAAACTCCCTTTTTCTTGTTATTTGTGCAAATGAAAGACATCTATATTGTTCCTGATGATATAATACAATTAAGCCAGCTAAACACGAGACAGTTGACTGAAAATATCATATGAAGTTACATAGTTGTGGTTAAGGAAAATGCAGAAATAAAAAAGTATTCTTTTTTTAGACAAAGAGTTTATCAATTTTATCAAAAATAAAAGCATTCTACACAAATGGAAATATTTATGGAAGAATTAAGTATGCCAAGTGTAGAGCTAGATGAGGCTGAACAATTAACCGTTAAGAACGGAGGAGATGAGATAAAAACAATGATGTACAATCAATCTAAAGCAGTCTCCAGAAACAGATGGTATTCCTGTGGAAGTCTGAAAGCTAGAAGGTAAGAAAATAAAGATCTAGAAGGTTTTATTTAACAGTATTGTAAAGGAAGGGGAAGCACCAGGATCCGAGATGAAAGCTGTAGTGACTGTAATACGTAAAGACATTAAAGACCCATCAGATCTGGCTTCATATAGGCCCATTTCAATATTAAACCATGGTTATAAACTGTTTATGTCTATAATAAGTAAAATATTAGCAAAGGCGTTGCTAAAACCGATAGATATAGATCACATGATTTTGTGGAGAGAAGGCAAACATTTGAGGCTGTTAATAGAACAACGATGATCCAGAGGGAAGCAGAGTGTAAGAAAGTACTGCTGTTGTTGATGGTCTAGATGCAGAGAAAACATTTGACAGAAGTAGCTAGGATTTAATGAAAAGGGCAATGACATTCCATGATAAAATAATAAGGTTAATTAGAAGGATATATGAGGGATCATAAGCAAAAATTAAAATGGGCTGCGGGTCCATTCTGACAAGTTGTATTTGAACAGAGGAACCAGGCAGGGGTGTTGTCTTTCCCTTTGTTATTTGCTTTACATTTAGAGCCATTGACTAAGAAAATAAGGGACTCAGAAATTCAAGAATATAATTGGTATGGTAAAGGTGGCACAGTGGCACAGTGGATAGTGTTGTTGTCTCACAGCAAGAGGTTCCGTAGATCAATTCTAGGCTGGGGTGCTTTCTGTGCGGAGTGTGCATGTCCTCCCTGTGTTCATGTGGGTTTCTTATGGGTGCTAAAATTTCCTCCCAGATTCCAATGGCATGCAGTTGGTGGACTGGAGACTCTAAATTGGCCATAGGTGTGAATGTGACTGTGAGTGTGTGGTGTGGAAGAACTATTGCAGCAGGGCTAGCCACCCAGTGGTGTAAACTTGGCTCTACTTGATTGTCACTGTTGAAGTAACACCTGAACCCCATATGCAAAAATGGAAAAAGGGGTTGTGGATGCAATCAAGAAAGGTTTACTTTATTTGCAGACAGTATTATTTTGTACCTGATAAAACCAGAAGAGGACATCTTGGTGTTATGAAACATCTTGAGACAGTTTCAAGTCTTTTCAGGATATAAAATTAATGAAGATAAAGGTTGCAGCTGTAAACTATGTATCCACACATGAATTGGCCCAGCAATACCCATATTTATGGGGACATTTTAATTTGAAGTACTTAGGAATATGGATTAAAAAGGATTCAATTATGGCAACTTAATAAATGAGTGAAGAAACTAAACAAAAAAAATGCAAAAACTGAGAAACTGAAATCTTTTATTTATACATATGGATAACAAGATGCAAGCAGTTTAAATGTTTGTAGTCCCTTTAGTTTTGTATACAGGTCAGGCATGCTTTCATCACCCTGAGGAGACGTTGTGGACAGTTAGTAAGTAATAAAGAGTCGAATGAGTTTATGTGGGAGAGGAAAAGGACAAAGATCAAGTGGAATAAGCTGATCCTTCCAGTAGATCAAAGTGGATTAGGATTACCAGATCTACAGCCACACAGTTAATGCTCCTATATCTAACACAAGCAGAAAACTATAATTCAATGTGGAAAAGGGTGATGATGCAGGGGTGGGGGGATTCAGGGAATAAGGACAGAGTGGGATTTTGGATACAGATCTTTAAGAAGAATAACAGCAGCCACACAGAATATTGTATTCATAAAGTAGAAAAGGTATTCTAAGATGTAAGCCAACACGGGAATGGAGAAAGGAGATTTTGTCAGCAGGAATCACTGCATTCAGGGGTATATAGAATAGGAAAGAAGGGGCTGTTATTTACTGGAGAAGACTGGCAAAGGAACCAAGGTATTAAGAGCAAATAACATGAGAGGAAAAGGTAACAGAGTGGGAAGAAGCCAAGAAGACAATTGGACTACAGGCTAGAGATTGCCTTTCCTATCAGAGACTGATATCTAACTATTGGCAAAAATAAAGGAATAGGGGAATCCTAAGGTAGAGTTTTTAACTGAATCCTGAGCAGGAACTGCTGTTAAAAAAAGGGATAATTAGTAGGCCATATAAAATGCTGCATGATTACTATATGAATCAATCAGCGGTAGTTAGAAAAAACTGGGAAGTGATATTGGACAAGCTGTTCACAGGGAAACAATGACAGGGTATATGCATGGCTACCAAATATGCAACAAACTTTAGAAGATTTAGAATTTTTGTTAGGAAGTGTTTGCAAAGGTATTTTTATACCCCAAGCAGAGTCCAAAGAATTTTAACTCAGGTAGATGGCAAATGTTGGAGGTGCAGTCGTGAATAAAGAGGTGACTGGGAACATATGTTTTGGGAGTGTAATGAGTTGGCAGACTTTAAAAATTCCCTGTAGAATTACTTTGTCAACAATACTGGGTGAGCAAATGGGTGTAACTAAGAAAATGATTTTTTTAACTGGGGATACAGGATTTGAATTGCTTAGACATAGTAAGGCCTTATTAAGTTTAATTCTGGTGGCTGCTCAAAAAAGCAATTACTGGAAAATGGAAATCAAAGACTAAACCAACTGTATTTGAAGTACTGAATATTATAACAGAAATAAACAAACTGGAAGTGGGATCTTTATAGGTTCATAGGTTGGTGCTATGCTATTGGCCCTAGGGCCTATGCAAGCCTAGCCATAACAATTCCCTGGATATTTCTTCCCACAGTATTTACTTCTCTGGACCGCTGTCTAGCAGGGCAACTGACATGAATCCCAGGGTCAATTTCCTATCTCCCATCCAATCACCAAGGTTCCTTTTGAAGAGGGCCAGTGAGGTGCTCTGCTTGACATGTATGGGCAGTCTGTTCCAGAGTATGAGGAGTCTCTGGGACACGAACCTATCCCTCCAGCATGTTTTGTTCATTGTGATGACAAAGTTTAGATCCCTGGAGCGTGTGGCCTGAGGGATTGGGATTTCTTTAAGTGGAGCATGTCCAGCAGCTCAGGGTTTGACATGGCCTTGTATGTTAAACAGAGATCGCCTCTGAGTAGACAATATGCCACAGAGTATAGCTGGAGTTTTTTTAGATGGTCAGCATATGGCATCTGCTTTAGGCCTGTGATTCTTTTAGTGAGGTATTTCTGTGGCCTTTCCAGCTGTTGCAGATGTCTTGTGAGGTACATACCAAATGGGGCATTATACTCTATAATGAGTCTAATGAGGGATAAGTACAGTGGGACAATGACCTCCTTTCTTCTGGATGAAAAGCCCTTAGTGATGAGGTGTACCACACAGAAGGATTTCCTGACTATTGTGGTGATGTGGTTATCGAAAGTGAGACCACTGTCCACCTGTGTCCCTAAGGCTCTCATCACAATTTCGATGTTTAGTGTCCTGCCACCTACGTGGTAATTCATGGGTACATGTTTTTTTCCAAAGGGGATAACTATACATTTCTTGGCATTAAGCTTGAGGCCATGGCTCTGGTACCAGGCATCTGTTTCTGTAAGGCCTTTTTGTAGAATATCCACATCATTTGGGGATTCAGTAATGACTCCCAGTTTGCAGTCATCTGCGAACTTTGTTAGCCAGAGTCCCTTAGTGATGGCCTGTACTTTAGAGAAGTAGATGCCAAACAAGAGTGGTCCCAGGACTGAATCCTGAGGTACTCCACTTGTCACTTGTCTGGAGCTGGATTTGGAGTCTGCTACTTTTACAGTCTGGGTTCTGTCAGTAAGCCAGCTGGCAACCTATCGAGTGACGTAGGGATTTATGCCCAGCTTAGTAAGTTTATCTATGATTCCAGAGTGGGGGGTGGTGTCAAAGGCCTTAGCAAGGTCCAGATAGGCTGTGTGGACTGCCTTACCCTCGTCCACAGCTCTGGAGACTGATTCGAAGAAGTCAGGCAGATTCAGGAGACAAGATTGGCCCTTCAAAAACCCAAAATGGGTGGGGTCCAGTGTTTGAAGGTTGCCAATGTCTTTGTTTATGTTACATGATAATGCATTCTATGCCCTTGCAGATCAGGCTTATCAGACTGATGGGACGGTAGTTCCCGGGATCCAAGGTGGATCCCCCCTTGTGGAGTGGGCTAACTGTAGCTGTATGCCACTTAGTGGGCACGAAGCCAGAGGTGAGGCTATGATTAAACATGACACTTAGGTGGGGTGCCAGTTCATTTTGTAGTTCATGTAGCACACAGCTTGGGATGTCATCTGGTCCCATGGATGCTGTATTCTTAGCTTTGGAGAGTGCAGTTTCTACCTGTGTGGCGTGATTACTGGAATTTGGCACTCTTTTGGTATTGAGATGGGCCCTTTAGAGGGTGAGAGGGGGGTGAAGTTGGCACTAAATCGATCTGCCAGGATATTGGCAATATCCTTGGGATCAGTATATTTAATGCCATTCTGTTGTAGCTCAGAGCAGATCTAAGCATTGCCATTTAGATTATTAACATAACTATAGAATGCCTTGTGGTTGTCTTTGGACTCTTTGGCAATTTTATTTTCATAACTAGTTTTTGAGGATTTTATGAGGGATCTCAGCTTCGTACTGAGGCTGGTGAGGGAGTTTTTTGCATCTTGGGATTTTCCTCTTTTCTGCAACAGTTTCTTCCTTCTGTTGTATAGTTTGTTTATAGCAGGGGACCACCAGATTGGCTTCCTTTTTTTGGAGAAGAGCATCTTGGTTCTATTTGGTGTAACACAATTCATGCATGAGTGGATGTGCTTGTACAGTGCCTCAGTGTAGGATTCTGCAGTCGAACTTTCAGATCCCGTCTGCATGTGTGTCATGAAGTTTGTCACTTCTGACTTCAGTAGCATGAAGTTGGCTTTGGAGAAGTTTTTTAAGGAGGTTTCCTTACTGGGGGTGGGGGTGGGATGTGGATGTCAAGGGTGATTTGCTTATGGTCAGACCTGACCAATGAGGGGGTGATCACTAGTGTGGAGCATCTATCTCCCATGTTGGTAATGACCAGGTCTGGGATATTGGAGCCCCTGGTGGGACAATGGATTAGTTGATCCAGGGCATTGGAATTTATGAATTCCAAGAACGGTTGGGAAAAGGAGTTGGTACCCGAGTAGTTTTCCCAGTTAGTGGTAGGGTAGTTGAAATCTCCCAGTATTAGGGTGTTTGGTTGTATCTTAATATTTTCCAGTATGTTTAGAAAGGTGTAGTGAGAAACTTGGGGCATGGTGGGAGATCTGTAGTAATCTACAATTTGGATTGCAGTCTTACCTAGTGTTAGTTGCACCTGGAGAATTTCAGATGCATTTGTGTTGGGCAACTAGCCTGGAAGTGTGAATATCCTTGGTGAATATGGACACTTCCCCACCTTTAGTGTTTCGGTCTTGGTTTTGTGGCCGAAAAGTGTGGTAAGAGTTGTAGCCTGGTATTGCAGGGGTGTTCTCTGGAGCCTTGAACCAGGTCTCAGTTACTGCAGAGATATCGATGTTCTCCATTTTTAGGAGTGCCTCGAGAGAGTGCATTTTGAGGTTTGGACTTCTAGCATTGAGTAGCATTACCTTCAGATTTTGCATGCTTGTATCTGTTATGGTGGTGGTTTTATCCTTTGAACCTCGCCTAAAAAAGGCACTATAGGGGTGGCAAGAGCTTTAGCCAGTAGCCTGAATCCCAGGGGTGACAGGTGCAGACCATCTCTGGCAAAGCATCGTGGTTTGTTGATCATGTCTTTCCAGGCAGACAAAAACTGGATTCCCTTTGAATGACACCAGAAGCTTAGCCAATTGTTGAAGTCAATCATTTTGTCCTTTACTGTGGTATCATTCTGGGCGAGGGCAGGATGCCACTCAGGGCTAGGGTCATACCTGCTGGGCCACATGATCCAAGAGCTCTTCCATGTCTCTTTTCATGTAGTCCAGGGAGGTACGTCTGAAGTCATTCACTCCAGCATGTACAATGACAGAGTTGTATTTGTACTTGTTGTGGAGTGACTTGATTGCATGTGTTATGTGGTGGATCCTGGCACCCGACAGGCAGCTGACTGTAATTTTCTCCTTGTTCAGCCTGGTGAGTGGGACATCAGTGTGCCTGACTATAGAGTCACTTATGACTAAAGTGTTGGGTACATTGTCTTGCTTAGGGGCTGTTGTTGGGTGGCACACTGGTGTTGTGAGCTATGTGTCACTTTGGTTGTGACTGGTGTTTGCTTCCATTTCAGCTTCAGAGGTCCTTGTTGTTTGGGCAGGTTAATGTTAAGGGCCTCTGCATATGTGGGTTTAGTGTTGCTATGTGTGGGTGTTGATGGTGTGGGTTTTGAAGGGCTATGAGTTGCTAGATGTGTAGTGCAGGTGTTAACCTTCTCCTCTTGGCTGTCTAGCACAATCTTGGCTGGAGAGAGCTTTGCTTCCAGTTTGGCTATGTAAGTGCATCTCTCACAGGTTGTAGTGTTGGGTGGTAGGAGGAGAGGATTGTCTGTGTACATGAGGCAGTTGCCGCATTGCCCCAGTATGCCCAGATTCACTATGTGGACAGGAGAAATCACCGGAAGCTGACCCTTGGACATGCCTGTTTAGGTGCTTTTTTGTAAAGTTTAAGAGCTGTTTTCCCTAGGCACTTTGCAATTATAGACTGTTTAGTGCCTACGATTAATTTCTACTTATTGACAAGGAGAGTTGAATGCTTGGTGTTTAGATAAAGATAGGCACAAAATACATAGAAAAAAATGGAAATTGTGAGAATGATACATACAGAATAATGTTTTGGAGGAGAAATAAGGTTTAAGTAAAGACAGGAATTGATCAAGTTACATAATGATGAATTGATGATAGATATATAAAAGAATATGTTAATATGGTTTGTTTTCTTTTATATAAATGCATGTTTCCCTATGTCTGCATGATAATTCAATAAAGATGATACAATTTAAAAATAAAAGCATTACAGACATTTCAAAAAGCATCCATAATACATGCACAAAGTTGACAAAGAATATGGTCTGTCACAAAAACTGTTCTTATGAAACCATGTTTTGCTATAAACAGAAAACCGCTCATAGCATCAATCCATATTGTTAGCTGTATATATTTTTTTCTAGCTGTAACTAATGGCTGATGACATTTTTTTAACCAGAGCTGCTAGATCTGAATAAACTTATAGAATAACTGGGTTTATTTTGAGGGGTTTAAGATTTAATCTAGTTAGTTTATAGTATTGTTAACTGAGGAACAGAGAGTTATAAGTCAATATCACTGAGAACTAGCAAGGAAGCAGATTGCTTTAAAGATCTAACAATAAAAACAGGACAATTGTTAAAAGAAAACAATTGAAAGGAAGAGAAACTGTTAGGGCTAACTGTTATCTACAGCACAGAATACCTCTAGGTTCTGTGCAACTAGTTTGCAGTGACAAGCACTGTCCCCAAAGCTGCAAACTGGATACTCCAGACATTGCTTTATAGTCTGACAACTGTCTAATCAATAAAAGAAGGTCTGTTGCCATGTATATGAACTTTCCCACTATCTCTGCTAACAGCCTGCTGGGCATGAGCATCATGAGGCGATGTAGAAATTGCCACATGTTTACTGACAACCAGTTACTTCTCAAACAAACTGATATAGTATGTGATAGATCTATTTACACAATGTCACTGGAGACAAAGCTCTTACATAAAAGCACTCCTAATGTCAATAAGGTTGTCAGTAATACACCTGCTGCAACCATCACACACAGCATGAAGCAGACACAGAGACCTACATATGATGAGGTACATAAATGTAACATTCCTAAACCCCAAAGACCTCCTAGATGAAGTACGCATAACACCCTCAGCAACCCCAAATGCACTCTTTCAAAACAACACCCACATCAACACATAGAACGACATCTCGTGGAGCCTCTTCTTCTAACCCCATAAGGTAAGCCACCACACAATCCAAAATTCTAGTCATTGGAGACTCCATCATGAGACACACTGATGTCTCTCTCACTAGGCTGAGTAAGGAGAAAGTCATGGTCAGTTGTTTATCAGGGGTTAGGATCTGCCACGTTACGCACGCATTCAAGTCATTGGATCACAAGTACAAGTATGGCTCAGTCATAGTCCACGTGGGAGTAAATGACCTGAGATGTACCTCCCTAGGCTGTATGAAGAGAGACATCATAGAGCTCTTGGAATATGTGTCTCAGGCTGGTATAAGCCTAGCATTGAGCAACATTTTACCTTCTCCAAGGATGATGCCACAATATGAACAAAAGATGACTGACTTTAATAATTGGCTTAGTTTCTGATGTCATTCTAAGGGGGTACAATATTTGTCAGCATGAAAGGAGATGGTCAACAGGCCACGCTGTTTTGCCAGGGATGTTCTGCATCTCTCCCCACTAGGTTTTGAATATTAGTTAAAGCATTGACTTCCCCCTAGTGATTTTTTAGGCAATGCCAAAGTGAAAGTGCTTCTGACATAGCAAATCAAAACCAAGAAAATCTAAAGGTATTACTGCTGAATGTTAGGAGCCTAAACAAAAAGCTTCACTCCCTAGAAGCTCTTGTCAACCTAGAGAATGCTGGCATCTTTGCGGCCACTGAGACATGGTTTAAAGCCTCAGAGAGCACACCAACAGTGCAAGGTTATAATGCCTTCCACACATTTAGACCAGCTGCTAAACAGACAGGGATGAAAGGTGGAGATGTCTTGAGTTACATCAAAAATAAATATACCTCAAGGCTGGACAAATAGAACAATGCACTTGAGCTATTCCATGTTCAAATCACCATAGGAGAAATCCAATACCATTTCCTTGCAAGCTATAGGTCACCCATATCATGTATTTAAACATATTTAAAACACTCACCATTGAACTCAATACCATATTCATGGGTGTCTTTAATTACCCCACTATTAACTAGGAATCCTATGTGACACCAAACTTACAGGCACAGATATTCCTGGATCTTGTAAACTCACATTCCCTGATTGGTGATTGTCAGTACACCAACCAGGGGTGCAACCATACTAGATCTGGTCCTCACTAATAATGTAGAGTACTGCACATCCCCTACTATAATGTCTTCTCTGGTAAGGTCAGCACAAAATAGTCTCTTCTGAAGTAAAAATAAAGCCTGAACCCCCCAGCTAAACCTGGAATATTCAGGAACTACTCCAAGGCCAATGTCAATGCCTCTGCCTGATTAATTTGCAGATGATTACAAATTAGGAGCTGTCATCGAATCCCACACCAACACAGATGTTCTCCAGAAAGGGCTGACATAGACAAACAACTGGTGTCAGAGGCACAAAGTAAAACTAAATGCCAAGAAATGCATAACAGTGCCCTTCAGGAAGTTATCCACCCCCTGGTAACTGTCATATTGACAATACACCCCTGAGAGTTGACCCAGTAGTCAGGGACTTAGAAACACACAAAGACAGTAATCTAGCCTTTGACCATCATGTGTCTACAGCAGTGAGGAAAACATTCTATGTTGCACAACTTATAAACAGGAGTATGGCATCTAGGTCCAAGGAAGTCATTTTTCCACTGTTTTCGGCATTCATCAAACCTATCATTGAGTACAGTGCCCTATTTGGTATGTACCTAACTAAGCATATCCAACAATTGGAACATCCACAGGTTCCTCACTGAAAGAATACAGGGTACAAGTAAAATGTCCTATGCAGACCGGCTCAAGGCCCTATCCCTGTATTCTGTCTCCTATGGGTTTTTGGGGGGAGATTTATGCCTTGGAATACAGGGCATTGTCAGACCCCACTCTGATGGAACTCGTGCATATCCACAAAATAAACAGCGCTAGAATTATCCATTCTAAAGACTTAAACCTTGCCTGTGATATAAATAGGACCTGCTGGAGAGACAGGTATGCATCCCAGAGACTAGTCCATCTCTGGAACAGGCTGCCCAACCATGTGAAGCAGAGTTCCTCTCTAATGCAATTCAAGTGCAACTTGGACAATTGGATGGGAAACAGGAAATTCATCCCTGGTTTGGCACCTATGTGTCTAATGGACACAAGCAACCTATAAATGGTTTATCTTCCTGGCCCCAGCTTGCAAATGTTTCATCTCCTATCCTCCTACTTACATTTATCAAGGATATCAGAACTTTTCAGAGATATGGGATGCTTGGCTAGGCTTAAAAAGGCCCTTGTGGTCATTAGCCTAGTAAACAACTATGAACCTATAAAGATATGAGGGCATTGTTTGCATGCAACAGATCTACCAATACCTGAGCCCATAGAAGTGCCTCCTTGTGGTTTATTGGTCTGTTCCAGAATTTGTTTAAAATTGGCTGCCATTTTAAATACAAATAATGATCTAGCTCCCAGTGTATCTTCTAATAAGGGGCACAATACTTTGATTTGTTGTGCACATTCATTGCACTCTATAATAAGGGCCCTGTTGTAACCCAGCAGTGCAGATGCTACAACATCCCTTCAATTACCCACACATGTCTCATTTTTCTCAGTAAAATTCACATCTAATAGAGGGTTACATTTTGAATCTCATTCTTCCAAAATGGGGTTACTAATGTCCCTAGTAAATTTAACAGGATATCCCCATTCCATAAACATTTGTCTTCTTCTTCTTCTTTTGGCTGCTCCCGTTAGGGGTCGCCACAGCAGATCAACTGTTTCCATTTCTTCCTGTCCTCTGCATCGTGCTCTGTCGCACCAACTACCTGCATGTCTTCTCTCACCACATCCATAAACCTTATCTTAGGCCTTCCTCTTTTCCTGTTACCTGGCAGCTTCATCCTTAGCATGTTTTTCCCAATATACTCTGCATCCTTCCTCAGCACATGTCCAAATCAACGTAATCTTGCCTCTCTGGCTTTGTCTCCAAACCTTCTAGCCTGGGCTGACCCTCTAATATACTTATTCCTAATCCTGTCCATCCTCGAAACACCCAGTGCAAATCTTAACATCTTCAACTTTGCCACGTAAAGCTCTGACTCCTGCCTTTTTGTCAATGCCACTGTCTCCAACCCATATAACATATCTGGTCTCACTACCCCTTTGTAGACCTTCCCTTTCACTCTTACTGGTACTCGTCTGTCACAAATCACTCCTGACAATCTTCTCTACCCACTCCATCCTGCCTGTACTCTCTTCTTCACCTCTCTTCCACACTCACCATTACTCTGAACTGTTGATCCCAAGTACTTAAACTCATCCACTTTCGCCACCTCTACTCCCTGCATCCTCACCATTCCTGTATCCTCCCTCTCATTCACACACATATATTCTGTCTTAGTCCTGCTGACCTTCATTCCTCTTCTCTCTAGAGCATATCTCCACCTCTCCAGGGTCTCCTCCACCTGTTTCCTACTCTCACTACAGATCACAATGACATCTGCAAACATCAAAGTCCACTGGGACTCCTGTCTGATCTAGTCTGTCAACCTGTCCCTCACCATTGCAAATAAGAAAGGGCTCAGAGCTGATCCTTGATGTAATTCCACCTCCACCTTAAATGCATTCGTCACTCCCACCGCAGACCTCATCGCTGTCACACTACCCTCATACATATCCTGTACCAGTCTTACTTACTTCTCTGACACTCCCGACTTCCTCCTATATTACCACAACTCCTCTCTAGGCACCCTGTCATATGCTTTCTCTAAGTCCACAAAGACACAATGCAACTCCTTCTGACCATAAACATAAACATTTCATAAATAAATTCCATTAACATTTGTCTATGTTTTTAAATTCATTCCTGATCTCCTCTTTTTGCAAGGTCATACAGGCTACTTAAATGTATTGCCCTTTCACTAAACTTTTCTTATAACGTAATGTAAGTATGGGTTACTGAATATGGGTTTCCTGACAATCTAAGAAGGGAACCCTCCTTTACTGGAACTAACCACATATCTAGGTAACTCATACTATTGCTGTTTAAATTCCAAGTGAACTTTCTAAATGTTATGGTCCCATTTAAAACAAATTCAAAAACTCAACACCTTTGTTCCTATTCAGATAATAAAAAATATCATCTATGTATCTCAAATATAATTTACAGTGTTTAAAATATGTTGAATCAAATACATGAAAATTTTCCCAAGATAGCAAGACCAAATTTGCATATATGGAAGCACAAACTGCCCCCATAGCCACCTCTTTGATCTGTTTAAAGTATTCCCCTTCAAAAAAAGATTAAATTGTTGTCCAATACTATGCCCATCAAAGCCATTAAAAGTTTTGTATCCTGGGCTGAAAGAAAAGAACAACCAATTAAACTTTCATGAAATAAATAAAATCCCTCTGATCTTGGTATAGAGATAAACAGATCAATTACATCTATTAGTGAGAAAGCTGATGCTGTCAAACCATATGTGGGGGTGAGTCTGTCAAGGAAATCCCAGGAGTCTTTCAACAACTGGGATTTTTTGTTAAAACTGGTATGCTTTGAAAGCATGGGCTGCTACTATTGGTCTATATTTTATGCCAGCTCAAGTTGAATCCAAGTAACAAAACATGAAGCCAGTAGACTATGAAAAATCAATGTTTAATTATAACATGAAAGCAAAGAGCAATATTGTATTGCTCTTTGCTTTCATGTTATAATTAAACATTGATTTGCCATAGCCTGCTGGCCTCCCATTTTGTTTCTTGGATTTCATTGTTTTGGGGCCATGCAGTTGCCGTACATGCAGGGGTTGCTTTGTTTAGCTCAAGTTGAATACCATTAATCTGCCAGACTTAAATGAGGTATTATGTATTAATTCTGCCTCAAGATTGTGATCAATACAATTTTAAGAAATTATTGGTTAAATAATGGTTTTATGTGGGGTGCAGATCATTTGACATAGATATCATTGTAAAGTTCTGAAGAAATTTTTTGTGAAGTTTTATGTCATCTGCAAATGTTTTATTATTATTTATCATTATTTATTTCATATACATTGCATATATTTACGCATATTGTATATATCTATACACATTATTTATTTTATATTATATGAATGATATTGTTGAGTATTGTTCATAGTCAATTGTTTGGAAGAAAATGAAGCTGGCTCTTTAAGACTGTTGTATTTAAGGAAATTATGTAATCAGGATTCAGGCTCTGATAAAGTTCCAGGTTAAGGAATGAAAGTGCCAAATCTGCTTTTTATTTTCATTAAATGTGCAATATTTTATCATAGCTTTGAGATCTGTGGTTATTTTCTTCTTTGTTCTGCCTGAAGGTGCAAATTATTTTTTAGTGTTTGCTGGAGAACCTAGCGGCATTCTGTGCTGTGGTTTTGAATTTCTTTATGTAGTATGCCAGGTTGTGTGATTGGTTAACTGTTATCTAACATATAGTGGAATATGAAGGGCCCTGCTTCAGTAGGTAAACCATAAACAATAATTAAGTGTCAAATAGATAAAAGTGGACACAGTGACCTTTTAAGAAAATACATTTATAATGAGTGTAAGTCTTTATTAAGGTGAGCCTGGTTAGAGTTGTACAGCCAGTATTCTGACAAATATTCAAAGAGGGGCATACCTGTGCTAGAAAGTGAGGGATGAAGTGGCAAGTAATGGGAATGAAGAAAGAAGGAGGGAGGTAGATGGGACTTCAAAAACATGCCTTATAACCATGGACAGTCCTAAAGTGACTAGCCCTACTTTGGGGGGGGGGGGTTTCTAGGTCTTCTCTCAATTTAAAAGCATAAGGTCTCTAACACTGGCAGGCAGTTACTGAAGTGTAGCCTAGATATAACAATCCATAACATGACAGACACTTGAAAAGCCATAATGTGGTGAACTAAAACTGTAGGCAGTCGTTACACACATTTGATGAATAACACATCCCTCTGGTAAACTGTACATTTATGTTCCTGTCCTGCTTAATTCCTTGGCAGGATTAGAGAACTGGGTAATTTTGAGGGGAAAGGGTCTGAAAAGCACCATATATGTGGAGCATGTGCCAGTCCCCTTATCAGTTCACCACCCTGTACGACTAGCATTGGGCTATGATGGAATAAGATCATGGATGACCCTCTAGGTAATGAATACTCTGTTATCACAAAATGAGGAGGTGAAGAACTATATTAAGCAACAACTAACTAGGTAAACTGAGCTAAACTGCCACCAGACATGATACTAGCATTTCTTTAGTTGGAATGTTTGAGTTGCAGCACATATTAAGGCAGCCATGGTTCAAATATATAACTAGCAGGAACACAATAAGAAACCCTAGAAAATAAAGCAGTGACAGCTGCTTAGGAAAAAGGCTAAGTCTAATGCTAGTCTCTGTTAGACATAGTTATACCATTGCACTACCACCACCAAATGAAACCATCTTTAGGGACTTCTCCAGGGCAAACTTACTTCAGCTGGTAGAAGACCTGTGTGAAATTCCCAGCAATGCAAATGGATCCATCTGAGAGGGCTGCCCTATTCCCTTCCATCTTTTAACATCACATGAACAGCTGCCTAGAAAAGCCAGTACTCATCCATAGGAACAAACCTCTCTAATGGGATGCCCATACTAATAAACGATATAAGAAAAGAAGGACAATAATGACAAATTGTAAGAAATCTCCATCCCTTTATCTCAGGACCATAGCTGAACTTGCCATCAAGGAAATTAAGACTGCTATTAGAAAACAGAATGAAGAGTATAAACTTAGATACCAAAAGAAACTACAAATCTTTAGACATCTCCACAAACGAAGAACCACAATGAAGGCAAGGAGCAAGCAACACCAGGAACAGAGAACCAGATTTTATTGAAAACCTTAGCGCTTTCATCAGATTATATCCATAGACTTCTTCAGTGGCATTAAAACCAACAAACATCACTTCACCTTTTAAATATCCCTCCAAAAACAGTCATGTGACATAATTAATTAACAATTAAAGGAAAATCCACCTAAAAATATATATGTATATACAAAAATACAATGCATATAAAAGCACTACGTAAAACAATGTATGAATAAAACAGTTAATAAATGTAATAGATGTTATTAATAAATATTATTAATAAAAATATTCACCTGCAGTTTAAAGATTTACACATAATAAGAGTGAACTTTTAAAAGACTGCTAATAGAAACACATTTATTCAGTCCAGGATAAACACAGGCATTTAATTTTAATTGCCATCTAAGTTCTTGAAGTTCTAAAAAGTCTTTCCAAGGTCCCTACCTCACATTTCTAACCACATGGTCAATGCCAACAAAACCAGACTCATGACCAGGATTCTCACCAATATGTTTGGATAAAGCATTCTTATGGTTTCTCTTCCTAATATCTAAAGTGTGCTCGTATATACGTTCTTTCAGTTTTCTTTCTGTTTTCCCAATATAGAAACAACTACAAAATTTACAAAGGGCAAGATACACTATGCCCTCAGTGTTAGAATTACAATAAAAGGAGACTCGAATACAGGTCCCATTTACATACACCCTATCCAATTCAATGAGGTATTTACAGTAATTACACGAGCCACATCTATGATTGCCCTTCTTTCTTGTAGAGCCCATCTTTTCTACATCCACAACATTTTCCAATATTTCTTTAAAACATCTACCCCTCCGATTCACCATTCTGATGCCTTTATTGTACATTTCCTTGAAGTCATCATGAACACTGTGTGCCAATATGTGTCCAAAATTTTGTATATTTGGGCACATTCAGGAGTATAAGTAGTAATAAAGGAAATATTATAATCAGTGTTAGAGTCAGAAACAGTCTCCAAGACAGGAATATTTTTCACTTCAGCTGAACCTGAAAGCAGGGGAGGGTGGAAACCAGATCTTCTCTTCATTGTAACTTCAGAACAAATAACTTCAACCAAAGTCCTGGGATAACCCCTAGATAAAAACTTATCAGTAAGAACTTCGGTTCCCCTTACATAAATTGCATCAACAGAAGTCATTCTAGTAAGGCATACAAATTGTGCCTTAACAATGCCTTTCTTCTGATGTATAGGGTGACAGCTATCAAAATGCAGGTACCCATTAGAAAAAGTGGGTTTCTTGTATATCTCACTAACAAACCTTTTATTAACTGTATCCTTGGAAGGATGAACATCCAAATAGTTGATGTCAGTTTTAGTCCAAGTAGCAGTAAAATTAACCCAGCAGGTTTATGGTTTGGCAGTGCATGTGGACTCTCAAAATTCTTCCATCCCCCCAGGTCAGGCTCGAGTTGTTAATACTAACAACACCCATGGAGTAAATGTAAATCGGAATGGTCATGATTTTACAGTGACCCCTGAAACATTGAGACCGAGGCCAAATATTTTTATTAATAATATTTATTAACAACATCTATTGCATTTATTAACTGTTTTATTCATACATTGTTTTATGTAGTGCTTTTATATGCATTGTATTTTTGTATATATATATATATATATATATATATATATATATATATATATATATATATTTTTTAGGTGGATTTTCCTTTAATTGTTAATTAATTATGTCACATGACTGTTTTTGGAGGGATATTTAAAAGGTGAAGTGATGTTTGTTGGTTTTAATACCTCTTAAGATGTTTGTGGATATAATCTGACGAAAGCGCTAAGGTTTTCAATAAAAACTACAAATCTTTCTTCGTTTATGTCAGAAAATTAAGGAATAATGTCCAACAATGCACTGAGCTCATCCATTATAATATAACACATTTTGATCTCAAGGATATTGCAAACAAATTTAGTGCTAACTTTAATGCACCTACTCACATTGTGACCCTAGTATTTCTGAAAATGTTATTTTCTTGTCAAATCATATAGGAACAAGTCTTAAGATCTTTGTGAAAGTCTATAAATAATATTTTGATGAGACCATACAACATACCATACTGCATTTTTATAGGTGTCAAGTTTGCTCTCTCCAAGCCTCTACTTAAACTCTTCAACCCCAACTTACCCACAGGGTTTGAGCTTAATGCCTACAGAACAACAACTGTGACTCCCCTACACAAAGGTTGCTCGTCTCTGGGTCCAGTAATTATAGGCCCATCAGCCTCACCAACCTTATATGGAAAAGCACAGAATGTATCATACCAGAACTAATTTATGCATACATAGGTAACTTATCTGATGTAGACTCCAATCAATTTGGTTTTGTTTAGGGCAAATACTGTCTCCTGAACCCAGTAAGCTTCATGCACACACTACTTTTCTTGACTGGTCAAGCTTTTGACACAATCCTCCATTTTGATTATTTTGAAAAATTATACAAACTTAATGTAAACCTGTAGATTATCTGCTGGATTGCCATTTGGCTATCTAACATACCCCAAATAGTGAAAGTTGCTGGTACCCCCTTTGACTGTACAGTTGTAACTGGTAGGGTACCACAATGATCAGCACTGTGCCCTATCATCTTTTGGCATTTATTTTACAGACATCCCACCCAATATCCCATAAGTGTGATGGCTGCATGTTGGGCACTGTTATCTGCTTATCTACTCATACTATATAGCTCAAGCTAGGCCTGGAACATGTATATAGCTGCTGTACTGAAAATGGTCTCAAGCCAAATGCAACAAGGTACAGAATTATAATGTTCTACAATAAAGCTGCCCCCAGCTCACATGTTATAAATGGTACTCCTCCTCAGACAGATGTGGGCATATGTAATCTGGATACTTATGTGGACAGCTCTGTCTTATTTGATCATCATGTTTCCACCATAGTCAGAAAATTCTTCTATGTAGCTCAAGCGAATATCTTCAAGATCCAAATGTCATCCTACTAGTGCTCTCTCCCCATATTAGACCATCCTCAAATACAATGCCTACTTTGGGATGTACAAATCCAAGCATATCACTCAACAGGAAAGGCCCCAAAGATTTCCAACCATGAAGATCTAAGGTCTTAAATCCTTCAGTTATCCTGATAGATTAGTATGACTGTCCTTATACTCAGCACTCTACTGTCTGGTCTGAGGTGACATGTCTCAAGTTTGGATGGATAGGCACAAATTTACACCAGGGTTATTATTTACTACTTGATATGAGAGGTTAGCACTATTAAGTGCTTGAAAATGAGGCACACACTTTTAAGTTTGTCTGCTTTAAGGTGTATATGATTAGGCATGTTATTATCCTCATGTTTGCTTGGCTAGTGTCTCTCCTATATTTCCATGTTCCCACTGCTCAGACAATGTTACAGCTTTGACAAAAAAAAACAATGTGCTAACATGCAGAGACTGAATGTCAAGTGCTGCATGTAGTCTGCATCTGTTGTCAGGATTCTGTTTGCTAAGTTCTGAAAAGTTCCCTAAAAACTCGCCAGTTTCAGCTCTAACATCAGTTGGAGTTGGCTAACAAATTTGTGGCAAACTGCACTTTGTATGGTTAGATGGCTACAAAAGATAACAAAGATATCTACAGCTGATACATTGGAATTTATTTGCAGCTACTTTAAACTCAGTGTTATGACTCCTTTGGATGAGACATTAAACTGAGGTTCCATCTGCCTTGTTGAGTTTGTGGTAGCTCAAGTGTATGAATAAAAAATTCCACTGCACTTATCAAAAAGAGTAGGGTAAGTTCCCAGATGCCCTGGCCAAATTTTCCCTAGTAGTATAAATAGCACCTTGGGTCTCAACTGAAAATAGGCTACTAGTATAGTGGGACTAATCTGGTCAACAAAAGATAAATACAAAAAAATAATAATAAATATAAATATATGAACTATGCGTAACTTAAATGGCTCAAAGTGCAGGTGAGTAATTTGCATTTGCTGAAATTGGTAATACTTGCATGAGTAATACATGCAAAGTCATAAATATCATAAATGTTACTGTTGACAAGTTATCATTGAAGTTTTCTTTAAAATGCAGATTAGTTTCTAAGTACAGAAATAATCTTGTTAATATAATAGATGAGCATATAAAAAATAAAGGAACTGATGATATTAACAGCATTATTCTATCAAGGAAGGATCATACTTGCCTAGTCATGTAACTGTTTTATTTTATCATCTATTACGTTAGATGATCAAAATGCATATAGTTATATGCATAAAGTCTACCTGCAGAAAGCAGTGAATTTGAATGAGTCAGTTACCACTTTTTAATTAATAATTTGGAAAAGTAGATACATTCATTTATCGTGTTGCTGGTGAAAGAAATGAATTGGCGTAGCGGAGTTAAGACAAAAGAAAAATATAAACTATGTCATGCTGTTTATTGCTTTAAATGAAATTCCACACTTTGCATGCATGTTTATGGTCAGATAGTTTTATTTATTTATTTTTTATTATTGTTTGTTGACATTTGATTATCAGGAAAGTCCAGCTGGTTAGAAGCCCATTTTCAGTTGAGTCCCAGGGAGAAAAGTTCCAAATTATTACAAAACATTTTAAGAACAATAATTTTACAATTTTCAAAAAAAAAATAAAAAATCAGAAGTGTAAAAAAATTATAACAAATTATTGATACTATAAAAACATTGGTTAAGAATCAATACAGGTTATATGACAATCATTTAATATTTATAGAAATTTTAGACAGGTTGTAGAGAAATTAAAGGTAAGTTAGTTACAGCCAGGAATTGCAGGAAGAAATGAGGGAAAACAGGCTTATGGTATATTTTGAAAGAAAGTCACAGAAAAGAATTTGGTAGAATTAAGAAAGTAAGTGAAGAAGGGAGAGTAAGGAGGTATAAGGAATGAAAAGGTACATGTTCACATTTAGGGATATAGTTTATAACACATATCAAAGGCAATTGACTTTTCTTTAAGATTATTCCAACTTATACCTAAAAATGATTAACAGTGAGTCCTATTTTCCGCAGCTGAGCCCCTCTCTAGCCCAATGTTATGATTCATTATGCCCCCACCTTTGTAACCTGTGAGAGCTAAGGAGATTTCCATTGTCTCATACAAGCCTGTTTTTTTGCCACCAGCATCAGTAAATTCAAAAGTCTGCAATCATTGATATACTGACATAAATACCTTTAGACCAATCAATAATAAGGATTTTGAAAGTGTTATCAGGTTCACAAACAAAGCATCTCACATTGGTGCAGATACTTCTTAAACTGGTTTAACGCTGGGCACTCTCAAAACATATGTTACTAGTCCCCTAAGAGACCTCTCCTATGTCATCAACAAGAAGAATCCAGTCTCTGATGCATTCTACTCAGCCGTGATGAAGTATGAAAAAGATTTGTACAAGCGTTGCCATCTAAAAACCTTTTACAAGATCCAGTGGCATATTGAGATGCCTGAAGGAGGGCTTTTCAGTGATGAAAAGAGATGAGCTTACCTATCTTTGTCTTCCACATTAACCTATACTTATTAGTGGCCTTTTCATCAGTACTTGTGATAATCTTGCACACATGGCTGAATATACCCTTTCAGAGAACCTTCTCTCCCTACTATCCATTATATGATATGAGGGCAATCCTGTATTTGTGTTGTAATGATTTTAGGTTCCTTGGCTAGGGATTCATATAAGCCTCCATAGTCCAGCTGTAGTTCATAAACACTTTGAAAATCAGTTAGGTCCATGAGTTTATTATTGACCAACAATTATTCCCAACAAATAAGAGTCCCTATCTTTTTTGAGTTGATTTGCACATAGTTCCTCCTTACATCCCGGCAAGTAGCTTCTAGAATTGATGTCAGGTCCATTACCTAACCTTGGGACTTACATATAGTAGGTGGCCATTTTTTCCTGTTCCAGATTCTTTCCAAAAATCGCAGTGTTCATATCCTGGATCCAGATCTGCTACTTATTATCTTCCACATGGCCTCCCCTTAGTCACTTGCAGTGACTCTTGTACCCAGGAGAAGTCAAACCCTGAAAGAGTTTGTATACCACCTACTACATAAAGGTCAAAATCTGGTAGCCCCCAATCCTCCAGTACTGTTTGGAAGAGGGAGTATTTCTGAGGTGACAGTAGGTTTGGAGTTCATCCACACAAACCTATGGACCATCTGCTTCAATTTCTGAAAGAAACTTTCGGTGATGACACAGGCAAGCCTTTGATATAATAGATCATTAGTGGGAGAATAAACCAATTAATGGCCTGACTTCTTTGCATCATATCTAAGCAGATCCCATCCCATCTTTTAACAATATTTTTAGAGTCAGAGTATCTTCAGACATTAACTCTACCTTCCTGTAAGGTTGGACCCAACAAAATTTCCAAGCAGGCCAGGCTTATGAACTTAGACATGAAGAGAAACCTTTTAGCAAGCTGAAGACTTTGGGAATAATTAATGCAAACTGACTTAGTTTTACTCTTGTTGATTCTATATCTTGTCAAACTACCACATGCATTCAGTTCAGAAAAAAAAAGCTTATCTAGATCCCTCTCTGGGTTAGCTATGTACACAACCAGATTGTCTACATACAAAACAATCTTTCTCGTATAGTCACCTAAAATGTAGCCTTCCCAGGGCAGCTGCCTCAATTTAAAGGTTCCTGTTAGAGTGCGAACAGCAACAGCAACAAGGGGCACCCCTTTCTGGTTCTCCTACAGATCTCAAATGATAAAGTACTTGTGTGACCCAGGAACCTTATAAAACCTGTCAGACTGAGAATCTGAATATTGCCTCTGAACCACATGCATAGTTATGAGAAGTACAATAAACTGCCAAGGCAAGCCATAGCTCTCCAGTATCCTAAACAAAAAAAGACCCACTATTAGTATTGTCTATGTCTGTAAAGAATTCACGTTATAAAATGATGTAGGCAAGGAGATCTTATTATTACACAGGAGGATAGTGGTAATAGCATATGATCGCGAATCCAGGGTATGGGATTAGTTCTACCTACAATGCCTGTTCCAAATTTGTGTATCTGGAAGGTTTATAACTTAGGTAATTAGGGAATGCATGAGAGGGGTAGAGCGGTGGATGGGGCTGTTAGAGAAATAGAAAGCTGAGAAGTGGTGCTTAAGAGAGGAATGAAGAGGGGTGCATTGATTCAAGTTAAGGAGGGAAAGTTGTTAGGAGTGTAATGATTTAACTACAGGAGTGCAAAAAGGTAGCAGTAAGTAACAAGAAGTTTGTGCTTTCACTAGAAGTCTCATCCTGGTGATGAATATGAGCATGACCAGGACTAGCTAAGGTATTATTTGAGCTGGATTTTATAGCTTGGGAGTTTGTTAGTCATTTTTACTTGTATGGGGATGGTGTTACAAAGTTTGCAGTTGTAACAGGAGTATAGTGAGTCCGCTGATGAATTATTTCCTTTACTAGTGCTTAGTAAAAATTTATCACCAGAACAGAGGTAAGGATAATAGTATATTTTTTAATGCAGGACCTTTATCAAGATAATATTTCAGTTTGCATGCCACTAGGGATTTACAAGTTAGTGTATTTCTTTGTGCCAGTCCCAAGCCCAGATAAATGGGGAGGATTATGTCAGAAAGGGCATCCAGTGTAAAGTTGTTGCCAGATCATATATGCAGACAACAATACAGATTTACGTCCTGTATCGGTTGAGGCCTGGGTTAACAATGACCGCCACCAGTACTGTTAGCCAACAAAGTGCTGGTGGAAATGGGCTACTGTGGACTGAAGGAAAAGGTGAAGAATCAGTGGAAGGCATGCCCGGAGGCATGAGGAGAGGAGGAAGGTTAGGAGTGTGGAAGTGAGGGTAGGAACTTTGAATGTTGGCAGTATGACTGGTAAAGGGAGAGCGATAGCTAATATGATGGAAAGAAGGAAGGGTGATGTATTTTGCATGCAGATGGAAGGGGAGTAAGGCCACATGTATCTGAGGCAGGTTCAAATTTTTCTACCATGGTGTGGATGGGAGGAGAAATGGAGTAGGGGTTATCCTGAAGGAACAGTATGTCAAGAGTGTTTTGGAGGTGAAAAGAGTGTCAGACAGAGTGATGTTTACAAAGCTGGAAACTGATGGTGTGATGATGAATGTTGTTAGTGCATAAGCTCCGCAGGTTGGGGCTGCGATGGATGAGAAAGAACAATTTTGGAGTGAGTTGGATGAAATGATCATGACTGTACCCAAGGGTGAGAGAGTGGTGATTGGAGCAGATTTCAATGGGCATGTTGGTGAAGGGAACAGAAGGGATGAGGAGGTGATGAGGTGGTATGGTGTTAAAGAGAGGAATACAGAAGGCCAGAGGCTAGTGAATTTTCTGAAATGGGTGGACATGGCTTTGGTGAATACATATTTTAAGAAGAGGGAGGAGCATAGGGTGATGTACAAGAGTGGAGGAAGATACACACTGGTGAATTATATCCTTTGCAGGACAGCCAGTCTGAAGAAGATTGGAAACTGTGAAGTGGTAAAGGGGAAAGTGTAGTTAGGTAGTATAGGATGGAGGTTTGTAGGATGACATTGGTGATCAAGAAGAAGAGGAGGAGAGTGAGGGCAGTGCCAAGGATCAAATGGTGGAAGTTGAAAAAGGATGATTGTAAGGTTGAGTTCAGGGAAGAGTTAAGACAGGGAATGGGTGGCAGTGAAGAATTACCAGATATCTGGACAACTACAGTAGCGATGGTAAGGGAGACAGCTAGAAAAGTGCTTTGTGTGACATCTGGACAGAGGAAGGAGGACAAGGAGACCTGGTGGTGGAACAAGGAAGTACAGGAGAGTATACAGAGGAAGAGGTTTGCAAAGAAAAGTGGGATTTTCAGAGAGATGAAGAAAGTAGACAGGAGTACAAAGAGATGACACGTATGGTGAGAGGTGGTAAAGGCTATGAATAAGGTGTTTGGCAAGTGGTATGAAAGATTGGACACTAAGGATGGAGAAAAGGGCCAGTACCAATTGGCTAAACAGAGGGGACTGAGCTGGGAAAGATGTACAGCACGTTAGGGTGATAAAGGATAGCGAGGGAAACATACTCACAAGCGAAAAGTGTGTGTTGAGCAGATCGGTGTACTTTGAGGGGCTGATGAATAAAGAGAATGAGAGAGGGAGACAGGGAGAGAAGGTTGGATGATATGAGGATAGTGAATCAGGAAGTGCAATGGATTAGCAAGGAGGAAGTAAGGACAGCTATGAAGAGGATGAAGAATGGAAAGGCTGTTGGTCCAGATGACGTACCTGTGGAACCATGGAGGTGTTTATGAGAGATGGCAGTGGAGTTTTTAACCAGATTGTTTAAAGAAATCTTGGAAACTGAGAGGATGTCTGAGGAGTGGAGAAGAAGTGTATTGGTATGGATTTTTAAGAATAAGGGTGATGTGCAGAGCTGTAGTAACTACAGAGTGAGAAAACTGGTCAGCCACAACATGAAGTTATGGGAAAGAGTAGTGGAAGCTAGGTTAAGAAGGGAGGTGATGATTAATGTGCAGCCGTATGGTTTCATGCAGGGAAAATTCACTGCAGATGTGATGTTTTTCTGAGGGTGTTGATGGAGAAGTATAGAGAAGGTCAGAAGGTGTTGCATTGTGTCTTTATGGACTTGGAGAAAGCATATGACAAGGTGCCTGGAGAGGAGTTGTGGTATTGTATGAGGAAGTCGGGAGTGGCAGAGAAGTACGTAAGAGTGGTATAGGATATGTACGAGGGCAGTCTGACAGTGGTGAGGTCTGTGGTAGGAATGATGGATGCGTTCAAGGTGGAGGTGGGATTACATCAAGGATCACCTCTAAGCCCTTTCTTAATTGCAATGATGATGGACAGGTTGACAGATGAGATCAGACAGGAGTCCCAGTGGACTATGATGTTTTTGGATGATACTATGATCTGTAGTGAGAGTAGGGAATAGTTTGAGGAGATGCTAGAGAGGTGGAGATATGCTCTAGAGAGGAGCAGAATGAAGGTCAGCAGGACTAAGACAGAATATATGTGTGTGAATGACAGGAAGGACAGAGAGATGGTGAGAATGCAGGGAGCTGAGTTGGCAAAGGTGGATGAGTTGACTTGGGATCAACAATTCAAGTAATGGTGATTGTGGAAGAGGTGAAGAAGAGAGTACAGGCAGGGTGGAGAAGAGTGTCAGTAGTGATTTGTGATAGATGGGTACAAGTAAGAGTGAAAAGGAAGGTCTACAAGATGGTAGTGATACCAGCTATGTTATGTGAGTTGGAGATGGTAGCACTGATGCAAAGACAGGAGTCAGAGCTGGAGGTGGCAGAATTAAAGATGTTAAGATTTGCATTAGGTGTGATGAGGATGGACAGGATTAGGAATGAGTATATTAGAGGGTCAGCTTAGGTTGGAGGTCGGTTTGGAGAAAAAGCCAAAGAAGTGAGATTGTGTTGGTTTAGACATTTGCTGAGGATGGATGATGGGTATATTGGGAGAAAGATGCTAAGGATGGAGCTGCCAGTTAAGAGGAAAACAGGAAAGTCTAAGAAAGTTTATGAACGTGGTGAGAGAGGACATGCAGGTGGTTGCTGTGATAGAGCAAGATGAAGAGGACAGGAAGAAATGGAAACAGATGATCCACTGTGATGACCCCTAATGGGAGCAGCTGAAAGATGAAGTATGCCATAACTAGCTGAGAGTATGTTAGGTGGTTGTAAAGCTTTAGCCAGTTTAGCTGTTTTGAGGCTTGGCAGTCATGTGTTTAGGTGCAGTGTTGGTAGCAAATTTAGCTGTAACGGGAGGATAGTTTGGATTTTAGAGAAGAGATTCGATTTATAAGACTAGATGAAGCAGATAAGAGGGATGGAAGCAAATAGGATGAGGCTAGGGTTTGCTGGGTGTGTAAGGTACTTGTTTTGCCCTGTAAAGGGAGCCACATTTCTGGTGGGTCTTTAATTGTTTGAAGAATACATTGATCAAGTTTAAGAAAGACTGACATCTATTACAATGCCCACTAATTTGGTATGTTGTACTGCCTCTATCCTAGTATTATTTGCAGATGTAAGTAAGAAATATTGTTTTGTTTTACTGGGATTAAGGAGCAGTTTTTGAATTTTTCAGCCAGTTTTCAATTGAAGAGAAAGAAAATTGAGCGATTTCTTGGAGTTTGGATGTTGTGGGGGCTGTACATATTAAAGTCCAATTATTTGCATATTATGCTGTATCTGCTTGGTCTGTGGCAGTCTATAGCTTGTTTATAAAAATATTTTAACATCCTTATTAAACTATCACTTATTACATAGGCAAACACAGCTTAATATAAATGAAAACAAACCATATTAACTTGTCTTCAGTTACATACATTATACATCAAATATGTTCAGTTTTATAACTATTCATCACATATATTCTGTTTTATAACTATACATCACATAAGTTCTGTTTTATAGCTGTACATCACATATGTTCTGTTTTATAACTCTCATCAGTCCAACATTACATAACTGCTTTCCATTAAACCTCACTCCTCTTCCTGAACATTGCACTGCATGTATTGCTCCTTTCTAAGAGCCAACATCTAGTACTTCTATATATTGTATCATGGGGGGAATGGTTGATGGTTGTTGCCTAAAAGGGACTATTCTAGATAAGGTAGAAAGTTATAATAGTTTTGAAGTGAAGAAAAGATTGTTATATAAGGAGACTATATATTTTGAAGTTTGGTACTTTGGCACCTGCTGGTGTAACTGGAAGTTATTATTATAGTTTAATTGTTTTTTTTGTTCTTATTGGATATGTGTTTAATTGTTTTATTGATATGCTAATGATTGTGTATCTAAAATGTGGCTTTTTGAAACTTTTTTTTATCTCTTTGAAGGCTTGTCAGCTGAGGCACTAGAGAGAATAAAAAGTTTATTGAGAAGAACGCTGGTCTATTTTTTTGTTGTTTTTTATCTAGTACTTTTATCTCTGTTACAATATTAATGACTTCAAATACAGTTGGTTTAGACTTTGATTTCCATTTTCTAGTAATTTCTTTTTTGGCAGCCACTAGAATTAAATTTAACAAGGCCTTACTACGTGTAGGCAATTCAGATTCTGTGTCCCAACTCAAAAGAATCATTCCCTTAGTTACACCATTTGCTCACCAAATATTTCTGTGAGATCATTCTATAAGGAATTTTTAAAATACGATAACTAATTATACTCTCAAAATACATCTTCCCAGTTACCTCTTTCTTCCTCATCACACTTCCAAAATTTTCCATCTACCTAAAGAAAAATTATTTGAAGTGTGCTTGGGCTATAAAAATATCTATGTAAGTACTTCCAAGCAAAAATCTTAAACCTTCTGGACTTTGTTACACAGAAGCATAGCTGGTTCAACCAGTGCAATCTGCTGGTACCATGAACCACTGCCAGCACACCACCACCACCTGAACTCTTCAAGCAAAGAGCTAAAAAACAAACAAAAACAGACATTCCTTCTACTGGCACACCAATCAGGTGGCCAAATGCATGACACACCACCTCCCTCTTGCCTAGCCATTCATGTCCCAGTTCTGTGCCCTGTCCCTGACACACCTCCGTTTTATTTAAAGAAAATGTTCTTATTATAAACTGCAGCAAACTGTTTGCTATAAATGTAGCAAACACTTGCTACAGTTTATACCCTGCCTGCTTAGAGTGCTACACTGCTCATATTTTACATAAAAAAATATTCTAATAAACTGTAGCAAACTGTTTGCTTCCAATGTAGCATTCTGCTTCCCTCTGGATCATCATTGTTCTATTAATGCTGTCAAATGTTTGCCTCCTCTCCACAAAACCACATATATCTATCAATTTTGGCAGCACATTTGTCATTCTTACATAAGCCCTTTATAATCATGGTTTAAAATTGAAATGGATCTATATGAAGCTGGGTTTGATGGGCCTTTGCCACCATTAGGTATTACAGCAACTTTCTTCCAAGATGTTGGTACTTCCTCAACTTGTAAAATACTATTAAACAAATCCTTCCAGACCTTTATCACTTTCTTCCCTCCTAACTTCCAAATTTCCACAGGAATGCCATCTTTTCCTGGTGACTTCCTACAGATTGATTATACAGCAGCATTTTTATCTTATATCCTCCTACCTTATCTGTTAATTGTTGAGTGCCATCTACCTCTAACCTTGGCATACTTAAGTCTTCCCTAAATATTTCAATTTGTGCTCTTTTTTGATTTCCACATTTTCTGCTTTATACAAATGTTCATAAAATTTCCGAAATGTCTCTAATTCATTTACAGGATCTCTAGCTATTTTTCTTGTTATAGGCTCCCTACGTTTGGTGAAAACCCTTTCTGCTTTCTGTTGCGTAAGTCATTGTGCTAAAAGTTCTTTTTCTCTAGAGTGTTTATCAACAAATAGTTGCTTAAAAGCAATCTTTCTAAAAAAAATGCATGTTATCCAGGTACTCCCTTATTTTCTGTTTAGCTGTCTGCAGTTGTGCCTTTTGTAGTTCTGTGAGGTTCTCCTTATTCTGCAATATTTTATCATTTGTCATCCTCTGTAAATAATTCCTATTACTTCTTAACCATATCTTTAACCATATCTGTTGCTGTTGTATTTCACTCTGTTTTAACTCCATTTTCGTTTCATCCCACTCAACAGCTGTAACTTCTGAAGAAATTACAATCTTCTCTAATAACTTTTGAATAATTACCACCACCCATTCCTTAAATTCTTCTCTTTTTAACAAGTAGGTGAGAAAGTGTCAGTGACTAATTTTTACTTCATTACCCTGCATTTTTATCTTACTTTTAATTGGTGCATGATCTGAAATAGTTATTGGATGTGTGGCAAAGCTTTCAGTTAAATGTACATGTTCTGTGAAATATACTTTCTATCTAGTCTAGCCCAGTTATTGTACCTTGGAGAATAATATGTAAATTGTCTCTGAGTTCCTAGTACTGAATTCACATCTTCCATACCAAATATTTTCATAAATGTCTGCAGAAATATACATCTTTTCTTATATTTCCCTTCTAGGTCTCCCAGAAACATCTTCACTGTTGCAAATCAAACTCCAGTCCCCATCTATAGGTAATATTCCCTACTGCAAGCTTACTATTTTCCCCAAATTTTCTTAAGCTCCATAATAGCAGTTTTTTAACATAAATTCATGCCAGTGTAATCCTCTTCCCTTGCCAATAACCCCTTACTACCACAAATCTACCAATAGTGTATGTTTTCCCTCTTCTATCACTGTTGGAGCTCCTCTAGCAATTATTGTAATTTCTCCTCCTTTCCTTTGTTCCTGATATTCTTCTGAATATCCCTCCTGAAATTCTTTTTTATGAAATATACATATTAATTTATTTCCAAATGTGTCTCCTGCATCAATGCTATTTGCACTCTGCATTCCTTAATATAATTTACTCTTTCCTTTACATCTATACCTGTAAAGTCATTTGTGTTTCAAGATAATGTGTATAGTATAGCCATTATGATAAGAAGTTATTGTTCCCACTTATTGTACATGACAGTTTTTTAATGCAAATTTCAAATGTTTGTGTTACTTGCACATACACACATTTTCAAGACTTTTTGTTTTAGTGAAAATCCTCAAACAAAAAACTAAATACTTTTTCAGAACACCTCCATAACCTATTAACTTGGAACAAACCTGCAAAGCCATGTACATCTTCAAAAAGTTTAACCTTCAACATAGGAACAATTGCCCCAAATTGACAGCTGTACCCACATGCGTTACCTAACCTGAAATCAAGATTACTCATGCTAAAGCGCATGTTATGGCCTGTGCTCTCACATTGATTTGTGCTTGTTCTTTTCTTATCTCTGTTCTCCTCTAAGATGTGGAAAACAGCGTGTATGCTTGCAAAAAAAGATTTATTTTAGACTTAAAAAAAGTGCATTGACTATCTTTAAATAAAACTAAATTATACTGTGTACTGTTAAATGTATTAAAGTATTACAGCTGCTAGGGAAACTGCTATCTCTTATTCACTTACAGTAATTTCAGACTTTATTTTTTACTGAACTGCTTGGACTTGTACCTTTAAATTTTGCAGTTCCCTCAATAAAGAATGCTCAGAACTCTCAAGATTAATTGCTGGAACTTTCAGACAGCTCTTCTCCATGGGAAAAATACTCAGCAGTGAGAGAAAAAAATGGCTAACAAATCTGCAGACGCATGAAGGGATTTTTGTCAAATTCACTCAGAACAGAAGAGAATGTGCAACTGCCTTCAGCTGCAGACTTATTGACTCCCACTGAACATTTGCTATTGGAAAACAAAACAAAACAAGCTAATATCATTGCAAATACATTTTCATCTGGATGTTCATCTCCATCTTCCAACACCAGACTTTGGTCCCTGATTCTTCTGGTTAACTCCTGTGTTTTTTTTTCTGTTTCTCAAGCATTATCCTTTGAAACATTGGAAAATGTTTCACTGGCAACATCTATGAGTTATATTGTCATAAGAATGAGAAGCAGAGCCTGCCTAATGTTTGAAGGCTTGCTTATCGTTTGATAAGCTTTTATATTTCCTTCTTAACCTGTTCTGCATCAAAAGTTGCCTTTAATCCTCCAGGAAAAATATTCTGAAGATAGCTGGATACAGTCTTCCTAATGGAAATACTGCATGTCCACAAGTCAATTGGCACAAGAGTAGCTCACTCTATGGATCTCAAACTAGCTTGTGACATTAACAGAACATACTGGAGGGACATATACGTCTCCCAGAGACTGATGCTTCTCTAGAATAGACTTCCTATTCATGTAAAACAGAGCTCTTCACTGACCCTATTTAAATTCAGCCTAGATAATTGGATGGGAGATCATAAATTCACCCTGCTGTGGCACCCATGTCCCTCATGGACAGGGGTAGCTGGTGTTGATCACAGACCTGCTCTGTTCACAAATTTGTTCTATGAACTACCAAAAAAAAACTAATGGGGATACTTGGGATTAACATGGCTAGGCTTGTAAAGGCTCTGGGGCTGCTAGCCTAGTAACCTCCTATGAACCTATGAATCTCACACCTGCCTCTTGACATTCCCTGATTGCTGAGATAAATTTGCTTCTCTTCTGCCTGATGTACATTGAATAATTATTTTTCACAAATATTCTGCTGTCTCTAATTTTTAATCCTTTTACCTTCTTCCACAGTTTAATCAGGATCAACTCTTTCTGCTGGTATGATTGCATCTTTACTAAAACAGATTATGACTGCTTCTCGTAGCCAGGTTTGGAGCATACACTCAATGTTCCCTTTCAATTAACACATTATGCTGTAGAATACTAGTTTATATGCCTAGTCATGCTTTCAAAAAAGTAATACAGTCTGTTCCTTCCAGTTTTTGTGGTATTGCATAAAATCTTAGGTTTTCTTTGCTACCACTTTGTCTTCTATCTCTACCATTTTTGAAGCATCTCTTCTCAAGAAGGTTCATACTCAGCCAGCCTTTTCTTCATTTCCGCCTCTGATTTGTTTCAGATTTTCAGTTCATCTGAATTGTTAATTAAAGCTTCTATTTTTCCCAGACTTTTGTTATTTTAGTTGATATACTCCTTCAATATTTCATCTATTTTAATCACCTCCAAGTATATTTAATTTATTTTTTCCTCTAAATTACTGGAAGCCATATCTTGTCCAAAGCTGAAGCTTGAACCACTTTTTGCTGAACAACTGCAGGATTCTTCCCAGTCCGTATTACCTCTTCACCTTTTCTAGTTGATTTTATTTCAGGTTCCCTAAACATTTTCTTTGCCAGCATCCGGGCAGTGCATTTACTAGCTAGTAACTGAATTTTACTAAAACTGGCTGAATTACTAGCTGTTATTTCTCAGTTTCTTTTTTTTCACAGTTGGAGAGCTGAAATTAAGCTGTTGATCTGTGTGCAGCCATCTTGGAAGTCCCTTGTTTATAAAAGTATGGAACAGAAGTGGTCCTAGTATACAGCCCTGAAGGATACCCATGGTGACTGTTAGAGAGAAGGAGAGGTCTTGTTGCCATTTGACTGCTTGTTGCCTTCCAGATAGATAACTAGGAGCCGTGTAAGGGATGATTGAGAGAGACTAATATAAGAGAGTTTGTTGAGTAAATGGTGTGATATAGTGTCAAAAGCTTGGGCTAAGGCTAGGAATACAGACAACACTTTGTTATCATTGTTCCTAAGCTGGTTCCATGCTGATTTATAGTGTTGGTGAACTAAAGGAGGGTGGTGGTTGTGCCTTGTCATGCTACAGCATTAATTTCTCAGTTTCCTTTAACCATGATGCAGTATTCCGTGTGACCCTTTGGTACATACTGGCGCAAGGTTATTGAGAATTTTTAGCAATATCTCATTGAAGTGTGTGACTGCACAGTCTAAAAGCATAGATTTTAGTATTTTCCAGTTATATTCTGTTAAAGATTCAATAAAAGTGTCTTTGTTAAAATCTTTTCAATTCTGAACTTCATTGTAAATTATATGTTTATCTTGGATATTGTAACTTCTAAGAGGGCAAATAGATAAATGGGCTTTTAGGCTGTCTGGAAGGCTATTAGCTGTCCTAATTTTGTTGGATCTATTAGCAAGAATCCATTCTAAGTTTAATTGCCTACCAGTGCTTTTGGGAGTTTAGTTACTGATGTAATTAATTGTGTATTATACATACCATCAGACAGTAGGGGAAAAATACAGATGACTTCATATACCCTGCAAGGTATACAAATTAACATCTCCACCAACCTTGGAAAGAAAAAAAGCCAAATTTGCAGCCCAAAAGTAAAGAGCCAATCAATTGCTTCAAATTCCATTCATCTAATGAGGCTAATCCTACCGTCCATCTCTAAGTTAATCAGTCCATGAAGTCTTGAGTGAGCAAATTAAATATAATCACATCCCACAGCCTAACAACAATATATTCAAACCACAGAGTCTGGTTCTAGAATCATGTCTACTTCAATGACTTTCCTGGTTAAGCTAATAACCTTGGGCTCCTTGTCCCTGATCCTTTTCCTAAGGAAGGGGAATGGATCCAGAGCTTCTCTGTGATTGGCAGAACTTCTTTCAGAGACTAGTTCCTCCAAAGGAATAGGAGGTACCAAGCAGGATGCATTCCCTAACAGTGTTTGCTTTAACCTTTGCAACACCTCTTCTTGTGTGGTAAATGTTACCAGACCACCTGGTAAATGCATTGTGAGATACACAGGGTAAAGGAACATGCATCTCCAATGAGACTGCCTGCAGACCTTGATTGCAGGCTGGAAAGCATGTTTTTGTTGTTGTTGGCTGAGTAATCATGATCACACGGCATCCTGGAATCATCGAGCTTGATAATTCTCCTTGGAGTCCAATGAGCTGGCAATATCCCATCATTCAAGAGATAATAATTAAATCTTATCAATATGCACCTAGGAATTCTGAACCTCAGGTGTTGAGTAATAAAGACCTTGTGGACCTTCTAAATGTGTATGTCCTCCACCTTGTAGACCGATTCAAGGCACCATCCATTCCTTCATTTATTCCAAATAGTTTGTGCCTTCTTTTCTTTATTGGGTACCTGTGAAGCACAAGATTTTCCATTGTCTTTGGTTCTCCAACTCTACTAGCTTAGCCTTAATTTGATTGTGCTTGGCTTTAGCTGAGCCCATCCTGTGCTTCATATCTCTCATCTCAGTTTCAAGAGCCAAAAGGTGAAAAGAATGTCTGGTGACTGAAGATTCAGTATCAATTAACTTGCCATTCACTTTTTCCAAGCTGGCTGTTAGTGGAAGTTTCAGACAGAATTTGATTTAGATTAGATGCAGTTTGCATATTCACCCTCTGCTGGAGCAGAGTCAGCCTTTCTTGGTAAGACTGATAGGCATGATTGGTGGGCTTTTTCAATATTCCTCAATGGAGTTAAACGGGCCACTATTTCTCACTTTTCTATATGATATACTGTGGGAAGAAATAACCAGGGAATTGTTATGGCTAGGCTTGTATAGGCCCTAGGGCCGATAGCCTAGTACCAACCTATGAACCTATGAACCTATTTCTTCTGCATCTAACTTCTTAGAATCTCAAATTGCTGTTATTATCAAAAGGGAAAAAACTCAGTCTAAATGTACACATGACATGATTAACCTGTTACTTGGGCAAGGAGGGAAAAACCTCAGAATCAGACAGTTTTACTCTGTCTTCATTTTAATCAGAAGAAATTACAGAATAAACCAAAGCAGTTTTGCTGATCTTTCAACTAATTGAACGTATGTAAGTATTACAGATTTAGAATAAAGTGATGCAGATTTGCTCATCCAGCTACTCACAGATTAAAACTTATGCAAACGACACAGATACTGTCACACTCTGTGAACTCTCGGCTGTTTGTACAGATCTGTATATGGGTCTAGGGAGACTGAGGGTGGGTGGTTGGAAAATTCATCCTTTCAGCCCCACAACCACTTAGTCTATGAAAATATATGACTTGGATGTGAGATTTAGATGCCTGCCTTCACGGATTCTGCTAGCTATGGAGCTGAGCAGTGGGTTGTGTCAAACCAGTGGCTCTGTTTGTGGTGTGTATGTTGAGATCTAATACGAAATGATGTGTTTCTGCTGGAAGCAGTGTCAATGGTGGTGATACTGACAGCTGATCATTGAGTAAGACAGGGTATGCCAGCTGCTATGACATGTTATTATTTGAGATGCTCCTTTCTGAAATAAAATATACAACCTTGGTGTAGGTTAATTTGAATTGCAAGGATCTATGAAGTTATGTTAAGCTTACCTTAGAGATGCCAAACTGTTTGGCTCTTTGCCAGGAAAATTGTTTTCTGTCAAGTAATATTTTGGTATAAAGAGTGTTAATGTGTTGCTTGTTGACCAGAGGAACCATACCAAGAGAGAAAAAAACATGAAGTATAAGTCATATAAGTCAAGTAAATGTAGAAAGATCTGGGGTCTGTAACTGATTATTATAGTTATGAGCATTGTATGAATGGAGGGGACACAACATGTCACAATCACAAAAGCATAATGTCCAGGTATAAAGAGGTCATACTCCCATTATATACATTATTATTTTGGCCACAACTGGAATATTCTGCTTTTATAGGGCTTCCAGTGAATAAAGACCAGATAAATAAATATGAAAGAATTTAAAATTAAAAAAAAAATAGTGATTTTAATGTAGTGGTATATAAAGACAAATTGAAAGGGTTTATCTTCCAAATGTTGCTTTTGTTATGCTTAACTTCAATATCCCTAGGTATGTTTCATTAAGTTGTATTTTGCAGAGCACATTTTTGATCATGCCTGATTTAGACTGTGTGGTGCTGTGATTTTTATTACACAGATAAGGAGTGAAATGGAAATGCGTAATGTAAAGTACATTTTATTTTTCTTTTAGATATTGTGATTTTGAAGTTTATCTCCCCCCCCTCTCACACACACACACACACACACACACACACACACACACACACACACACACACACACACACACACACACACACACACAAGGGGATATAAGCATCTGTGCCTTTTAGAAAAAAACTTTTTAATTGTATGGTTTTAGGTTTGTGTGATATTCTATTATCAGTTCTGTTGACATTTTGTTTTTGCTTTTATCTGTTTTCACTTGCCTTAAGGAATAATGCTTTGTTCCTAGACAGTATATGGAACTGCAGTTATGATAAAATATTTCTGAGCTTTTTGTCTGCACGCAGATCTGTCTTATTTTATTGTTGTGGAAATGATTTAAAGAGTTAAAAATCTAATCACTTTCCTATTGTCAGGGACACTAATATATAGTTCTTAAAAAATAAAAGTCCATTTCTATGCCTTAAAGTCTCTGAATTATACCCATGAGTTGCAGTTGCAATTTCCAGTCATTTCCTAATTCCATTATAATTTTAATGCATAAACAGATTCTTAAGTATAGAGCACTCAAGAAGAAAACTGACAGTTTTGTTTGTTTATTTACAGTCAAACTAGGCAAGAAGAGCCCCTTTTCAGTGGAGGCCGAGGAAGAAAAGCTCCAAATAATGAGAATAAAAATGCACACAGTTATGTTGTAATGCATAGAGTTCTATGGAAAGCACTACAGTAAAACTAGAGGCAACATACAATAATGGCCTAACACATAAAGTCCTACTGAACCACTACAATAAGAATAGAATCAGCATATAGTAATGGTCTAATACATATAATTCTAAGGTAAGAAGATACAAATATTAAGATCTTTGACAATGGTATTCAAGTTATCCAACATTAAATAGTGTACTTGATCTTACAGTTGGAAGAAAGGGGGTATAATAGGTAGATAAAGGGGGAATAGTCAGACAATGGGAAGAGGCAGTGGGAAGAGATGGCAAGGAAAAGTGAAAATGTAGGGAAATTGGAGGAAGAGGAAAAAAGGTGAGGTAATGCAGTTGTACAAGCAACTTGTGGTTTGTGCTTAAGATGTCTATAAGCAAGATGTGTTATATACGTGGTAGTGGCCTGAAGGCTCCATGTTATCCTAGTATGGTTCATGAGCACAGCCAGCCTATCTAGAAGTAGCAAATACTCTGAACCAAAATGCCATGTAAATTTCACATTTTTTCCAGTACTTCAGTAGCTAAAACAATAAGTGAGAAGGTCACTGAAAAACCAATCAGTAAAAACAAAATGAAAACACCAGCAACGCTAGAACTTCCACTGAGTGACCTCCCAAACCTCTTGTATCTGAGGCACATGGGATATATGCAAATGACCCTTATGAACATCAGGTGTTTCAGCTAATTGGCGATTCTGATTGCCCATGACTAGTTTTGTCGTTTTAATGGACAGTTTCAGGCCAATAAAGCCAAAGCCCACTAGCTGTGGATATGCATATTTCGGCCTTGTTATGACCTCATTAGCACAGCACACACTCTGCTGTTGTCTGGGATATTTTTGCAGTGACCCTAATGATAATGGACAGCAGCTGGGTATAACAGCCCTGTGTTTCTTATGCTTAGTCAAACACTCTGCTTGTGCTGTGCTGATGAGGTCATCAAAATGGGCATCAAATACAGCAACCACCACAATGCATTATCCAAGCGCAATGACTGTAAACCTGGACATGATACGATCATTTTCCACATACTTGACTGAATTTCCAAGCTGGACCTCTAAGGCCCAAAAAATGACCTGCTAGAAAGAAAGGAGCTAGAATGGCAAATCAGACTGGAAGCCTGTAAGTCACCTGGCCTGCGATCTCAGAATTTGTATATATCATTTTAGCGGGGATGTGAGGGGCAGAGGAGAAATCCATCATCATGTGGGATTTCTATGATATAGCCCTATTATGATTTCTATGATATAGCCTATTTTCCTGAGGTAGTGTGGGCCATAGACTCTACCTACATTGAATAAAGGCTTCACATGGTGAACTGAGAAGGAAGTTCATCAACAGCAAAAGGCATCACTCTGTCAACTGCCAGGTGGTCTGTAATGCACACAGTATCAGCTACAGTGAGTGTGCAGGCCACTCAGACACTTTTCATGGCTTCCACATATGGCACACGTAATCTGTATCAACAGGTTGTGAGGGGTGACTTTCCATAGCGGCATGTAGATGATGATGCTGAATATGTCCTGGAACCCTAGCTCATGACACCCTTATCCACACAGTCAAACAGACCACAGGTACAACCATGCACTATAACAAACCAGAGACATTACTGAGCATGTTCTTGAGCTGCTAAAAGCACACTTTCACTGTCTGGATTCATCTGGTGATACCCTTGCAGTATGACTCTGGTACATGTACCAAAATACTGACCATATGTGCAGTGTTACACAATATTATACTTAGTAAACAGTTACGGCAGGATGAGCTCTTGCAGGACCAGTAGTTCTCAGCACAACAGGCAGCTGAGTCATATGCAGGATTGGAGGAGGGGCAGCAGGGTGTGATTATGCTAGATGAAGGCAGGCATAGTATTCCGTGACAGTAGCAAAGAGGCAGTAGATTGCACATTGCCTCATAACACAGTAAACAAGACTTGAAATAGATACATTACATTAGTGCATGCAAAAACAAGACCGGGCTGTGCTTGCCCATGCATAGACTTACCACGTTATGCATCAGATATAGGTAATCCAACTAACAACTAACAACGTACAAAGGGCAGGGCACAGTTATCATCATTTGCACAGCTGGAGAAAGGAGTATGGGAGTGCATGTCTTTCACAGGAAAGCATGTGAGTGTGAGTGCTGAGGTGTATCAAATTATAAAGTGTTTTTATGTGAAATCTCAGAAACAGTGAAGTGGGGGTTTGATGTCTGCCGGGGTCAGTGGTTGTGTTTGCAATGTGTGTTAGTGTGTGAGTGTGTGTGTGTGAGTGTGTGTGTGTGTGTGTGTGTGTGTGTGTGTGTGTGTGTGTGTGTGTGTGTGTGTGTGGTTATGCCAGAGGGGATACAGCCTCAGCAGTTGGACTGACGTGGTTCACAGAGTGCATGTCAAAGGGTTTAGTATTCAGTGCATACCTCCATCCAAGAGACCTATCTCTACCAGGAGTTGTCCTGGCTTTTCTATGACCCAGGATATATGCTGGTGTGCTAATCAGCTGAAGGATGTTCTCTCCTGGGAGTAGACACCTACATAATAGATGTTGTGAAAGTGCTAGGTGGTATCTTGCATATATGTTGACTAACATCTGTGGAGGTAGTAGATGACTGGCTGTGAGAATAGCCCCTTGCCCCTAGCAGGTGAGCCAGATAAGACATTGCATGTTCAAGTGTTTGTTTCACTCTTCCAATGAATGACACATGCAGGACATGCACTCCCATAGGCCAGCATGCACACTGGATTACTCTTGCTATCTCTGCCTTGACTGTGGTGGGACTAGCCTGTGCCTCCTTGGTGGCCCTGCACATCAGTTGGGTTACAGCCCCTGGCTCGCCAACTTTAGCTGGAGGGCTGTAATCATGTGACTGGTGAGCACCATTACCAGTCCTGTGTGGACCTCTCTGCCAGTGAGTGTAGAGGATCAGATTCAGACATCTGTCTACAGCATACTACCTATTCAATCATTCCCCCATTAATATGTCCTCTCTCTGATGTTTGTGTAGCTTGGGTATCAGCAGGCATAGAGACTGTCAATGGTCTGTATTGGAGATGGTGTGGTCACACTCCCTGTGTGAAATACCTGCCCACACAGACACACACACACACACACACACACACACACACACACACACACACACACACACACACACACACACACACACGCTGCACCCCCCGACTGTTCCAACTCATCCTCATCATCATCAACAGAGGTTGCAGATCTGCCAATATCAGGTGGTGGCAGTTCCTCAGTGCTTGTGCTGAATAAAGAATCACTTGTCAATACATCAAAGAATAAAATATCCAGAGTAAGTATGATCCAGCACCACAACCACACTACACATACAACTGAGATTTGTACAACCACAAACAAGTTAAAAACATATACCCATACCCATAACTTGTGCAGATGGTTCATAGGTTCATAGGTTCATAGGTTGATACTAGGCTATCTGCCCTAGGGCATTTATAAGCCTAGCCAGAGTATGTTTGGCTTTCGCCACCCTTTTAGATTAGTTGACTGTGCTTCTGTATAGTAGGTCACAGAAGGCAGCCCTTTTAAGGTTTGTTTACTGTACCTCTGTCAAGCAGTGACACAGAAGAGATCCCAGGGGTAAACGTACGATCTCCCATCCATTCGTCAAGATTTCTCTTGAAGAGGGTCAGTGAGGGGCTCTGCCTGACATGGATTGGGATTTTGTTCCAGAGTGAGGGGAGCCTCTGGGATATGAATCTGTCCCTCCAGCATGTCCTATTTATTTCTGTGCTGAGGTTCAGGTCCCTGGAGCGTGTAGCTCTAAGAGATTTATATTTCTTGAGGTGAAGCATGTCCATTAATTCTGGGTTGGACATGGCTTTATACGTCAGACACAGATTGCCTCTGAGTAGGCGGTACACAACTGAGTAGAGCTGGAGTTTCTTTAGCTGAACTGCATAGGGCATGTGTTTGAGCCCCTTGATCCTCTTGATGAGATACTTTTGGGGTCTTTCCAGTTGCTGAAGGTGTCGGGTAAGGTACATCCCAAATGGGGCATTGTAGTCAATTATGGGCCTGATAAGTGATGAGTAGAGGGGCACAATGACCTCTCTTGATCTAGATGTGAACCCTTTCATGATAAGGTGGGCTATATAGAAGGTCTTTCTAACCACTTTGGCAATGTGATTGTCAAAGGAGAGATTGCTATCTACTTGGGTCCCCAAGTCCCTAATTACTTCTTCCGTACTTAATGGATTACCACCTATGTGGTAATTTGTGGGCACTTTGTTTTTTCCAAAGGGGATGACTATGCACTTTTTGGCATTTAGCTTTAGGCCATGGCTCTGGCACCAGTTATCTGTCTCTGTGAGACCCTTTTGGAGGATGCTTGTGTCAGTCGGAGAGTCCATTATAGCACCCAGTTTGCAGTCATCTGCGAACTTGGTCAGCCATAGACCACCCGTGTTAGCCTGTACCTCGGAGAAATATATACTGAACAAGAGAGGTCCCAGGACTGAGCCTTGTGGGACACCACTTGTAACTGGTTTAGAGTCTGACATGGCACCTGCTATTCTGACCATGTGGGTTCTATCCATGAGCCAGTTTGCAACCCATCTTGTGACATAGGGGTTGATATTTAAGCTGGTGAGCTTATTTATGATGCCCGAGTGGGGTATTATGTCAAAGGCCTTTGCGAGGTCCAGGTAGGCTGTGTGGACTACCTTCCCTTCATCTATGGCTTTGGTAACTGTTTCAAAGAAGTCAACCAGGTTCCAGAGGCAAGATCTGCCCTTAACAAAGCCGAATTGGGTAGGATCCAGTGTCTGGATGTTCCCAATGTCTTTGTTTATGATTTCCATGATGATACATTCCATAGCTTTGCAGACCAGGCTAGTCAGGCTTATAGGGCAATAGTTTCCGGGGTCTGTTGTGGCACCACCTTTGTGGAGAGGGACCAGTGTTGCTGTACGCCATTCCTTGGGAACATATCCTGTAGTAAGGCTGAGATTGAACAGTGACTTTATATGAGGGTTTAGTTCTTCTTGGAGCTCGTGTAAGATGCAGCCCAGGACACCGTCTGGTCCCACTGATGCTGTGTTTTTAGCTTTGGAGAGGGCAGCTCTCACCTGTGCATCTGTAATCTCAGGAAGGTTACACTCTATTGGGATAGACATTTGCTCTTTTGGGAGGGAAGGGGGGGGGAGGTTTGCACTAAACCTTTCTGCCAGGATGTTGGCAATATCTGTGGGTTCAGTGAATTTTTTGTCATTTTGCACTAACTCAGAGCATATCTGGGAGTTGCCTCCCAGGTTTCTGACATAACTAAAGAAGGCCTTGTGAGTATCTTTAGTGTCTTGTGCAATTTTTCTTTCAAAGCTGGCCTTAGAAGATTTTATGAGGGATCGTAGTTTCTTGCTAGTACTGATCAGTGACGCCTTCCCTTTTTGGGATTTTGCTATGTCATGTAGTAGCTTTCTCCTTCTGTTGTATAGCTTATTTATGGCCAGGGTCCACCAGACATGTCTCTTGCCTTTGGAGGAGTGAGTCTTGGTTTTATTTGGGATAGCATGCTCCATGCATTCCTGTAGGTGTCCATAGAATGCTTTTGTAAAGGATTCTGCATTTTGGGCTGTATTGTCCACTGGCCCGGGGGCTTTGAAGGATTCCACCTCAGTTTTGAGAAGTGTGAAGTTTGCTTTTGAGAAGTTCTTCACCGTGGTTTCCTTGGCTAGGGGTGAGGACGGTATATGGATGTCCAGTGAGATTTGTTTATGGTCTGATCTTACCAATGAGGGGTATACCTCTGGTGTGGAACATAGAGACCCCATGTTGGTGATGACTAGATCCAGTATGTTTTCCCCTCTTGTGGGAGTGGTGACCAGTTGTTCCATAGCATTTCAGTTTATAAATTCTAGGAACTGTTGGGCGAGGGTGTTTGGGCTTGAGTAGTTTTCCCAATCGATGTTTGGGTAGTTGTAGTCACCCAATATAATAGTGTCTAGAGAGACCTTCATATTCTCCAGTGTTCTCAGGAAAGCCGAGTGAGGTTCCTGTGTTTGGGAGGGTGGTCTGTAGCAGGCTACAAACTGAAAGGCAGTTTTGCCCACTGTTAGTTGCACATGGATGGTCTCCGAAGCTTCGTGCAGTGCCACTAGCCTGGAGGTGTGGGTATCTTTGATAAATATGGATACTCCCCCTCCTTTTGTGGTTCGGTCTGAGTTTTGGGGCTGGAAAGCATGGTATGAAGTATAGCCTGGTAGTGCTGGGGTGCTCTCAGGAGCCTTGAACCAGGTTTCTGTTACTGCACAGATATCGATATTCTCCATACTGAGGAGTGTCTCGAGTGCATGCATCTTGAGGTTTAGACTTTTGGCGTTGAGCAGCATTACCCTTAGTTTTTTTTTGTTTGTGTTGTCTATGGGGGTGGGTTTGTCTTTTGAGCCTTGCCTAAAAAAGGCATTATGGGGGAGGCAAGAGCCTTAGCCATTATTCGAAAACCCAGGGGTGACAGGTGCAAGTCGGCCCTAGCAAAGCAACGTGGCTTGTCGAGCATGTCATCCCAGGCTGACAGACACTGGATCCCCTTTGAATGAGACCAATACTTTAGCCAGTTGTTAAAATTGATCATTTTGTCTTTATACTGTGGCATCATTCTTGGTGAGGGTAAGATGCTACTCAAGGTCAGGGTCATACTGGCCTGGGCTACATGATCAAAGAGCTCCTGTACATCTTTTTTCATGTAGTCCAGGGAGGTACGTCTCAGGTCATTCACACCAGCATGGACAATGACGGAGTCATACTTGTACTTGCTTTGGAGTGACCCGTGTGCTTGTGTTATGTGGCGGATCCTGGCACCCAACAGGCAGCTTACAGTGGCCTTCTCCTTGTTCAGCCTGGTGAGTGGGACGTCAGTGTGTCTGACAATAGAGTCACCTATTACAAGTGTATTAGGTGTGTTGTTTAGCCTTAAGGGCTGTGACTGTGTGGCGCACTGACTTTGTGAGCTATGTGCTACATGGATATTGTTTCGTGGTAGGTGTTGCTTGGATGTCTGCTTTGGAGGTCTCTGCTGCTTAGGCAGATTTTTATTTAGAGCCTTTGAGTATGTTTTTGTGTGTTTATGTGCTTGGTTTGCTGATGGGATAGGTCTATGTGAGACTGGATTTGTGGTGTGTGTGGTTACCTTCTCCTCCTGACAGGCTATGCCAGTACTGGATTGAGAGAGCTTAGCCTCCAGTTTGACTATATAGTTGCATCTCTCACATATATTTGAGCTTGTTGGGAGGAGGAGAGGGTGGTCTGTATACATAAGACAGTTGTAACATTGCCTCAAGATTCCCAGATTCACCAGCTGGACTGAAGAGTAAACTCAAAACTGACCTTTGGACATGCCTGAATAATATAGGGAACTACTTATTGACTGATCAGAAAGAACCAATAGGGAGCAAGTGCTTTGAAGGAGTATAAGAGGATGTAGTGCTTTAGTTTGTGTTTACCTATGAGATTACTTATACGAGCAAGTGCAGGGCTTTAGAATGAGAATAGAGTGCTTAATTTGAGATTTAGAGCAGTTCTAAGGGAAAAAGTGAAGAGTAGACTTTGTGGAGCCGGGAATAGTTTAAGCTTGTTTAAGCGGCGCTGCTCTGTGCGCAAGACCGCGCTAAAAGAGGGTTGCAGGGTTTTAAGAGATAGAGATCAAGGAGTTTAGAATTGACCCAAAATGGCCAATAAAACTACAGCTTCTAGGCAGTAACCACTCCTACAGGGACAGGCAGGCTGTTCAGTGTTAACCACTGCCACTGGTGAACACAGAGACTTCCCTTTAGTCCAAGCAAGCACTGGCCTCCAAGAAACTTACAAACAGTTCAGAACAGCACATCTGTAACTGAACTTTCTTAAATTTCAGAAAGTGGGAAAAAAGCAAGATTTTTTCCTTTTTTTTCTTTTTTGTTTTAGTTTAAAGGTAGCAGAGATACACAAGTAGCAAAATAATCACAACAGTGCAATAAATGACCCCACACTTGAGTGCTAGGCCAAAGTCAGGTAAAATGCAGTTTTAAGAGAAAAAAATGATTTTAAATTAAGTGCAACACAGGAAATGCAGTAAACAGGCTCTAGATGTGTTCTAAATACTGTTTCTAATACAGATATAAACTTTAGCAAGCTGGAAAACGCCGAAAAGTAGAATTCCCTATGTACTTGTATACCACAAATCAAACAGATTTAATAAACATTCCAGTAACTAATAGAAAAAGAGGACTTGCAGCCATTGACATACTGAAATAGCACTACATACCTGGAGCATCCTGAGTGGATACTCTCTGTGGCCTGTGCAGATCTTCTGCAATATTCTGCACAGCATTGTTTTACGCTGCCTTTAAGAGAGGCTAAGCATGCCTTCATCTCAATAAGAGGTGATTCTATTAATGGCCCACAACCTGTTGCCATATGTTCCCATGCCACAGTGTCTGCTCAGTGTGTGGAACCACATATCATATCATATCTGTGGCCCTGTGGCAGACCATTTCATGCCTGTGGGTTTAACTTCCCACTGCATTAGCATTGCTGGCAATCTCATTGCAGGTATAGTCACAGCATGACTGAACAGCTGCATGGACATCAAAGAACTGTCAGCCATGAAGATGGAGGGTCTGGAATACATCTCAATCTCAGTATCTGAGAATTTGGGCTTAAAGGTGGATGTTTATTGCCTAGCAGATGTAATTTTTTTGGGAGCCTTGCTTTTTAGGGATTGCTGTGTTGGTATGGAAAACAGTGGAATTAACAGCCTTGTTCCCGCATGGTCTTACAAATCCCAACACTACAACTATCTGCCCAGCTAATATAATATGCTGTTTTTGTGACAGACCGTTTGATATCTGTATCCACAATCTTTAAATAAATGTCAGGTATCTAGTTTTACTGAGCACATATTCACCATAGAACAATCACAGAAGTGCAACCGACCAAGGACACATGGCCATTAAAAGAGCACTGCTACAAACGCTTTGTCTAATGACATATGTCCAAGGCATACAACACAACAATAGTACTGAACAGTGCTATGAATATGAGCTCAGGAGTGTGTCTCCCATACAGCTTAACAATCAGACTACTACATTCAGTACCTTTACAATCTATCCTTCAATATTCTTTGTCCAGCACATTTAAAAGTGCTGACATACGGTCTTTCCTTATAGGCAGCAGACTCAAGAGAAGATAAAAGCAACTGTAGTGCAAATGAATGGATGTGTATGAAGTAACGCTTACCTTATACACATCCATTTATTTGCACTACAGTTGCAAATGAATGGATGTGTATGAAGTAACGCTTACCTTATACAGATAGGTTAAGCTGTGGAAATTTTAGTCCAAAATCACCCGTTATCAGGAATCAGAATCTTCTACCATTGTTTTTTTTTCTGTAGCAAGATGAGTCTCAGTGCTCCTCACCTTGCTTATATTGAGTAAATTCACCTGTCTGAGTACCATGATTATGCTAATGACTCCGCTCATTATTGTTTCTGAGTCATTTAGTTTGTATGATGAGTACACCTGGTAAATATTGTGTGGATTTTTTATTGTTTTTTTTTAATATGTATTTAAATCTTATTTGCATGTTTTAAGATTTTTTTTAATTATGCAACTTGGAATGTTCATACGTTGTACATTTTATGCTTTTAAACATGAGTTTCTTGTTCAGGAAGGGCTAATTGAATGATGTTTTTGATTGGTGGTTTTATACTTGAATTGGGTATATAAGATGGTTCTTTATTACTGCTTGTGTTCATCTGATGAAGTCTGCTGGTAGTGGATGAAAACGTGTATCATTTAAAGCGTTAATGGTTTTTCTTGATGAATAAAGTGGACTGAATTTCCCTCCTGATGTGTGGACTCTCTTCACCCTATTTTCCTGTTACTAATTGTATGGATTTTTCCTTGATGCTGTGTATATGCCTTGGTTCCTGCAAACATCACTATACACACATGGGAAGCCTATGCTTTGGGGGGGGGGGGGTTAAGTGTCATTCCATATTTAACAGTCTGGACATGGAGTCACTTTAAAGCTTGTTGCCTGAAAAGCATAAACTGGCATTGATGACTATTATGCTTCATACTTCAAACTGCCATTGTGAACCATAATACTAGATTATCTTTATTTTCTTAGATTGCCACCTATCACAGAAATGAGGGACCCATCAATGCCTGTGTTTGCATGACAGATAGGACACGCCAGACCTGATTTGTATGCCAAGTTTCTAGCATTTTTTCCCTGAGATTCTTCAAAGTGAGACATATTGGATGGAGAAGAAGTGGGTTGTGCTCCTTTTAGAACAAAGAGGCGGTATGTGAAGGAGACAAAAATATTTTTCCATCTCCTCCATCAGGAATAGAAGCACAAGCTTCTGCAGAGGGCTATGAATGTCTCAGTATAAGTCTGAAGACTGGAATAGTTTTATCCTGGCTGTTACCTGTGCAACTGGCATCCCATGCAGGAGGAAGTAGTGCCATCACCATTACTATGACATTAGGTGCTAGAATCCTGACATTGTACGCTAGCAGGAGGATGTAGTTAGACAGTGAGCACAACCTATGTACTACAAGCAGGACTGTTACAGTAGGCCAACCTCATGTGGAAGATATCATAGGCAGGAGGTTGGATGCCCAGATTGGAGAAATGTAGAACTTACTCTGATGACTCTTTGAGCAACAGTGTCTTTGCCTAGCACTGAATCTATTATCTGAGCCAGGGTCTAGTGGTAACAGTATCCAGGGTGATGAGTAATTTCCTACTGGATCTCAGCTGGCAGAAACTGCAGCTGTGAACACCCAGTTCTTTCCCCAACCTGGCATTCCCCTCCCTTATGTGCCCATGCCCAGGCCTGTTGATCATTCAGTCCTCCCTTCACCTTTGTTTTCCCTCTGTTTGACTGAAGTCTTTTTCATCATTGTGTTCCCTGTTCTTCAGTGTGCTACCACAACCCCTGCCAGTCATCATGTTTATCTTCAAGTATTGCCTGACCTAATCATACGTCCCCGATGTACCTCTTCAAAGATATAAACTTGGCACCTGTCCCACACATAAAAGTACTTCCTTCCTATCATTCTGACATTTACACTTCAGTATGTTACTATAAAATATTTGCAGTCTCTGTGCATTTAAGAGTACATAGTTTTGTATAAAAGAAGATGTGAAAGAATACTTTAAAAACTCCCTTTGTAATCTACTGGATATGCTCTCATAATGACAGTGTAGCAATTTCTATCAGCCTTATTGCAACAGAAGTCAATGGTGTACAGTAAGGTCTGAGCTGCAATTCAGGAAGTCCCAGATTGTGGTTTTCCTGTTGCTGTATAGAAGTTTAATCATAGGAAAGGAAATAGTGCCAGTAAAAATAAATACAAATAATGCATTTCTCAGAATTTGATATTGATAATGTAGTTTGGATTTCAAGTTGAATTACTTTGAGCAATAAACTAAGATGTTTAAGTATAATTGTTATATCTTCACTTAACCTGTCGAAATTACTAATAAACATATATGCTCTTTGATGTTGACTACAGAAGGAACCTAATTTGTTCCTGTAATTCATACAAAGCTTGCAAACTCAGAGAAGTGTTTCAAGTGTTTGCATACCATGTACAGGGGATCTTGTTGTTCAGCAGCACAGCAATGGCCTACTGACCATTCAGTAATGCAAACATGACAGTGGAAAATGGGAATGAGCGTAGGAATGTTGTACGTTAAAAATATCATATATAAATTACATTGCATTCTGGAACATTTAGTTTTATTAGTTTGCCTGTATGACAGTTTGCATGTTCTAGTGCTCCTGAAACAACAATCAGATTTACAGTAGAAGATCATCATAAGCAGAAAAGAAGCAATTGTTCTGTCAAAGAACCACTGGTCAAAGAAAAAGGATATTAAACAGGAAAAATGTAGGAAGGAGTTTCACAGATCATCGGTCAGTGCAACATATTATAAAGAATCACAACATAAATGCATGGCCTTGTCTCTAGATTTTCCAGTTTGTTACCACTGATGCTGAGTGTAATCTATATTGTTAAACTATGCTGTGGAAGACTTGTTTGCAGGATCCAATAATGATATCATTGCACTAAATATTACAAATGATGTGGCAGTAAAGCCGTCATCACTGCACCACACAGGCATCAAGGTACATCAAATATGTGAAACTTTATCATCCACCATCCATCCATCCATCCATCCATCCATCCATCCATCCATCCATCCATCCATCCACAACCTCTTTTCCCATTTTTGCACATGGGGTCAGGATGTCACTTCAACCGTGACAATAATCTGGAGCCAAGGTTTACACCATGGGATAGCTAACCCTGCAGAGGATAAAACTCTATCATAACCTTTGTTTTTAAAATAAGTAAAGGACAAGTTACAAAATACTTAATACCAAGGCAAAATATAGAGCTCATCATATATAAATTTGGTAAAGCAGTTCAACAGGAGAATGAGACTATATACTAATATATCATACAAGTCTGAAGAATTTGGCAAATATTATAATCTTGCAAGTATGGAAACAGTGATAAAAACTCAAATAGTTTAAAGTTGTGCTTTAGGCAATGTTAGAAGAAAAATATCTTTGCATCCTGATATTACATTAGAAAAACTGCTGGACCGTAAGATTTATAAATATTTCCAAAAGCTAGGAAAGAGGAATTTAATTTAATAGACATGGGATATTAATGCTATCAAACTTAGCCAGACAAGAGAAGATTTTTTTTCTAAAGAGAGAGTTCAATAATACGTAAAAAAAAAAATCTGTGAAACTAACAAATTTAAAATAAAATGGAAGTAATTTTCTACACAAAACACAATGGGAAAATAATTTCAAAAGCAACACTTTAAATTTCAAAATATTTATGTGTAAGGCTGCATTCCAGATAAGAATTATGCAAGCAATAATGCTTGACAGGGTGTGTGTTAATGTGTAATTAATGCCCACCCAGGGGTGTTATGAGGCCCACAGGCAGAGGGCCTGTACACCCCTGGAAGGGCTTTAATTACACATTAACACACACTCTGGAGGGCATCATTGAGCTTACCGAATGGGCTCTCTGTAAAATTGTGTTTTATTTGATTATTTTTAAGTACTACATTATTTTTTATATATTTTGATGTAAAGTAGTTCCTCTGCTTAATGTTTCAAACTTGCTGTAATATATGCTAATGCTGTTGCAGGAAGCATTTTACATCAAACATATATAAAAAATAATATAGTGCTTAAAAATAGGTAAGTAAAACACTAACTTTACATAGAACCCATTTTCTCTCTCTCATACACACATACACAGTCTCTTCTGCTTTCACACACATACATATACGCACACAAACACAGTCTCCTCTGCTTTCATACACACATTCACTCACACAAGATTAGTCTCACCCTCTTTCTCAATCTCTCACAGAAGATCACTCTCCCTCCTGATATCTCACACACAGGCTCCACTTCTTTCACACACGCATACACTCACACAAGATCACACTCACTCTTGCTTTCTCTCTCAATCTCTCTCTCTCTCTCTCTCTCGCGGACAAACACAGTCTCTCTCTTTTTTGTTTTACATTTTATGCTCGCTAAACAGCAGAACCGCTGCTTAGCGAGCATAAAATAATGGCCTCCATTAGTTTTTTTGCAGTCTGAGCTCCACGGCAGTTTGATATGCTGCCGTGAAGCAGAGGACTCGTTACTTGTACATTAATACTCTGCTGGAGAACGTTCATTCTCCAGTCAGGGTACTCATGTACAGTTTGCACTTTCTCTAATATAAAGTAAGTAGAAGTGGTTTGAAGTATAACCTTCAGCATCCCACCCAGCATATAGCTAAAGTCTACCTCTTAACTGTCCAGATTTTCACAGAATGTCCAGATTTTTGCTTCACATTTTTGGTCTGGTCTTATAAAATGTGTGTTTTTCTGGAAAAAATCACTGAGGGTTGAAGTCACTAAATAATGGCATACATTTAAATTTCTGACTTCATATCCTTCAGAAAATGCGTAGTAACACAAATCCTGTTATTTCTGCAGCTTTCTAATTTTATGCAAGCAATATTTAAAGCTATCCCTATTTTTGGGCTTTTGTTGCCCCATCAGTTTAAGCATTGTCCAGATTTGTTGCAATAAGAAGTCGAGAGGAAAGAATAAATTAAATATATAGCATATGTAAGAATATAAATAATTTGATAAAATGTATACATCTTCACAAAATAGTGTTAACAATTTAGAGAAAAAGAATAATACAAAACAATTAAAAAGCAGCAACATATACATATATTGTGGCATATTGAAAGCTGAATCTGGAAAACACACCTCAGGATTGTGTTTGCATGGAAAAAAAGGCAAATTACAGAGTTTCCAATGATTGAGAGAGAGATAGATAGATAGAGAGAGAGAGAGAGAAAATAAAATAGAAAACAGGCAGGCAAATCAGAGAGGGAAGTAGGTATTCATAACAACATACAGAAAGCAACTGTCTCTAGATGTCAAGGCCTCTGCATTTAGATAACCTAGACTCTTGTCCTCTGTGTCTAGAGAGAGGGTCCTGAGGAGGAGTGTCCTGTAAGTTACATGCAAGGGATGAGTACTGTCCATAAGGCATGCATGAAACTTGATAAAAGTCATTGTCCTACAAAGGAGAGACTTTGCCTGCATGGTAAAGTGTTTGATTTTTCAAAGGAGAGAGAACCCTCCAATGAATATAAGCATAGCAAACACTTTGAAAAGCTACTTGTTACCAAATGGGATTTATTTTGCTTGTATAAACAATTTACTGTGGGTGAAATTTTTCTGTGAAGCTAAAAATGTGTCTGTATAAAAATTACAGCTGTTATGCTCTGCTAATTCTAGAAAAAATACTTGAGAATCTAGATAATTCTGATAAGGCTTTAGGGAATTCTGCAACTTCAGGAAAGAAATGCATTACTGACAAAGAGCAGTCATTGAATAGCACCTGCTCAGCCTCCAACAGCAGATATCCAGTATAGACAAATAACCTTCCAACATGCTGGGAGTCCCAAAACCCAGTACACATCTGAATCTGAAAAAAAAAATGGCACAGAAGATTATATAGAAAAGTATCTAATGACATTCGATAAATGTGTTTCTAGAGAACACTAGTCTCAAAGTGAGGGGTGCTGGATGCAAAGTGTATGTGTCACTAGGGAATTCACAAGACATTCATGTGTGCCCTGAGGATGCTGATACACACAAGTATAAGAAACTCAAACAAGAAATTCTTTATCCAGCTTTGACTTAGCCTGAGGCACAGTCACTTAAATTTTACAACTGGACATTACTTATGGATAGACTGGGAAGATTATACATGGCTGGTCTAATATATAGTTTACAACTATGGCTAGAATATCTAGAACATCCTACAGATGATGGAAGTACAAATTTAGAAATCTTGATTGTAGATAAATTTAAAAGGGCACTTCCTAGTAACTTAGAAAATGGGTGTTCCAGAGTGACCCCCCCATGTTTGCTGAACAGCTATTGGTTTCAGTAGAATGTCCCTTGTTAAGTGGCATTGTAAACTCCAAGTAAGGCCTTGATGTGAATAGCATGCACCAACTAGCTAGTAACAAGCCTTTAACCACCTATGTTTTTTTGCCTGCAAACAATAACAATTGGTCCCAACTGAGTTGGTTTGTTTTAAATGATCCAGAAAATGGCATATAGCAAACAACTAAATAAATAATAATGTGCAAGTAAAAAGTTATAATGTAACCAACAAGTTCTGGAAATCATACATATGGAATTTGGTAATGCTCAATTTTTAACTACTGCAGTTATAGAGTCTGCTTTTTTGTCACAATGCTGTCAATAAACTTGTGAAACTTGCCAGCATGATCACATTAGGTAGAACACAATATGTTTATAAGCATAAAGCAACTAGTAAACAGAAGCTAGAAGTCTTCTTCTTCATTCGGCTTCTCCTGGTTAGGGGTCACCACAGTGGATCACCTGTCCGCTCATAATTGGCAGTGGAGTTTTACGGTGCCGAGTTGCCAGCCTGACACCCAACCTTCCACAGAAGGCACACACATGCACACACTCACACCCAGGGCCAATTGAGAGTGTCCAATCCACCTACAGCATGTCTTTGGGATGTGGGAGGAAACCGAAGTACCCGGAGCAAATCCACGTGACCACAGGGAGGACATGTAGACTCCGCACAGAAGCCACCCCAGCTGAGGATCAAATTGGAGAACCTCTTGCTGTGAAGCAGCAACAGTAACCACTGCACCACCATGGCCACCCCAAACAGAAGCTAGAAGTAACGGGTCTATATTATATCAGCGAATGCTTAACATAGCGAATGCTGTATAATCGACCCTAATATGTCGAAATATCAAAATGCCGAACACACGGAACAGTGTTTTTTTCCCCAGGGACAAAAATCGCTGCTCCATTAAAAAAAAAAAACAAAAAACAAAAAAAAACCCAAACACAAAATAAAGTGCGGGGTTTGCCTCCCACACCCCCTTACTTAAATATACCAACTCCAAGATCGCACCACAGTGGAGGAAATGGCAAAGTCCCGAAAATGGCCCAATTATTTTTTTTTCCCTGGAAAAAAAATCTCTGTTCCGTGTTTTTGGGATTTCACCATTTCAAGTAAAGAGGGTCGATTAAACAACATTCGCTATTTTAAGCATTCACTGAATTAATAGGAACCCAAAGTAACATGTATACTTTAAAAAATGGAGTACCTTGTACTACAAACCCTTTTACAAAAAACGTGTTACATCCAGTATTTCTAGTGCCTAACTTAACATATAATGTGATAATTGTCCAAAAGATTTCCTCAATTTGAAGAGCTGTGGAAGTTATGGGGGAAACTTGCATTCAAATTTGTTACCACAAATGGATAGCCACAGTAAATAAGAGGGTCCAGGAAATGAAGACACAAAATAAACTAGTTGTCTCTGAGTTGAGGGGATAGATAAATTTGATATTGAGTATTGCCAAAAGTCTCTATCTGTTAAAGTAAGAGAGGTCAGTATAGCGAATGACAGTAAAAGGCCTGCAGCTGAGACTATGCTAAGAAAACTAGGAGTAGAAACTGAGAAAGAGATAGGCAAATCCAATAATAAATTTAAAGGGACGAGGAAGTGAAATAGAACCATTAATTTCTCCCTGATACACAAAAACAGAGAGCTGATTAGAAAGAGAAGCAGAACTCAAAGGGTAAGGAAAGTAAGACAATGGCTAAAGTAGAAGAAAGGATGCTACCAGTATCCCTGAAGAAAGAAAATTATTGTACTACATTGAATGTGGCGATTATGATGAGATATCTGGAAACAAAATCAGTTAAGAGCTACTATAGAGTAAGACCCAATCTTAACAAATGTTACACATCTCCTTCTTAACTTGTTAAGGTCAAGTTTCCCTTTGGGAAGTCAAATATGACAGTACTGCTCAGCAAATGATGTCAGCAGAATAAAAACATATTTGTTTTTGCCTGCGGTCTGTGCCAATAATATGTTATATTGATAGAATAACATGATTTGTGTTAACCTGCATTTTGTGAAGGGTATGAAATCTGAAACTCAAATGTTTGTCATTATTTAGTGACTTCAGTCCAGAGTGATTTTTCAGAAAACCACAGATTTTTATGAGGAACAGACCAACAATATGTGGGAATAATCTGGACAGTCTGTGAAAATCTGGACAGTTGAGAGGCATGGCAATGTGAGTGTAAAGATGACACTTTATTTACACTGTCTTTCTGATAGCACTTGCTAAGTGCTTTATGGCTTTGAAACCTGGCAAAATACTTAGCTCTGCCATTGTGGTGAATTTCTTGGCATCCATATCTTGAACACATAATAAGGAGGTTATGATCGTTGACCCACTCATAATCCATTATGTTGTGAGCTATCTTTTGTAGAAGATGAACTAGATGAAGGAAGAAATTCTATACCTATATTTATAGCAGAAGAAGCCATGACTTCCATTTCACATCAGAATACAGATAAAAATAATGCTGATGTGACTGACTTCAAGAAAACCATGCTAATTTTAAGAAGGCCCAATGGAAAGACAGTATACTAAGTACAGAGAAAGTAGAGTAGTAGCAGAAGGAAAAATGCTGGAATAGAAAAGCCCCACTTCAGATCATCACTTTGAACTAAGAACAGACTTCCAAAATGACTGCACATTGAGTAACAGCTTAATTTCAGCTCTCCCAATGTGAAAACAGAAACTCAGAAGACAGATCCAGAGAACTCATATGTTTAGGTACATTTCAGTAACTGGCTAGTAAGTGCACTGCCTGGATGCCAGCAAAAAAGAAATTCAGAGAACCTGAAACAAAATCAATCACAAATAGTGAGGAAAAACACTGACTGGGAAGAATTCTACAGCTGTTCATAAAAAGCACTGCAAGCTCCATCTTTGGTGCAAAATATGACTTCCCCAGTAACCTAGAGGAAAAAGACAAATGTACTCAGAGCTGATTAAAATAAATGAAATTCTGACGGAGTATACCATCTCAAACAACAAAAGGCTGGAAAAATGGAAGAAGTATATTTAGATAAGGTAATGAAACTGTAAAAAATCAGAGGTTGAGATGAAGAAAAAGCTGGCTGAATATGAGACTGCTCAAGAAGAGATGTTTAAAAAATAATAGAATTAGAGGGCAGAACATGTAGGGAAAACCTGAGATTTTCTGCTGTACCAAAGAAGCTGGAAGGAACAGATTATTAATTATATGAAAGCACAAATAAGCAACTGGGCTGGTATCACACAGCAGGAGTTGTTAATTGAAAGGGCACAATGTGTGTTTGCTCTAAACCTGGCCATGAGAAAGCAACACAGACCTTGAATAGTAAAGATGCAGTCCTACCAGCAGAAGGGGTTGATTGTGACAGAACTGTGGAAGAAGGACAATGTACTAAAAGTGAAGACAGTAGAGTGTTTGTGGAAAAATTATTACTCTCTGTACACCAGACATAAGAGGAGGAGAGGAGTAAATTTATTCCACTTGTCACACTGCCAGCCCAGCTACCTGGAATTTTGTAAATAATTCTGTGCCATTTGTGAATATTGATATGATTTATTCAAAAATGTATGTTATGTACTGGACTTCAAGAATGTAACCACAGCATACCCTGCTGGAACATAGAAGATTAACTGGCAGAACTTTAGAATAGTTGAGGTGAAGTTACTTTATAGTGGGGCCATAAACAAAAGATGTTATCTCTGTTTCAGTTCAATATCAGACACAATGTCTAGACCTAGAAGTTTTTCTATTGTCTTGAAAGAAAAATAATTACTGAGATTATTGGGGATCTGGACACTACCCGCGGTAGTGGTGCTGCGGTAGTGTTGTCGCCTCACAGCAAGACGTTGTCACATTCGATTCTCATCTAGAGCGTCTTCTGTGTGGAGGCATGCGTGAATGGGCGTGCCTTCATTGAAGGTTGTGCTTCAGGGCTGGTAACTCGGCAAGTAAAATTCAACTACTAATCATTAGCGGACCGGAGTTCCGCTATGGCAACCCCTAACTGGGATAAGCCGAAAGACACAACATTGGAGATCTGGACAAAGAGGGAGAAACCAGCCCCAGACTGACTGTGATTGCTGTGCGGTATTAAGGGAAAATTACACTTTACTGTGTGTGTACTTGTCACCCTCCCAGTGTGTATGTCCCCCACTGTTGCCAGTGGTAAGGATTGAGGCTCCATGATTACTGGGCCAGTGCTGGGGCATCACACCACTAATCAGGGAATGTCTACAAACAGGCATGAGATTCAAACTGCTGTACCCAGCTATCTTCAGAATATTCTTTCAGAAAGGCACAAAATCATTTTTGATGCAGAACATACTAAGGAGGAAATACAAAAGTTTGTCCAACAAAAAGTGAACAATGAAACAAAAGGAGATTCTGCTTCTTGTTCTTTTGGCAGTAAAGAACACAGAGAGACTGTGCCAGTGAAACCTTTTCCAATGTTTCAATGGAAAAAGCTTGAGAGACAGAAAAAAGTGTAAGAGTCAAATAGAAGAACCAAGAGTACCTTGGAAATAAAGCAGATACTGGATTTGGGAGATGGAGATAAACAGGAATAAAATCAGCAACTCAGAAATTGACAAATAAATATGGGATTACAAAGAATTAATTATATTTGTGAAACATCTGAGAAACACTCGAGCAAAAGGATTGGAATAATCACCAAAACTCAAAAAACAACCAATCCTGATACAAAACTCACTGCTCCACAGCAAATAGTCCAAAAAATATATAATTTATTCCCAGATACATAAAAGTTCAGCTCGACCACAATAGTAGAACCGCAATAATTCCAAACAGTAATGAAATAAGTTTAGCTTGACCACAATAGTAGAAAAGCAGTAGTCCCAACAGTAATGAAAGCGCTTTCATTTATATTCTTATCAGACTTTATCAAACTGTTGATCTGCTGCAGCATGGCTCTTTTATACAATCCTAATTAGTATCTTATTAACATTTAAAAACACAGATCCTAATAAAAATAGCATCTCTCTACATAAAAACAAAAAAGCTATTATTATATAATATAAATATTAATATAAAAAAGCAAATGCTGTATGCAAATGTGATCTGAGGCTAACAAATACAATAATTAATACAAAAATGCATAAATGTAAATGTATTTATAATTTTCTGGCTCTCTGTTTTAAAACAGGTCGGAGGGACAAATAATAATTTATACCTGGGGTTTCTATTGCATTCAAGGTTAACTGCCAATGCAGTTCCCTGGTTTCTATCTCATTCCTCCAGTCTTCCCCTCTTATATTCCTTTTAATTATTTCTAAAATGCCAAACTTGAAACAGGTGAAATCGGGCATAATTGTGAATGTTTAAAAAGGGCATTATTCTTATTCTGCGTATCCATGGCGTATGTGTGTTCATATATTCTTTGTCTAAGGGGTCTTTCTGTTTTCCCCACATAATAACTATGGCAACTTTGGAATAAAGCTATATATATCACCCCTCTTGTTGGACAATTGCCCCCAGCCAATTTGATTGTAAGTGTCCAGTCTCTTAATTTATATTCACTATTTTCCAAAATTAGTGAACATTGGTTGCATCTACCACATTTAATAGTGGCTCTGGCTATTCTCAGTTGTGTGGGATGTTCTAATAAATATTTCATGTTGTTGCCCACCCTATTAGTAAAAAGTGGGCTTTTGCCTAACAGGTCGGAGAAGTCTACATTGCCTTCCAAAATTACCCAGTTTTTGGTAAGGATTTTCTGTACTTGCCATCCAAAAGAACTGAATTCTATCACTATAGAATCTGTCTGATTACCTTCAGGAACCTTAACAACCAACTCTTGTCCTAATAGTGGAATAAATCTATCACCCCACCCATTTAAAACCTCTTCTTTGTATTGCTACATCCATTCCTTAGGATATCCTCTATTTTCAAACATCTGGGTCAGCAGTGTCAACTCACTTGTTAACCCCTCCAAAGTTGAACACATTCTAGCCCCTCTGATCATCTGGCCATGTACCAGATTTCTTTTAATATATAGTGGGTGCTGACTTTCAAATCTCAAAAAACTATTAGAGTACGTGGGTTTCCTGTAAACTTTAGATTCAAAGCAATTATTTTCTATATTCCTATTCAACCTTACATCTAAATAATCTATAATATTGGCATTGTAAGTATGTGTGAATTTAAAGTAATCACAAATATTATTAATGAAGCTCTCAAATTCCAATGCTTTACTCATATCTTCTCTCCAAAGTATAAACACATCATCCAAAAAACAAACATATAATATCCAATATTTTGGAAATTCTGTTTGAAAAATATACTTCTTTTCCCACATACACATTACCAAATTAGCAAAGATGGGGGCACAACTGGAACCCATCGCTACCCCTTTTAGTTGTTTGTAATATTCTTCTTCAAATACAAAAAAAATTGTTTTTCAATACCCATTCCATGGTTTGCGCAATAAAATTAATTTTAGTGTTACTTAAATTACTATATGCTAGTAATGCTTCTTGAAATAACTCCAATCCCAATTCATGGGGAATGGATCCAAAAAGATCGACCACATCTATAGTGGAAAAACCTGTACATTCTGTGCAAAATTCTTGTTTTATTCGAGTTAAAAAATCCCACAAATCTTTTAACACATAATCAATCTCTAGTAAGGTATCTTTTAATAATCTATCTATAAAGACACCTAATGGGTACGTAGAACTCCCTTGAGCTGCTAAAATCAACCTATATGGGGGTGTAAAATGTCTTTGTGTACCTTAGGTGTACCAAAGACAGTCGGAATAAAAGGGTACTGACTCTGCAGGAAGTTAAACACTTCCTCATTAATACCTTCTTGCATAAGACTGTCTTCTAAGTACATCTGTAGTCTCCTATGGGCTACATTAACCTCATTCCTAGAAGCTACAGAATATTTCTCTGTGTCTTGTAACATATTTGTAATCTCATTTATATAATCAGTTGTATCTACCAACAATACTCCCCCCCCCCCTTAATCTGGCTTCATCACTCGCACTGTATTGGACTCTCTAAGTGTGTTTAACAGGATTTTTTTCTTCCCTTGTAAGGTTATAATAATCCTCTTTATAGTCCTGATATTCTTTACAAATTTCCCTTGTACATATATTTTCAAAATGAGCCACTACCGGGTATAACGGGGGGTTAAACAAACTTTTTTCTTTAAATTACTGTTTTTACTATTATATTCTTTCCTTGTTTGCTTAAAATATAGTTGCAGGTTTAATTTCCTTGTCTATAATTTCAGTTCTGTTAGTATTTGTGCTAAACCAGTTTCCTAAATGGAACAAATTTGACTCCCTTTTCAAAGAGGACAAAATGTGTTTCTGTCACTGGATAGCCAGTATAGTTGAAAATTCTAAAACCATTTCTGGTATTTATAATACCAAGCTCATCCTCTAAAATTACATTTCTATCTAAACTTCTGTCTAATATCTGGTAGTCTTGTTTTTGTTCCAGTATGTTCTCTGTCCCCTCTGGGGCCTCCCCCTGGGGGTCTGTTGCCCTCCTAAAAAATTATTATTACTTTGAAGGTTCCGATCCCTATTCTGAATCTTTTCAGATCTCCTTAACTGGGGAAATTCTTGATCGAAAACTTCATCTGAATCATCATGGTTGTAATTATTATTCGGCCCCTCCCCATTTCCCATTTCATGACTAACTGAATTAACATTATTACTGTTGTTGTTGTTGTTGGGCTTTTGGCTTTTTCCCAGTAAGGGGTCACCACAGTGGAACTCCGGTCCGCTAATGATTGGCAGTACATTTTTTTTTTTTTTTACGAAATACAGAGGTGCCAGCTCGACACCCAACCTTCAATGAAGGCATACCCATTTACGTACGCATGTCTTTTCATGCAGACTCCACACAGAAGGCACTCCCAAGCCACGCCGACAATCGAACAGGAGAACCTCTTGCTGTGAGGTAACAACGCTACCACCATACCACTGCGGCATTAATTAACATTATTATTGTAGTTAATATAATTCCCCATTCTATCCATTTCCAAACTCTCCCCATAGTAGCTTCGTGGAAGTACATAAGCTTCTTTTTGTCTATACTCTAATTCATCCCTTTTTAATTTTCGTTGTTTCATTATTATATTATCCTTGACCTGTTGTTCAATTTTCTTGAAAATATTGTCATACTTGGTCTCAAAATTCACAAAACTTTCATTGTTTAAAATATCATCATTTAATTTATTAACTTCTCCCAACAGGGAGTTAGTTTTACTATTATTAACTTTAATTATAAAATACAGCAATTCTATACCATGTCTGTCAAACATTGTTAACAGCTCATCCAGTTCTGTTTGTCCCACTAACAGTCCGTTTGGAAATTTGACCATTCTTAAACCTTTAGGTATTATTTGTACTTTTATGCACTCAGCAAGGTACACATTGTCTGTCTGCAAATTATGTACCTTGCTCATTTTTTGTTCAAATTCCTTAAAACATTGCTGTATATCCACTGTTTTCACTTGCCGCCCCTGGTTAGCTAATAAAAGTTCCTCCTGTACCCAGCGTTCAAATCTCTTTCTCCTGTTGTCATCCTGTTGTGTAGCATTGTTGCAAACTGACTGTCCACAAGGAATACTGTTCATAGGTGTAAACTCACCACTTGCTTCACGACCTTGTCCATTCGGATCTAAGGAACGTGTGTTCGTCATGCACATTGTTGCCTGTATCGTCGCTAAGGCAGATGGAACCAGTAGTTTATCCAGAGTACTCAACAACTGCTGGTACTGTAAAGTCATAAGTTTCACCAAATGCCCAATGTTGTCATCCTTATTGGAGTCCCTGGCTATCACAGGGGTGACCTGGTGATTATTTGCAGTATTAGATTCGTTTGGAGTGTCCTTAATGAATCAACCGTAAAGGTTAACTCAGTAAGTTATATTTCCAAAATGGAACAAGGAGTGGAATGTTTGTACCTTGCTCGCAAATAGAACCAACTGAAAAACACTCGAGCAAAAGGATTGGAATAATCATCAAAACTCAAAAAAACAACCAATCCTGGTACAAAACTCACAGCTCCACAGCAAATAGTCCAAAAAATGTATAATTTATTCCCAGATACATAAAAGTTCAGCTCGACCACAATAGAAGAACCGCAATAATTCCAAACAGTAATAAAATAAGTTTAGCTTGACCACAATAGTAGAAAAGCAGTAGTCCCAACAGTAATGTAAGCGCTTTCATTTATATTCTTATCAGACTTTATCAAACTGTTGATCTGTTGCAGCATGGCTGTTTTATAAAATCCTAATTAGTATCTTATTAACATTTAAAAACGCAGATCCTAATAAAAATAGCATCTCTCTACATAAAAACAAAAAAAACTATTATTATATAATATAAATATTAATATAAAAAAGCAAATGCTGTATGTAAATGTGAACTGAGACTAATAAATACAATAATTAATACAAAAATGCATAAATGTAAATGTCTTTATAATGCTTCTTAAGACAGACGTGGTGAACGTCATGACACCCATGCAGATGGACAATACTGTTACAACTGCTGAATCCTACACAAATGCACTCTATAAGCACTTACACGAGTGCATGGATTGTGCTATCCCAAACAGAACCAAGATGCTATACTCCTAATTAAGGAAACCAATCTGGTGGTCCCCTACCATAAACAAACTGTACTACAGGAGGAAGACACTGTTGCAAACGAGAGTACAATCCCATGTGTGGAGGAGTTCCCTGGTCAGCCTCAGTAAGAAGGTGAGATCCCTTATAAGATCCTCCAAAGCTAGCTATGAAAACAAAACTGCCACTAATTCCAACAACAACCACAAAGCATTCTATAGCTATGTCACATATCTCGATGTCAACACCCAGATCTGCTCTGAGTTACAGCACAAAGGCACGGACATTACAGAACCAACTGATATTGGCAACAACCTGGCAGATAGGTTCAGTGCTACCTTTCCCCCCTCCCTCTCAAAGCTGTACACTCTAAAGCCAATATTACAGCATCCATGGACCGGACAACATCCCAGGCTGCATTTTACACGAACTTCAGTATGTGCTGGCTCCCCACCTACGCACCATGTTCAATAATAGCCTCACATCGGGCTTAGTGCCCCCTGAATGGTGCACAGCAACAGTTAACCCACTCCACAAAGGTGGCATCACAATGGACCACGGGACCTATTGCCCTATAGGCCTGACTAGCCTGGTCTGCAAGGCTATGGAGCACATCATGGATCTCAGTCACAGAGACATTGGGTACCTCCAAACCTTTGACACCTCCCAGTTTGGCATTGTTAAAGGCAGACCATGCCTCCTAAACCTGGTGGACTTCTTAGAGACAGTTACCAAGGCATTAGATGAGGGTAAGGAGGTCCACACAGCCTACCTAGATCTCTCATAGGCTTTCAACACCATTCCTCCTTCTGGTATTATCAACATACCCATCCGCCTGAACATTAACCCTTATGTCATGTGATGGTTTGCAAAGTGGCTCATGGACAGAACCCACACAGTGGGAGTTGCATACCCTAGGTCCGACTGTATATCAGTTACAAGTGGCGTCCCCTGGTGATCAGTCCTAGGACCCCTCATGTTCGGTATATAATTCTCTGACGTACAGACAAGCACAGGAGGGCTTTGGCTGAAAAGGTTTGCAGACAACTGCAAACTAGGGGACATGATTGTTTCCCCAGCTGTTACAGAACCCTCTGGAAGGGTCGCACTGAGATGGATACCTGGTGTCAATATCATGGCCTCAAACTGAATGCCTAAAAGTGCATAGTCATCCCCTTTGGATATAACTAATTAGCCGCGGACTACCATATAGGTGCTAGTTCCCTACATACAGAAAAGGTAATAAGGGATCCGGGAACCCCAGTATTTATTTTTATTTTATTTATTTTATTTTACATTTGTTAACCGGGCTAGTCTAACTGGATATATTTCCATTTTCAGCAGAGGCCCGGGGAGAAAAGCTCCACAAAGACATAGTAACTATTACATAAGATGCAATAAAGAGCAGCATAAAAATATACCGTATCAGGAAAATATTATAAAAAAAAATCAAACTTATTGTATTCAGAATTAACAGTTGTACAATAATGTACTCATCGTTCTTGTAAGCAAAAACACAAGCATAACTTATTTAGCATAATCAAACATCATAAGAAAGAGAAAAGGACATTTAAAGACAACTATGTAAGTAGATTAGATATTTATATGAACCCTCAGTAAACTGAGTAATATAATCAGGAAGGAGAAGGATAGAGGAGGGGTAAGTGATAGAATAGTGAGGAAATAAAATAGAAGGTAACAGAAGTCACAGAGATGAAGGGGTAGTGGGAATAGTCGAATACATGGGTTCAGTCTGGATTAAGGCAGGGACATAGCCAGTGTTTTGTAAGGTAGAGTCTAAGTTTTTGTTTGAAAAAGACAGGAGATAAAATAGAAGTAAGTTCAGTGGGCAATAGGTTCCAGTGTTTACCAATGGAGTTAGAGAATAGGGAGTCACCTGCAAGGTTATTGGATTTGGTAGCAGTAACTAGGAGTTTGCTAGAGGAGCGGAGTGAGTTCAGGTTAGAATAAGGGGTGAAGAGATTAGAAAATGAAGGAGTGTTGTTTGGCAGATAAAAAGCTCTTTGGATAATGGGAAGTTGGGAAAGAAGCAACATGTTTTGTAATTCAAGCCAGTGAAGTTGTTGTAGGTTCAGGCAGTGGTGAGTTCTGAATTGATTACCAGTAACAAATCTTGCTATACTATTGTATGTGGTGGTCAATTTAGAAAGATTAGTTTTCTTCAGGTTAGTGTAAATTGGTGAGGCATAGAGAAGAGTGGAAATGAGATGAGAGTGTGCCAAAGTAGCTTTGGCTGTTGGGGATAAGAATGTTTTAATTCTATAGAGGGAGCCCAGTTTTCTATGTACAGTTTTAATAGTGTTGTTTATGTGATAATCAAAGGTAAGATTGTTGTCAATAGTCACACCTAGCAGTTTGGTAGAAGAGTCAGGTGATATGAGAGTATTGTTAATAGAAGAGATAGAGAAGTCCAATGGGGGGGATCTGGTAGTGGGTTTGAAAAGGAGGAGTTTTGTTTTTTTGGCATTAAGAAGTAGTCAGCGTTTTAAGAACCATGCTTCAACAGTATGGAATACCTTTTGAGTAATAGTTTGAAGCTCTGGGATGGTTTTTGCAGAGCAAATGAGTGTGGAGTCATCTGCATATTGTATGCACGTAGCTTGGGGAATAGCTACTTGTAAGTCATTTATGAATAGGGAGAAAAGAAGGGGTCCAAGAATTGAGCCTTGTGGTACACCGAGTGAGATCGGGAGAAGAGAGGAGAGTTTATTCTCCCATAGGACAGCTTGTTTCCTGTTAGAAAGATAGGAGGTGAACCACTGGATGGCATTCGGTTCAATAGCAAGTGATTCCAGGATTTTTAGGAGGAGAGGGTGATTGACCATGTCAAAAGCTTTTGATAGGTCGATGAAAAGTGCTGAAGATAGGGTATCATTATTGCGGTTTTTGTTAATGAAGTCAGTGAAGGAAAGGAGAGCAGTAGTAGTACTATGAAAAGGTCTGAAACCATGTTGACAATGAGATAGAATGTTATGTTTAGTTAAGTGGGACATTAGTTGGTGGTGAATACATTTTTCCATGATTTTTGCTAGTGGAGACAGGAGGGCAATGGGTCTATAATTAGAATATTCTGTAGAGTTTCCTCCCTTATGTAAGGGTATAATATGTGAGATTTTCCAGATATCAGGGATGTTTCCTTCTTTAATGGTTCTGTTTATAAGAATAGATATGGGATAGGCTATTTCTGTGGCTGCTTTTGAAGAAATTCAGATGGAAGTTGGTCAGCTGATGGGGTACATGGCTTAAGCTTTTGAATACATTTTAGGATGAAGGTGGTAGAGATGGGCTGTATAATAAAGCTTGGAAGATTAGAAGAGGCAAGTTGAGGAACATTAGAGTTATCAGAAGAAAGGTGAGAGGCTAGTGAGTTGATAGTATCAGTGAAAAAGGAGTTGAAAGCGTTGGCAGTTTCAAGGGAAGAAATTTTGTCAGATCCCAAGGGGGAGGGAGTGGAAGTTTGTCCAGGGTGAAGAAGTTTGTTCAATGTTGCCCAGAATTTTTGGGGATTGTTATGATTAGATTGCTGGAGGTTACAATAGTAGAGTTTTTTATCAGAAAGAATAGCTTTTTTGGTATTGTTTCTTAGGTATCTAAAGGTTTGATGATCTGAGGGTAGTTTACTTGTTCTCCATTTTAGCCAGAGTTTGTTTCTGAGTAATATTTTCTGTCTTGTTTCTTTTGATAGCCAGGGGGCTGGTTTAGCTTTTATTCTGATAGTTCGTTTTGGAGCATGGCTATCTAAGATTGTTAAGAATTTGGTGTTAAAGTATTGAACCGCTTCATTAAGGGGAAGAGTTTTTAGTGGATTCCAGTCACACGCATTTAGCTCAGTTTTAAATAGAGTGGGGTTAAAATGTTTATTACTGCGCACGGTCCTGACTGAAGGGGTATTTGTAGTGATATTCTTTTGCCTTATGATATAGGTTAAGTTATGGTCACTGATATCATCAGGCAGGGTCCCAGCTAGGTAGTTAAGTTGGGGTTTGTTAACCAGGATCCAATCAAGTATACTTTCTTTATTGTTAGGTTTATTAGTTCTAGTGGGGGTGTTTATAGTTTGGGTAAAGCCATGGAGATTAATATGGGAGGCTGGGTTGTTAGAATTAACTGAGAACCAATCAAGGTTAAAGTCTCCAAGTATTATAGTTTCTTGTGGGTGGTTGGTTGAAGCCCAACTAAGAATACTTTCTATGTTTGTGGAGTTATTACCAGGTGGAAGGTAGGTACAGATAATGTAGATGGCTTTATTAGGGTTAAGTTGTAGCTTAGTTATGAGGAGTTCAGTGTTGGTGTTCTCAGGGGGGTCATAGGGAACTGCGAATATATTAAGTTCGGTTTTAAAAATGAGAGCTACTCCTCCGCCCTTACGAGTATTGCGGTCTAATCGTAGGATGTTGTAGCCTGGGGGAATGATTTCAGTATCTTTAGTGTAGGGTTTTAACCAGGTTTCTGTTAAACAGAGGATGTCAAAAGAGTGACATTGCAGAAGAGAGTGAAGTTGAGTAATTTTGTTGTTGACACTTCGAATATTTAGGTGTCCTAAGAGTAAAGTGTTAGATTTAGAGATTGGTAGTGGAAGGGGTGAGTTAGAGATTATTGTGGTTTCTTTGGTAGAAATCTTTGAAGGACCAGGGTTTGGGTGTATATCACCATCTGTCAGGGTAGTGGGCTTGTGTACTGAGTGTGGTTTAATGGTTAGATTAAGTTTGTCTTTTAGTTTCCTTGACATGAGATTATTACATTTGGTGTGGGATAGTCTATGATATTTGGCTAGAAGATAGCAGGAGGTAGATGTAATGTTAGAGTGGTTACAGTTTAGGGTTATGAGTTCAGAGGCAGTTTGCTTGGAAGAGGTTTTAAGGTGGTAATTATGTTTTATTTCATAGGAAGTCAAGAGGTAAGGAAGTGTGAGTACTAGAGAGACAATTATCAGGGCTACTAGTTTAGTTAAGATGTTTTTTGTTATAGAGGTTTTGGAAGTAGAAGTGGTAGTTGTTAGAGACATGATGAGAGGAGGATGGGAAGAGATAATAGTGGTAAAGTAGATAGCAAACTCTCCTTCGATACCCATAATGACAAGGTGGTTAGAATATCCTTCTACATGGCCCTCCTAATCACTAATGGGTTCACATCCAGATCAAAGGAGGCCATTGTGCCTCTCTATTCATGACTTATTAGACCCATTAAAGGATACAACACCCCATTTGGAATATAGCTTACAAAACAACTGCAACAGCTTGGAAGACCACAACAGTACCACACCAAGAGGATTACTGACCTCAAACAGATGACCTATGCAGCCCAACCTAAGAAACTACAGCTATACTCTGTTGCATACCGCATACTCACAGGTGATCTCTGCTTGACATACAAGGCCCATGTCCAACCCAGTATTGCTAGATATGCTCCATCTAAACAGAGGCCCCTGAGAGCCACATGCTCTAGGGATATACACCTAACCACAACGATGACTAGGATGTGCTGGACGGATAGATTCCTGACCCGGACACTCCCCATGCTTTGGAACATGATTCCAATGTACATCAGGCAGGGCCCCTCACTAGCACTCTTCAAGGGAAACCTTAACGTGTGGATGGGAGACAGACATGCACCCCGGGGATCACTGCAGTGGCTCTGCTGGACAGAGGCACAGGGAACTAATGGCTCTGCTGTTCAGAGGCACAGGGAACTAACCTATGGGGGTGGCGAAAGCCAACACACTCTAGCTAGGCTTATAAATACCCTTGGTAAGACAGCCTAGTACCTATCTTTGCACTTATTACATGTCTTATGTGCATGGATAGTTAACTAGCTCTTCCATTTTACTTTGCTATCATGCTGATAAACTGTCGGGCGACTAAAAGACATATGTATCCTGTTATTGTGTATTGTAAATGCCAATAGACATAACTAATGTTTGCCTAACATAACACTAATACTATGTAACTTGTAATACATATCTGCCTACAATACTGTACATTACACAGTTATTGGCACAATATCCCACAATGCAAATCATAATTGCACAGTGGGCCAACCTTCGACATGTTATTCTCAGTAATACACCCATACATATGGCTACTGTTACAATATATCAACATATACTATCCCCTGTTATAGCACATACTTGTTGGACCAGCCCTGCCACTGACAGCGGCTGGTGAGGAATATTTGTGTTCAAAGCTCTTATATAGCATCCCTTGTGGTGTATGCGGTGTTTGCCTTGTGACCTACAGCAGTACACACAAATACTGCAAGCGTTACTATGCTCAACAATACATCACTACAAGATAACTGTTTCCACTATATGGATTGTGTGCACTTTAAATACTTCAGAAAAGGTACTAAATACACAGACATATTGACTGTTCTACATACCTTATTAGTAACCTGAGGTGTCGTTAACTGTTGATTCAATCCTTTTCAGTTTGTGTTTCAATCTTCTTTATAATGTTCTGCTGGTATATACGGATGGTTTGAATGTGTGATAACCCATCCTTTTCTAGTTAAATATCGGTAACGTGGTATCCTGACCACCAGTTGGTGTTCCAAAGTAGTTAATTAGATGCACATCAGCTATGCAGCTACTCCATTAGCCGATACCATGGCAACAGTGGTGTATAACTGAGTACTCCTTTTGGGCATTGTCCGCTTGCCTTACTTTTGAGGAAGACGGCCTGGATTTGTTGTTTGTGATGTATTTCAACAGCTATATGGAGACAGACAGACAGACAGACATACAGAGATATATTAGCTTCATGACTCCCATGGATTGTGTGTAATGGCTAGATGATTTTGTTCTACATGTGAGTACAGCTGTTATATTTCAGAACATTGCTACTTATGCAGGGTTTGTTTGTACCTGATACTTCTGCAGATGTTTAAGTCTGGCAAGGATGTTTGGGCAGCTCAAGACTCTATGGCTATGCATGGACTGTTATGTGGTTTACAGTGTGCTCACCAGACATCCTTGATTTGGTGTACAAGTGTAGCATACTGTGCTGTTACTCAGTAATTGCTAACTCATCCCAGTGTACACACAACCCTCTGAAACGGGATTAGTGCAAACAAACCCTGTAACATCAGCAGCTGTTCCATTGTATAACAGCAACTATTTCACATAGGGCCATGTTAGTGTGTCTCTGACAAGGTATGTTAAGGCTTCTGCAGATGTCGTACAGTGAATGATTGATTTGTGATGTTATTACAGTTTGTATTGTAATTTGTTTAGGTGTGGGGGTGATGTTGGTGGGTGTGCATAGCAGATGCAGGTGTGTAGGAACTGCTTTTATACATAATCAATATGTGCGTGAGGGTTCCTTCCCTATTTGAACACCTATCCTTTTGTGGACTAATACTATGGTAATTGCAGGCTGATTCATTAAGGCACTGTTATGTGATTCCTGTATAGCATGCAGGTGATGTTAGTCCTTGAATCCTTTTGGAAATACATCAGAATGTAATAAAGTGTTGCTACATGAAAGCTGTGTATTTCTGTCATAGGTATTTGCAGTCATTGTAGCTGTGTTGGTGACTGACCATCTTTGGCTAGGGTTGCCACCTTTTCATATGGCCAGAGTGGGACATTTTCGGGACACACATCAGAATTTACAGGCTGACATGGTCAGTACAAGGGATAGAACTTTCCTTTCTTGCCTAAATATAAGCTTATTCTTGTATCAGTTTAGTTGCTTATCCTGTTTCTTGTAACATAAAGGTATTTTAGATACAGAAAGATGTATTGTATGCAACTATTACATTACATATGGGACATAATTATGTCCTACAATCCCAGGACATTTGCCACGTTTAATATATTTGGTCAGGACACAACCGCCCAAAGAGGGACTGTCCCTCACAAAGTGGGACAGGTGGTAACACTATCATTGGCTCATGTCCATAGCACATATTTGTAATAGTGTATAGACATATACTCTCCATATCCTTTGTTCATAAAGGTTGGTCGTGGCAGAATGTGTGATTGCTATGGTCCATGTTATACACATATATGAACACTTCAACTGCTGTATATGGGATAACTATACAATCCTGAAACCACACAGTTCCGACGCACACAGTACCGGGCCCAGACTCCCACACCTCACATTGCCAACAGCGACAGTAACTCGCGAAAGTAACATGAACATGGAACACACACACGCACACACACACAGACACACTGCTACTCACCATATCCAAACAAACCATCCTACACTACATATGAGCAGGTGGGCAAGCCCCCCTATACACCCCATATAGGTTTCTGCACCCTCCACACCCCCCTACTTTAATATTCTACCTCCTAGATCGCGCAAACAGATGCACAAAGGTAACCCACACCCACACATTACAGTCCCCCAAGAACACACACCACACCCAGAACACACACTACATCCCTCAGAAACACACTTGCACACAGTAACCTACCTGAACCACAACACCAGTAGCACTGACTAACTGTCCCTTAACATTGTGATTTTACACCTCGCGCAGCTGGTGTTTCGGTACTGTGTTCTTTCGGACCTTAAGCCTCTTGATTACGCACATCAGTATGTAAAGGAGTCAGTATGTGGAAGGTATCCCATTTATATGTACCTCCATCGTTATGTAGATGTTGTTAACCTATCTATATATCTACATATATATGTATATCCCCATATATCGACATATATCTCTCTCTATATATATTTGATGATGTATATGTTTTTATATATATATATATATATATATATATATATATATATATATATATATATTAATATATATAACATACACCTTTCATTGGGTACATGCTGGTTTGTCCTATTTCAACACATTCCTACCTTTTGTGTTTTATCCTGTCAGTATACATGACTGCCATTGGTACATCTCAGGTAGCTTAGTGGTATGTTATTGTGAAGACTGTGTAGATGGTTACGTGTTCTAATCCTGACAGTGATATTTTACTTCTCAAAGCAGGCACTGGTAGTGCAAGGGTGATTAACGCACATTTCAGCGGTTGTGTGTTCCACATGTTTATTATTCTGTGGAAAACCACCTATATATGCAAGCTGTGTTTAAGGTATACTATGTAACATGTAAACATCTGAGAAGATTCCTGTCAGGGATACTCCCCATTATTTGGAACTACATCCCTGATTACATTATATAAATCCCCTCACTAACACTCCAGGGAATCCTTGCAGAGTGGATGGGGAACAGTGGATACACCCCAGGGATCCCGCAATTGGCTCTGCTCCACAGAGGGACAGTTAATCGATGTGGTGGCGACAGCAGACACTTTTTTCCTATGCTTATGAGTGGCCTTGGCAGTTGGGCATGTACCTAGCTATGTATCTATGAACCTCTACATACAGTATGTACTCTACATACAGTATGATAGCTTAATTTACTGTTCAGTTATTGACTTACCTTGTGCCAATGGCAGTTGTGTGTACAATAGTTGAGGGCTATCTATGTAGGATGCACAAAGTAGACCACCTATACATGACAAATTACAGGTGGTCGTGTGTGTGTGTGCCATCCATGTTTGCTGTGTGTGCAGGTAGAGAAGGATGTCAATCCATGAGTGCCTACACTGTCAGTGTGTGTGCTATACGTTCCCAATTTGCCAAGGCATGGGCATACTGGGCATGCCTCCATCTGCCTACTGGGGCTAGCACAGGGTGTTCATGGTCTGAGTCCCTCTGTGCCTGTGGGTCCCTTGGTAATGGTGGTGGGCTGTGAGGGCCTTCACCATTCTGTCCCTGCTACAGCTGTTTCTGCAGGATCATATTGTGTAGCATGGTACATACTATGAAGACGTGGGCACACGTGCCTGGAGAGTACTGCAAGGCTCCACCAGATATGTCCAAGTAACGGAACCGTGATTTCAGCATCCCAAACATGTGCTCTATGATGATTCTGGTTTCTGTATGTGCCTCATTATGGCATTCTTACGTGGCTGTGTGTGCATTTCTGATGGGAGTCATCATCCATGGTTTCAGTGCATAGCTAGCATCCCCCACCAAGTAACTTGAGCAAAACCAAACTAGATAAACAAAACAAGCCGTGAGCAGCAATATACAGTCGAAAAGAGTATGTTTATTTTAAGCGCTTTTCGTCAGCACATATAAGCTGACTTCTTCAGAAACACAACAACTGGCAACGTAACCATTTAAAAAGGCTGAACAATCAACCTACGTTTCACAATTAACTCCTTTAACTCAAGTTTAAAGCAACAAGAGCCATAACAGTTAACAAATAAATAAAACCTAAATTCATGTTAGAAGCAGAGAGGACGTAAAACATATACACTTGTTAATTTAAAACCCATATGATTTTGTTAAAAATATTTGAGTAAATTATTATTAAATATTTCAAAATACAAAAGAAGTATTTATGATGACATAAACACACCAAGGAATATGTATATGTAAAAATGCTATTGACTTCTGATACAGAGATCACAGGAGTCTTGTATATAAAGTAAAAACATATCTGAAAACAAGAAATATTCTAAAATTAACAAAAGTTATTTATGAATTATCAAAAATTTTTTTATGTATAAGATATTTTTTATACATATAAATAATAATGTAGTGTTTACAAAAAATATATAGTGTTTACAAAAAATATATTGTAATGTTTTCATGTTTTTGTTTTTATTTTTATTATATTTTCAATACTCTGAACCCCATGTTTAAATTCCAAGTTTCATGTCATACATATCAATAATAGGCTCAGCTTCCAATAGGAAGATGAGAAAATTATGTATATAGTATGACATAATATAGGGTTCTCAAAAAATATATATGTATAATCTATTTTTAATACACTAGACCTAAATTAGGTTACAAATTTCATGTCTAACGTATTAACAATGTTATTAAAAGGTTAGAAATGTCAAAAGGTTCAAAATATCGAACACAAAAGAAGAAGAATCTAAGCAGTCATCTCTTTAGACTGTTCAATTTTAGTAAACTTCCAATTGAACAAGACTCATTTAATCCAGGGAAGCTATACGCATTCAATTTCACCTGCCATTTCAATTCTAGTTCCTCAAGTTTCAAATTTCTAGGGCCTCACCTCGGGTCAGTTTTTACATTGTCAATGGCCATAAATCTAAAACCATGGTTTGAGTAGGCCGCCGTATGTTTTGCAAGTGCGTTCTCGAGTTTCCCTTTTCTAATAGCGTACGGGTGTTCATACATCCTTTCTCGCAATCTTCTTTCGGTTTTACCGATGTAGAATGCTGGACAGGATGTACACCTGGCTAGGTAAGTGGTGAATGTGGAATTACAATCAAATTTATTCCTCAACTGAAATTTTTGTCCATTCAGAAAAAACGAGTTACCTTCGTGTACGTATTTACAGTAGTTGCAATTCAGGCATTTATGCATACCAGGACATCTCACTGTAGACGTACCATGTCTTTCTAACAGGGTTTTAATGTTATTCCCCTTCCTGTAAACTATCATAGGTTGGTCCCCTAGTTTTTCATATAACTCAGGTTGTATTTTAAACAAGTCCCAGTTTTTCTTCAATATCGATAAACAAAGGGTACTCGTTGTACTGAAAGTGGTTATAAATTTAACAGTAGATTTACCATTATTGAGTTGTTCACTATTTAGTGCCATACTCTCCTCATGTCCACATTGGCCCCTTTCAACCAAATTAGCAACACTATCCTCAATAGATGTTACAATTTTAGTCCTCAAAAGTGGCAAGTACACATTATTGTGTCTTTTATCCATTACCTCCTGAACTATCGGGTCAAGAAAGGTTTCTGGGTATCCTCTATGAATAAACATTTTCCGTATGTGAGCACATTCCTCGATGAAATCCTTGTCTAAACTGACCATTCTGGAAGCTCTTACCAGCTGCCCTTTTACAACAGATTTCTTCTGATGGTAAGGATGGCAGCTGGTATAGTGGAGAAAGGTGTTGGAATATGTAGATTTTCTAAAAATGTTCACTGTAAACGCATTTAAGTTGTAATTTTTACTTAAATGAATGTCCAGATATGCAATAGTGTCACAATGGAAAGTGTAAGTGAATTGAAGGAACTCAGTAGTGTTGTTAAAGTATTCAATGACTTGGTGACCATCACTCTCACTACCTTTAAATAAAATGAAAATATCATCCAGAAAACTTGTATAAAACAAGAAGGTATCAGAGAACTTGTTGCCTTTAAAAACAAACTCTGATTCCCAACAGGCCATTACCAAATTTGCTACACTTCCTCCACAAGGCGAACCCATAGCGACCCCTATTTTTTGCAAAAAGAATTTGTTGAGGTGCAAGAAGTAGTTGTTTGTTAATACCAAATCCATAAGGACAGATACTAGGTCAATTTCTAGCGGGGGCTTTGTGTTTCATAAGCATGAGTCCTACCCATTCTAATGCTACCTCGTGGGGTATACTGGTATACAGGTCCTTTACATCAATTTTGAGGAAGTTGTAGCTCTTGTCAAAACTCAAGGTGTCAATGTTCTTCAAGAAGGTCCAAGAGTCTTTACAAATTTGAGACTCCTTGGCCAAATATTTTTGTAGAATGGCATCCAAAACCCTAGCACAAGAGTATGTGGGGGATCCCCTACTGTCCACCAAAGGTCTCAATGGTGGATTCTCAATACTCTTGTGGATTTTAGGGATGCCAAATATACAAGGGTATCTAGGGAATGACATTACCAGGTAGTTATATGTCTTTTGATCTATCTGACCATCAATGAACAGGTCCTCAATACAGTTCCTAATGATAATGTAGGCTCTGTTCACCTCACAATGGGTACTATGTACGTATGCTTCAGTATTGAGCAGTTCATTCATCCTATCCTGGTAGTCGCTCGTACTGAAAACAACTAGTCCACCACCCTTATCGGGTTTACAAAACCTAAGCCCTTGAGTAGTAAGGTAATGGATTATTTCTCTTTCATTGTTACTCATGTTAGTAGGAGGGTTCTTGTCATTCTTGTAAATATCCACGTCTTACATCCAATTCACAACATTTCTCAAAAAGGTCAAGGGCAGGGTGTAATGGAGGGTTATAAGTACTAGGCACATGAAGACTGTCAATAGAGTCAAACACATTACCCATGGACACCTGAAAATTCAATTTCCTAACAAACATTTTAATATCTAAGATTGTATTAGTCAGGTCCCATGGTTTGGATGGGATGAAAGTAGGTCCCTTAGATAAAAGGTCGACCATTTCAGTCCCAATTTCTGTGTTACTAAACTTGTATACATTGAACACCAGTAGTGTTTGAAATAATAGAAGGTACACTTTTACTGTACTCCAAAAGATCAGTCTCATGAAAGCAATGACTTAAATCATTCATATTAGTAACAAGGTTAGACAAATCTATATTGACCCCATTGGGCCCAGATATTAGGTTATTCATGTCTGTAACAGGATCAGGCAAGTCATAGCTGACAGTCAAATTCAAAGCTGGGACACTATCAGTTTGGGGTTTTATTTCCTGTGGCCATTGTAAGCCCGTTTGTCTTTTATTGGGTTTTGTTGGTAGTTTTTCTGCTTTGGTCTGGCCCCGGTGAAGGGGCCCTGCTGAAAATTTGGATCCCATGTCCCTTGTATATCTGGTTGAGCACTTTGCAATCTGTTATGCCATGGAGTACCCCTACCTCCTTGTCCTTGGGGCTCAGATGACCCTAAATCGTAACTGGTGTTGTTGGACTCGAAGTCTTCAACAAGGTCACAAGGTCCTTGTTGTACGACATTCTGGTCCTTGTTATGTAGGTAAAATTTTTTAGGGTTTACCATTCCCTTGCCCCAAACTTGAGCCGCAGATGGAGTGGGGTAAGCAGTGCCCAAACCGTATGATTTAATGTCTCTATCAAGTTTTTTGATTTTGTTAGTTTCCAGTTTGGACATGTATTGGTCAATACTATTAAAAATACGGTCATAATCGTATTTGTATCGACCAAATTCATAATGAGCTTGTATGCTAGTGTCCAATTCCATTACATAACAAGAAAGGTTACTGACCGAGATGGTGTAATGTTTAATTATAGTCTCAATCAGCTCGAATCCTTGGCGGTCGAACAAGGAAACCAGATCTTTGTGGAAAGCAGACCCATTTTCTAACCCAGTAGGGTAAGACACCCATCTTAAGCCTTTGGGAACAACCTTTCTAGATAGACACTCTTGAAAATAAGATATTTCGAACTGTAACTTTTTGAGTTTCACTAGACAGGAGTCGAATAACTTCAGTTTGTTACCGATTAGATTGTCATCTTCTTCGGCTGTTTGCCCCCTTGAGTTATCAATTAATTGAGGAATATTCCCACCATTTAAACAAAAAACATTTTTTAACCAAGTAGTAAATGAGGAAACGGTTTTATTACCTTTTGAATGCTGCAGATCGCTTCCAGGTGGTCCAAGAGATCTATTTGGTACATACTGGTAAGAACCTCCAAGCTCGACATCACTTGTTATTAACGACACTTCCGTTGGTCTTCCAGGTTGTTCTGGTGACACTTGCTGTTTTGAAATGGCCTCATTAGAATCCACTTCGTTAATAGCGTCAATGTGTATATCCATACCTGACCTTACAATTCTATTAGTTGAACGTGTAGGGTGTGTTTTAGTACCCACGCCAAGTGGCCATATGGGATGTCCCCCCTGGCAAATACCTGATACAGCTGTGAGGCATGCCAGATGTGGGAGTCGTTATAGCTTCCAGGGCTGCCAGCACACACATCCATGATAATGCCCTGGGCATTGCACATGACCTGGCAGTTGATGGAGGGGTATCCCTTGTGGTTTATGTAGCGCCTACTCTGCTCATCGGGTGGTGACTTGATGTGTATGTGCATGCAGTCTATTGCACCCAGTACCTCCGGGTAGGCTGCCACACGATGGAAGAGACGCATATTGCTGGCCAACTCCTCCTGCGTTCGGGGGAAGTATATGTGCTGATTGGCATGTGGAACATGGCATCCAGGAACTGGTGGAGTACCCTGGATGCTGATGCCTGTGAGATCCCCATGATATCCCCAGTTGGCCTTTAGAAGGTACCTGTGGCTAGTATTCTCAAGCGTACACATACCTTTGTGTCCATTGGGATGGGTTCCCCTCTGCTACTTCTGGCTCTGAGGCGTGGCCGGCACAGCTCATCAAGTTGCTGTATGATGTCCCTGTCCACCCTGTAACGCTCTACTTTCTCCAGATCATGCAGATCCTGGTAGCTTACCCTGGGTCTGAACACTCTTCTCCTCCTCCAGTGCATGAGATGGTTGTCAGCATCATCCTCCATGCCACCATCAGTCTCCAACACATGCTGGTGAATCAAAGCTATGGCGGCCCCTAACATGTACATATTAAAAGCTCCCTGTCTGTATACACCAATGGTGCAGAGTGTCTGGGAATACACAAGTGTGTGTGTGGGGCTTTCACACCTTATACTATTGTGCAATGGATTACGCTGGTGTAATTGGGTGTGTTTGCGCTATTCCAGCTGCAGGGTATCTTAATTATTGGTTTTATTGCAGGTACTGTTATTGTGGGGCCTTTGGTGTTGACTTACGCTTGGCTGTCGGGATTCATCTATTGCCCTTTACTTCAATTTTCAACCCGATTCCATTCCCATTGTTAGGCATGCCTCCGGCTGCCGGCTTTCTTGTTTTGTACTTTCACAACCCAGGATTGTGTTGGGAAATGTGTTATGCAGCTGATCTACTGCAAGTTTGCTTTGCTCTGCTGTGACAATTCTCTTTTCTTTGCTGTATGGCACCTCCCTTTTCCTGTTCTGCAGGTAGCTGCTAGCAGCCTTGTTAGCTGTTGTCTATGGCCCACTGTGAGTTACTAGGTGTTAATTACTAATTTGTACTCCAATTACCATGCTGCAGCATTTCCTTATTGTCTTCCCGTATCCTTCCTGTTTCAGCTGTGGTGTGCACCGCGCACAGCCGTTTACCGAATTTTGAGCGCGTTTTCATCCACGTTCACATGAACTTTCGGTTACCTTGTGTGATCTTAGCTAAGCAAACTATGGCTACTTACACACCCCTATCCTATGGCTTTGCTTAGCAACAGGCAACCCGGATTAGCAATGATCCAATGTGCTTACAGCTACGGTGGCGCACCCCTCTCTTGATGTCATGTTTACCTCCAGGCCACTCCTTGGTGTTGTACCACTACATTGTGTGGTACATCCTTACGCTGGTGGGGTATTTGCGATTAAGTATTACTTGACTTATTTGCATGGCATTGACTACTAATTCCTAGTTACCGCACAGAACACTGTCACAGACCCTTATCAACCCTTGCGCCATGGTTGTGGTGTAGCATGCATGCCATTGACTATTATGGGGATATCATGAATTGTGTTACATTGCAGTTTTATGACATCTAAATATATTTTCCTTGTGATCCCGTTTGCTCACAGATGCACTGCGGTTTTGCTTTACGTTAGTGTGGCCATGGCATTAAATGTTATTTTTATGTGTTGTGCATATTTCTTTATGCCATTGGCTATATATTTAGCCACTGGCATATATTAACATTATAATACATACGTTTGGTCTGCTTTCATGGCTCCAATTTTATGTTTGACAAAATGTAAACCTTTTTTTTGGTTTACATTTCTTCATGCTTACGCTATGCCTGCACCACTTCATGAATCGCTATATACCTTCATTTGCATGGTACACTGCTGCGTATGGGGTATTTAGCATACATGCACCGGGAGCTGCACAGCTCTGGCATACACTGGTAGTGCACATGAAAACAGCTCGTACCTGAATCACTCGTCAGCCATATTTGGTGCTAGATCGCCGAAGCTACTCTGGTGCCTGGCGCAAGCTTCATGAATCCTGGGGTATGTTTCCGCTGGATGCACAGTGTATGATTTCAGGTCCTGCCCTCATCACCTGAAATAATAAAAGAACAACTGTGAAAGAGGCAGTCCTCATAACAGGGATCTACATTGCTCAGATCAGGTTATAAAAAATGTACTTTTGAAGAACATCAGAGAATCACCATATACATTTTGCAATTTCACACACAAATCTTAATATTTTTGTGCAGTTTTTCAGGACAAGAGATTCAAACCAGCAACTCTAATCTACTTCTACACCCTAACCTGACACCTATCTGCTTAGCTAATCAAGCTTGCCTGAGTGTGTGCATTGTGAATTAAGTGAAAAGACTTAGGGTTATGAATGGGAAGGGGTGGGTTACTAATATGGATCATGGCTTAGGATTTAAAAAGGACCATATGCTGGGCATGTAGGTAAATATTCCACAAAATCATTTGCCATACATATAACAGCCTGTTGCAAGATTTACACATAACCCTGTACTTAAAGAGACACTAGCAGAACATTATGGATTATGAAGATATTCATAGGAATTTTATGAATAATTGAGTCAGTCATAACCATGCACAAAATAAAAATTAATATCAATATGAAGTTATATAGAGAAGAATATGCAACAATGTGTGAAATACACAAATATCACAATATAATGATATGTTTCTCTATGCAGAGTTGAACCCTCAGCACACTAAAATATAAGCATTTTGGACTTTTTTTTACAGGCCAAGCTAACAAACAGCACGCATTTCTTCTTAGTAAACAGGTACTTCACATGTGTATCTGTATTCCTGTGGGTAACAGATGAATATGGAAACTTCTGCCACTTTATTGGCCATTATAATCTAAAGAAATAACAGCTATCAACACATAACTGAAGACATCTGTGTAAGTAGTCAGATAGGCACTTCTCTTGGCTTAAACTAATGGGACTGTAGTAAAAATGATCACTTTATTAAGAGGAATGAAGTAAAGAAGTTATTTATGAGTTAATATCCACACATATTCAGTTAGAGTAGGCAACACTTTCATAGTATAATGGATAACTACAAAATGCATAGTCATCAGTGGCCATGCGCTATAAGTGTCAGTCATACACGACTGTACTGGGTGTGTGAAATTATGTCATTATATGTTGGAATATAAAACAAACAAAGTCTGGTCTATCTCTCCAAATACTCCAAAAACACTTATGTGCGCCAAAGAGAAAGATTTATTGAGCAAAGCTTTCGGGTTAACCACCCCTCATCAGTACATAACATTGAATTCATTCTAGAACCGTTTAACTAGGGAACACTATTAAAACACATGATTCAGCCAGCCTAACAAAAACACCTTCCAATTATATACTAAAATACTGCTTATTTACATAACAATTTATGGCACTTAATATATTCTATATATAGAAGAATTATATATATATATATATATATATATATATATATATATATATATATATATAAATATTTAAAATACCCAATCTGTCAAATTATAAAATACAAAGCATAAAAGAGAGACTAAATATTTTCTCTTTGCTTTTTAACTAATATTGGTTTCAAACTAACTGTTACATTTTAACCTGGTTCTGCCTCAGCATCGAACCTAATAATCCATTCTAACTCTCTCAGCTCTAACATATTATTAATGTCCCCTCCCCTCATACCAAGGTCTACTCTACATATTACTCTAAATTTAAAAATATGTCCCTCATTTTCAACAATATGTTTGCTGAGTGCATTTGTTAATATTCCCCTTCTAATTTCCGATTTATGCTCTATTATATGTTCTTTTAATTTTCTTATCGTCTTTCCTACATAATATGCTGGGCAGTTTACACAGGTTGCTAAATGCACTATTCGAGAAGTGTTACAGTTGGCCGAGCATTTAAACTCAAATTTTTGCTTAGTTAAAGGATGTTCAAATGTATTTGATGTAGCATATATGTCTGTACAACAGGTACAATTATAACACTTCTGTGTTAAGCTCTTATTTGAAAATTCTGTTTTTTTTCTCTTTAAAATCTTTAAAACACAACTTTTGTTTTAAATTATCTAAATTCCTAAATGAAAATTTTGGTTTTATTCCTATTATGTCTTTTACTTCTGGCATAGCTAACATTATCAGCCATTTTTTCTCTATTATATTGCACACATCCCTTGTAAAAGCATTATAAGTTGTAACATACCTAAGTACATCTTTTCTCTCATCTAATATCCTTGTTGACTGTCTCATATTACTAAAAAAAGATTTATATTTATCATTTCTTTTCATTTTCACTTCTTCATATACTGCATTTACATCTTGGAAAGAATAACCAAGCTTTAAAAAATCTTGTATCATCTCTTCCGCCTGTAGTATAACATTTTCATCTTCTGTATTTAGCCTACTAACTCGTATCAACTGGGCTTTCAATACACCTTTAAAGGTGTGCATTGCATGCATGCTATCTTTCCTTATATATCTATTAGTATTCACTTCTTTTTTATATATCATTGTTTGTATTCTATTGTGCTTAATATAAAGACGGACATCCAAAAAATTTATAGCTTCTATAGAAGAAGTCATTTTAAATTTTAAAAAATCTGTTGTCTTATTTAAGTAATCAATATAGTTACTTAACTCATCACTAGTACCCTCCCACATGAGAAAACAATCATCTACAAATCTTTTATAAAACTTTACCTTAACAATAAGTTCATTACAATTACTTAGAATAAATTGCTTCTCCCATTGGTGCAGTACTAAGTTTGCATATGTATTCGCTACTGGGGTGCCCATTGCAACTCCAGTAAGCTGTAAATAAAACTTTTTATCAAACAGAAAAATATTTTTTGTCAGTACCACATCTAGTAAAGCACAAATATTTTCTATCTCCCTTACTTGCATGCATGTTTCATAGCCAAGAAACCTTCTTATTGCATCTTGCCCATATTCATTCGGGATCCCAGTAAACAGAAAAACAATGTCCAATGTTACAAACAAAAATGTTCTGTCATTGTTAGATTCATACCATTCATACAAGTCTGATAGAAAATTTTCAGTATCTTTAATAATACTTGGACATTTTGCCAAATACTTACTAAGTTGTATTTGTAAATATTTAGAGATGGGCTCTGTCACCCACCCATTACCAGAAACTATTGGCCTAAGGGGGGGTCTCCATATTTTTATGTATTTTAGGAATACCATATATCTGTGGTATTCTTGGACAGGGTACAGAAAAATAATTAAAAAGATCAATGGAAATATCTTGACTTAACTGTAAATCATATATTACCATATTCACATCTGTTATACATTTTTTTACTTCATTGATAGAAATTTCTTCAAAGGTTATTGGATCTGCTAAAAAGCTTTTAAAATTCTCAAAATATTTACATCTGTCCATCATAACCACAGCTCCCCCTTTATCTGCTTGTTTTATAATTATATCATCATTATGTTCTAATTCTTTCAATGCCTTGAACTCTAGGTATGTCAAATTAAAACATTTTTTTCTTCTGTTTGTTCTCATGTATAACTGTCTTAGTTACTTTTCTACTACATTTACAAATGCAACAATAACAGGATATGGTTGAGATATAAATGTACTCAGTCTTTTACAAATTGGTGGCTCATTTTTAGTTTGTTTAAATATCAGCTTCAAGTTCACATTTCTTGCGAAGGTTCTTACATCAATAATTGCTTGCACAATATTGTCTTGAGCATAAGGTATAAATCTCATGCCTTTATTTAATAATTCTAATTGTTCATTATTTAAAATGAGCCTAGATATATTTACAGTACCTTTTATTATTTTTATTTCTTCGTTCACCAACGGGCTGCTTTGCTGTACGTAGCTGGACTGCTGTTCTTCCTTTTTGTTGCTGGTGTCATTCTTACAGTTCTCTGCTGCGACGAATCTCTCTGTTGCAGGTGGCCCCTTTGTAAAGTTTGTTGAACAGCAACCTTTTCTGGTTGCTTTAGTTGAAATGGCAAAAAAGAAGAAATTTCAACTTGTTTACTCTTTTCTAGTACATACGATACTGTTTTATCGTTGGATTTGTACACACTCATTGCAGTAGATGGAATGCTTCCTGCATCCCGTGAAGGAGCTTCACTAGTTTCCGCCCCTAACTTAGAGGTATTCTGTTGGTTGGTTGCTACATTTATAGGGGTTGAGACATGATTCTCTTGATTGATTTACATAGATTCATTCTGCTGTTCAAAAGTATCCAGCTGATCTAGTCCGACGTAGTGTAAATTATGCACTTTATTATCAGTCTTATTTATAGATTGTGCACGTCTAATCTCGTTTCTTGGCCAAGAAAAGATATGTTCGTTCTTATAATCATTTAAATCACGATGTAACTTGGATTTCTTCTTTAATTCTAACTTCACGTCCAAGGGCTGAACACGATCTAAAAATGCTTTATATTGTTCATTACATTGTGCAAAGCAAGGCATAGCAAGAATATCAGTCTCAAGTCCATTGATTTCTTCTATTAAACTCTTTTCAATGGGCTCGAAAATTTATTCATAAGTTTCATATAACTGGCACTCAACTCTAAATTGAGCTGCTGCCACTGTCCAAGTAAATCCATGTAGGTATTGCTGTATGATGGCATTTTTAATATACGCAAACCACGTGGAACTATGCCTAGCTCTAAGTAAGCACAAAAACTCAATCGTTGTCATTGAAGTTGCTTATATGTTTGGACTTTCTTTTCTAAAGCCAATAATGCCTTTTTAAAGTCCCCTCCATCATTATCAGCATTTTTCACTTGTGAACATGCTGTATAAGAGGACTGTAGCAACGGATTAATTACTTTTTTAAGCAAACCTTTCACGGACATGTTCATTTTTTTATATATATGTATATATAATTCTTCTATATATATAGAATATATTAAGTGCCATAAATTGTTATGTAAATAAGCAGTATTTTAGTATATAATTGGAAGGTGTTTTCATTAGGCTGAATGAATCATGTGTTTTAATAGTGTTCCCTATTTAAATGGTTCTAGAATGAATTCAATGTTATGTACTGATGAAGGGTGGTTAACCCGAAAGCTTTGCTCAATAAATCTTTCTCTTTGGCGCACAGAAGTGTTTTTGGAGTATTTGGACAGATAGACCAGACTTTGTTTGTTTTATGTACTGCATATTGGTGTTATTGTGAGCTTTGGATATAAGGAACCAACAGCCAGCAACTATCTATACTTCTAAATTGAAGACAATGAACATGTCCGTGAAAGGTTTGCTTAAAAAAATAATTAATCCATTGCTACAGTCTTCTTATACAGCATGTTCACAAGTGGAAAATGCTGATAATGATGGAGGGGACTTTAAAAAGGCATTATTGGCTTTAGAAAAGAAAGTCCAAACATATAAGCAACTTCAATGGCAATGACTGAGTTTTTGTGCTTACTTAGAGCTAGGCATAGTTCCACGTGGTTTGCGTATATTAAAAATGCCATCATACAGCAATACCTACATGGATTTACTTGGACAGTGGCAGCAGCTCAATTTAGAGTTGAGTGCCAGTTATATGAAACTTATGAATACATTTTCGAGCCCATTGAAAAGAGTTTAATAGAAGAAATCAATGGACTTGAGAATGATATTCTTGCTATGCCTTGCTTTGCACAATGTAATGAACAATATAAAGCATTTTTAGATCGTGTTCAGTCCTTGGATGTGAAGTTAGAATTAAAGAAGAAATCTAAGTTACATCGTGATTTAAATGATTATAAGAATGGACATATCTTTTCTTGGCCAAGAAACGAGATTAGACGTGCACAATCTATAAATAAGACTGATAATAAAGTGCATAATTTACGCTCCATCGGACTAGATCAGCTGGATACTTTTGAACGGCAGAATGAATCTATGTCAATCAATCAAGAGAATCATGTCTCAACCCCTATAAATGTAGCAACCAACCAACAGAATGCCTCTAAGGAAGGGACAGAAACTAGTGAAGCTCCTTCACAGGATGCAGGAAGCATTCCATCTACTGCAATGAGTGTATACAAATCCAACGATAAAACAGTATCGTATGTACTAGAAAAGAGTAAACAAGTTGAAATTTCTTCTTTTTTGCCGTTTCAACTAAAGCAACCAGAAAAGGTTGCTGTTCAACAAACTTTACAAAGGGGCTGCCTGCAACAGAGAGATTCGTCGCAGCAGAGAACGGTAAGAACGACACCAGCAGCAAAAAGGAAGAACAGCAGTCCAGCTACGTACAGCAAAGCAGCCCGTTGGTGAACGAAGAAATAATAAAAGGTACTGTAAATATATCTAGGCTCATTTTAAATAATGAACAATTAGAATTATTAAATAAAGGCATGAGATTTATACCTTATGCTCAAGACAATATTGTGCAAGCAATTATTGATGTAAGAACCTTCGCAAGAAATGTGAACTTGAAGCTGATATTTAAACAAACTAAAAATGAGCCACCAATTTGTAAAAGACTGAGTACATTTATACCTCAATTGTATCCTGTTATTGTTGCATTTGTAAATGTAGTAGAAAAGGAACTAAGACAGTTATACATGAGAACAAACAGAAGAAAAAATGTTTTAATTTGACATACCTAGAGTTCAAGGCATTGAAAGAATTAAAACATAATGATGATATAGTTATAAAACAAGAAGATAAAGGGGGAGTTGTAGTTGTGATGGACAGATGTAAATATTTTGAGAATTTTAAAAGCTTTTTAGCAGATCCAATAACCTTTAAAGAAATTTCTATCAATGAAGTAAAAAAATGTATAACAGATGTGAATATGGTAATATATGATTTACAGTTAAGTCAAGATATTTCCATTGATCTTTTTAATCATTTTTCTGTACCCTGTCCAAGAATATCGCAGATATATGGTATTCCTAAAATACATAAAAATATGGAGACCCCCCCCCCTTAGGCCAATAGTTTCTGGTAATGGGTGGGTGACGGAGCCCATCTCTAAATATTTACAAATACAACTTAGTAAGTATTTGGCGAAATGTCCAAATACTATTAAAGATACTGAAAATTTTCTATCAGACTTGTATGAATGGTATGAATCTAACAATGATAGAACATTTTTGTTTGTAACATTGGACATTGTTTCTCTGTTTACTGTGATCCCGAATGAATATGGGCAAGATGCAATAAGAAGCTTTCTTGGCTTAGAAACACACATGCAAGTAAGGGAGATAGAAAATATTTGTGCTTTACTAGATGTTGTACTGACAAAAAATATTTTTCTGTTTGATAAAAAGTTTTATTTACAGCTTACTGGAGTTGCAATGGGCACCCCAGTAGCGAATACATATGCAAACTTAGTACTGCACCAATGGGAGAAGCAATTTATTCTAAGTAATTGTAATGAACTTAATGTTAAGGTAAAGTTTTATAAAAGATTTGTTGATGATTGCTTTCTCATGTGGGAGGGTACTAGTGATGAGTTAAGTAACTATATTGATTACTTAAATAAGGCAACAGATTTTTTAAAATTTAAAATGACTTCTTCTATAGAAGCTATACATTTTTTGGATGTCCGTCTTTATATTAAGCACAATAGAATACAAACAATGATATATAAAAAAGAAGTGAATACTAATAGATATATAAGGAAAGATAGCATGCATGCAATGCACACCTTTAAAGGTGTATTGAAAGCCCAGTTGATACGAGTTAGTAGGCTAAATACAGAAGATGAAAATGTTATACTACAGGCGGAAGAGATGATACAAGATTTTTTAAAGCTTGGTTATTCTTTCCAAGATGTAAATGCAGTATATGAAGAAGTGAAAATGAAAAGAAATGATAAATATAAATCTTTTTTTAGTAATATGAGACAGTCAACAAGGATATTAGATGAGAGAAAAGATGTACTTAGGTATGTTACAACTTATAATGCTTTTACAAGGGATGTGTGCAATATAATAGAGAAAAATTGGCTGATAATGTTAGCTATGCCAGAGGTAAAAGACATAATAGGAATAAAACCAAAATTTTCTTTTAGGAATTTAGATAATTTAAAACAAAAGCTGTGTTTTAAAGATTTTAAAGAGAAAAAAACTGAATTTTCAAATAAGAGCTTAACACAGAAGTGTTATAATTGTACCTTTTGTACAGACATATATGCTACATCAAATACATTTGAACATCCTTTAACTAAGCAAAAATTTGAGTTTAAATACTTGGCCAACTGTAACACTTCTCGAATAGTGTATTTAGCAACCTGTGTAAACTGCCCAGCATATTATGTAGGAAAGACAATAAGAAAATTAAAAGAACGTATAATAGAGCATAAATCGGAAATTAGAAGGGGAATATTAACAAATGCACTCAGCAAACATATTGTTGAAAATGAGGGACATATTTTTAAATTTAGAGTAATATGTAGAGTAGACCTTGGTATGAGGGAGGGGACATTAATAATATGTTAGAGCTGAGAGAGTTAGAATGGATTATTAGGTTAGATGCTGAGGCAGAACCAGGTTTAAATGTAACAGTTAGTTTGAAACCAATATTAGTTAAAAAGCAAAGAGAAAATATTTAGTCTCTCTTTTATGCTTTGTATTTTATAATTTGGCAGATTGGGTATTTTAAATATTTTTTTATATATATGTATATATAATTCTTCTATATATAGAATATATTTAGTGCCATAAATTGTTATGTAAATAAGCAGTATTTTAGTATTTAATTGGAAGGTGTTTTTTTTTAGGCTGGCTGAATCATGTGTTTTAATAGTGTTCCCTATTTAAACGGTTCTAGAATGAATTCAGTGTTATGTACTGATGAGGGGTGGTTAACCCGAAAGCTTTGCTCAATAAATCTTTCTCTTTGGTGTAAAGAAGTGTTTTTGGATTATATGTTGGAAAACAGATGTAAATCTGGAATGTTCAATATTATGTACATTATAAACAATAGTAAATAAACTGACAGCATGGGAACAGAACCCATACCTATATGGAGAACACTCACCAGGTCTTCGTAATTATCCAGATGAGTTAATTGTCAGAACAGCAACTTAATGGTTATAAAAACCATACATCTGATATATTTGGTACACAGCTATATCTAAAATTTCTGTAGGAATGCTTAGGTACACATAGTGTTGTGACACTTACTGGAGGCATCCACCAGCTGTCTGCACTCCTTAGTGACCGTCCAATGAAGCTCCTCCCATCCCTGTGATGCAGGTCATCATAGTGACGGCGAATCAGCACTCCAGTCTGGCAGATTCCTGTATGTCATCGATGCTCCCTTGCAATCCAGTTCCGAATATAGATCTTTGCGAAGTTCCTTGGCCTAGCACTCATCTGATGCTCTGCTCCCTCATAGACGGTCAGCATCTAGGTTGTCTCCTCCAGTCATCAAACTGTAATAAATAAATAAATATAAATAAATACATAAATAAATTGGGTACCTGGACAAGTTGAAGCCTCATGGAAGTAGCCATCTTGATAATGTCAATACTCCAATGGAAAATGTAATCACTTTTGGAAATTGTCACTGAGGTCTCACTCAATTCACAGTTAGCAATGGTCTGATCTGTAAATGTAGCAAAACTGATATTTAAAAGTGGCACTTATGCAGGTTATCAGATCATTAGAAGATAATGGGAACATTTTACACATGGTACCCTTTATTGATATCTATTGGGTACTTGCACGGAGCACCTTCCCATTATGCTGAGCTATTGGTTAATGTGCCAAATTTTGAGAACTTATATGGATGCGCATAAATGGGATTCCAAAACCTGGAATTTTAATGAACCTCCTTAATTATGTGTGGTACAAACGGTACTTAAAAGATACACATTAGGTGCACTTACTTTTAGTTATACCTGAGTCATAGGTAGCTGATAAGGTAAATTGGCACTTGATAACTTTTCTGTTTTGGGGAATATTAGCTCTGTTAACATTATTCATTCTCAAATATATCTGTTTAGATTTATTTTTATGGAAAATGTGTGCATTAAGGCAAATGATTGCAACTTCCTGGAGTATTGTTTGATTTTCTTGTATGCATACGGGTGTTGGAATCTGCATTAAGGATATGTATTAATTTCCCATATGAAGTTGTATAGACAGATTTACATAGCAAAAGTCGACAGTACATGAAGACAGATTTATGGATTTTTTGTATATCTTGTGAGTGACTCTTTGTACTCTGTGGTGTATGTACAGAAACCTATATATTCTGATAGTATCCAGTTGTACTATGTCCTTTTGCTGTTAATAATATTTATTAGTTGGTGGTTCTTAACACAAGCCTTGTAACTACTGGTTCAATACAAAAAGGATCCATACTCTCTGTGGCCTGCTTATGGATACTGAGGTTTTCCGATGCTTTCTATAAGGTCTTCAGTTGATAATTTACAGATACGCTGTGCTGAAATAGATGACATTCAGTGCCCAGTAATGACTGAGTTGATGTGAGGTATTTTTTAATACTTGTCTGTTTAGGTTGCAACCTCCATTCAATGGGTATATAGTCCAAGGGGTTTGAATCCCAAAGACAGCCTCTATAGATATCACAAGTTATGTATGATTTTACAACTGTTATGTATGCAGGCATTGCTATAAGATTTTATATGTCAGATTACTATGTCACAATGAGTGTTTCATAGACATTTGCATTGCCCAAGAATGTGTAGTGTTTACTGTGACATAAGCTGTCCACATAAACATCTGCATAATTGAGCCCCCACATACATTTGAACACATAGGTTCATATGTTCATAGGTGTGTACTAGGCTAATAGCCCTGGAGCCTTTACAAGCCTAGCCCATAGGATTACCCTGACATTGTGCCACCTGACCTTAGTTCCCAGCGCCACTGTCAAGTAGAGCCACTGGAGTGATCCCTGGGGTGAATTTTCTATTTCCCATCCACTCATCAAGATTTATCTTGAAGAGGCCTAGTGAGGTGCTCTGTTTGACATGTATGGGAAGTCTATTCCAAAGCATAGGCAGTATCTGGGATATGAACCTGTCTGTCCAGCATGTTCTGTTGATTGTGGTAATGAGGTTGAGGTTTCTGGAGCATGTGGTGTGGAGGGACTGGGATTTCTTTAGATGTAGCAATTTTAACAGAGCTGGGTCAGACATGGCTTTGTAAATCAAGCAGAGCCCGTCTCTAATTAGGCGACATGAGACAGAGAATAGTTGTTTTTTTGATTCTGTCCATATAGGACACATGTTTAAGGCCTAGGATCCTCTTTGTGAGGTACTTTTGTGGCCTCTTTAGTTGCTGCAGGTGTCTAGTGAGGTACATGCCAAATGGGACATTCTACTTTATGATTGGCCTAATGAGGGAGTAGAGGGAGACAATGACCTCTTTCTTTCTGGATGCAAAACCCTTAATAATGAGATGTGTCACATAGAAGTACTTTCTGATCACAGTGGCAATGTGGTGGTCAAAAGAGAGGTTTCTGTCAACCTGTGTTCCCAGTTCTCTTATAACGACTTCTGTGTTCAGTAGACTATCATCGATGTGGCAATTCATGGGAACCAGGTTTTTCCCAAAGGGGATAATGACACATTTTTGGCATTGAGCTTAAGGCCATGGTTCTGACACCAGTCATTGGTCTTAGTGAGGCCTTTCTGTAGGGTGTCAACATCACTTGGGGAGTTAATAATGGCTCTCAACTTGCAATCGTCTGCGAACTTTGTCAGCCAGAGTTTCTTCGCGTTGGCCTGGACTTCTGAGAAGTAGATAGCAAACAGGAGAGAATTCAGGACCAATCCCTGTGAGACTCCACTCATGACTGGTCAGCAGTCTGACTTGGAGTCAGCTACTTTCACACTGTGGGTTCTATCTGTGAGCCAGTTTGCAACCCACCTAGTGATATAGGGGTTGATGCCTAGCTTAGTGAGTTTTCCTATGATTCCCGAGAGGGGAATGGTATCAAAGGTCTTGGCCAGATCAAGGTAGGCTGTATGAACCACCTTGCCTTCATCCACAACTCTGGTGACTGACTCAAAGAAGTCAACCAAGTTGAGCTGTCATGATCTATCCTTCACAAAACCAAACTGTGTAGGATCCAGAATTTGGAGATTCCCTATATCCTTATTTATTAGGTCTATGATGATGTGTTCCATAGCTTTCCATATCAGACTTGTCAGGCTAATGGGACAATAGTTCCCAGGGCCTGTAGTCACTCCTCCTTTGTGGAGAGGGATGACTGTAGCAGTGTGCCATTCAGTAGGGACAAAGCCTGAGATGAGGCTGTGATTGAACAGGGCACACAGATGAGGTGCCAGTTCACTCTGTAGTTCATGTAGAACACAGCCAGGGATATTGTTAGGACCCATAGAAGCTGTATTATTGGCCTTGGACAGTGCTGTTTTAACCTGTGCAGCAGTAATACTGGGTGCCTGGCAATCTACTGGTATTGTGATTGGTCCTGGGGGGAGAGAGGGGTAAAGTTGGCACTGAATCTGTTGGCCAGTATATTGGCAATATATGTTGGCTCAGTATAGGAGGTACCATTGTGCAGTAGCTCAGAGCAAATCTGGGTATTGTCGTGGAGATTCTTTATATAACTATAGAAGGCCTTGTGGTTGTATTTACTATCTGCTGCAATTCTGTTTTCATAGCTAGCTTTAGAGGATTTGATGAGGGATCTCAACTTTTTGTTGAGGCTGATAAGGAAGTTTTTCCAGACTTGGGACTTCACCTTATTCTACATCAGTTTCCTCCTTCTGTTGTAGAGTTTGTTTATGGTAGGAGACCACTAGATTGGCTTCCTTTTTTTGGAGGAGACCATCTTGGTTCTATTGGGTATGGCAAGATCCATGCATTTGTGTACATGTTCATACAGAGCATTGGTGTATGATTCGGCAGTTATGCAGCTATTCTCCATTTGCATGGGTGTGAGAAGTTAGCCACCTCTGTTTTTAGGAGCCCAAAGTTAGTTTTGGAGAAGTTTTTCATGGTGGTTACCGTTGCAGGGGTGGGGGTGGGGGTATGTGGATTTCCAAGGTGATTAGTTTGTGGTTGGTTCTAACCAGGGAGGAGTTGACTATTGGTGTAGAGCAATAGTCTCCCATGTTAGTAATGACCAGGTCAAGGATGTTGCTACCTTTAGTGGGGGTGAGAACGAGCTGGTCCAGGGCATTGGAATTAATGAATTCCAGGAAATGTTGGGCAAGTGTATTGGTACATGAGTAGTTTTCCCAGTTAATGGAGGGGTAGTTGAAGTCACCTAGTATGAGAGTGTTAGGTTGGACCCTAATATTCTCCAGGGTGCTTAGGAACGTGGAGTGTGAGTCTTGGGACATAGTTGAGGACCTATAAAAGGCTACAACCTGCATTGCTGTCTTCTCCAATGTTAGCCGCACCTGAAGTATCTCTGATGCGTTATGTTGGGCTACCAGTCTGGAGGTGTGCGCATCCTTTATGAATATGGAAACACCACTGCCTTTGGTGCTTCGGTCCAAGTTCTATGGCTGAAAGCTGTGGAATGGGTTATTGTCTGGTAGTGCAGGGGTGCTTTCTGCTGCCTTGAACCAGATCTCTGTTACGGCATAAATGTTGATGTTCTCCATTTTAAGGAGTGCTTCGAGTGAGTGCATTTTGAGATATAGACTTCTAGCGTTGAGCAGCATGACCCTCAGATTGCATTTGTTTGTAGCTGTTATGTTGGTAATTTGGTCTTTGAAACACCACCTAAAAAAGCCACTATAGGGGTGGCAAGAGCCTTGGCCAGAATCTGGAAGCCCATGGGTGAGAGATGCGGGCCATCTCTGGCAAAGCATCGAGGTCTGTCAGTCTTGTCATCCCAGGCAGATACTGGATCCCCTTAGAATGGTAGCAGAAGCTTAGCCAATTGTTGGAATCAATCATTTTCTGCTTGTACTGTGGTATCATTCTGGGTGATGGCAGCATGCTGTTCAGGGCTAGGATCATATGCACCTGGGCTATATAATCCACGAGCTCCTCCATGTCTCTTTTCATGTAGTCCCGGGAGGTATGTCTTAGGTCATTCACATTCACATGTACAATGACAGAGTCATATTTGTACTTGTTGTTGAGGGACCTGAGTGCATGCATTATGTGGCAGATCCTGGCATCTGATGGGCAGCTGACTTTTGCTTTCTCCTTATTCAACCTAGTGAGTGGGACATCAGTGTGCCTCACTATCGTGTCACCTATGACTAATGTGTTAGGCATGCTGTTTTGCCTTAGGGGCTTTGATTGAGTGGAACACTGTTTAGGAGAGTTATGTGGCTTGTGATTAGTGTTGTGTTGTGGTGATCAAGTGAATTTCTGCCTTGGAAGTCTGTGCTGTTTGGGTAGATTTTTATTGAGAGCCTCCATGAAGTTGGGTGTGTGGTTTGTGTTTTTTTGTGAAGGCAGTGCTGGTGTGTATTCTGGAGGGCTATGTGTTCCATGTGGTGTAGTGCAAGTGTTGACCTTCTCCTCTTGACCAGCTATTCCGGTCTTGGCTGAAGAGTGTGTGGCTTCCACTTTGGATATATAACTGCATCTCTCACAAGTCTGAGTATTGGGAGGTAAGGGGAGAGGGTTGTCAGTGTACATGAGGCAGTTGCTACATTGTTTCAGGATGCCCAAGTTCACCAGGTTAATAGGAGAAAGCACAAGGAACTGACCTTTAGACATACCTGGAGGGTTGGGCATTATTGATAAGTACTGAATCTGTTTCCTTGTAGAACGTGTAGAGCTGGTAGCACTTTTGTGTGCTATAATAATTGCTACAAGAAGTCTGGTATGGTAAAGTGGTAGACTAATAAGCTAGTAAAAGTGCAGGAGAGGAGAGAATTAGCAGATCTAAGGGAAAATTTGAAGAGCAGACTTTGGCACCTCTCAAAAGCCTACAAACAGCCCTTGATACAGCAAATATGTATCTGGACTAGACTAGTTACAGGAAAGGTGGGAAACAAGTGCAAACACAGGCTTTTAAACCAGAAAGTTGAAAGAGATGGAAAAACTGCACAAACGGACAATAAACTACATATTCTGGTCCAGAATCCACTCCTCTTGTGGTAGATAGGCTACCTAGTGTTTAACACTCCCACTGACAAGCTAGAAGGCTTCCCTCTGACACAGAAAGGCTTGGGGGGGGGGGGCTCAGAAGCTTACAAACAGACCTAGATACAGAAAATCTGTAACTGGACAGGACTAGTTATAGGAAAGGTTACAAACAGTCCCGGATACAACAAATCTGTATCTGGACTAGACTAGTTGTAGGAAAGGTGGGAAACAAGCAAAAATGTGGGCTTTTAAACCAGAAAGTTGAAATAGATGGGAAAAAACTGCCCAAATGGCCAATAAACTACAATTTCTGTGCCAGAAACCCCTCTTCTTGTGGTAGATAGGCTACCTAGTGCTTACCACTCCCACTAATAAGCTAGAAGGCTTTTCTCCAACACAGAAAGACTTGGGGGCTCAGAAGTTTACAAACAGTCCTGGATACAGAAAAATTGTATCTGGACTAAACTAGTTACAGCAAAGGCAGGAAACAAGCTTAGAATTTTTTTAACAGAAAAGCAGCTAAAACAGCACTAAAAACAATTCAACTGCAGTGCAAGCTAGCACACTTGAGTGTGTAGTAATATTAAAGCAAGCACAGTTTAAATAAATGCAATTTATTCAAAATGTATTCTGAAATTAATTTGTTTTATTCAACTCTGAACAGTTAAAAATTGCTAAAAAATATACTTATCATCTGAGAAGCACACTCAGTCAGAACACAAGGAGATTCTAGCAAAGTTTTTTTTTTTTTTTAGTAAAGTGGAAAGGGAGAAAGAGGTTAAGGACCTAAGTTGGTTGGCCTTCTCAAATGTTCTCTCTGTATCAGCTAGAATGAACTATTGACACTAGACTGTGATAGGGTTGAAGAGATGGGACTGGTAGGAGTGTCTGAAATCAAAATATGATCTCACTGTACCCGATTGAGTGAGCAAAAGAGATGGACACAGGAGGAGTGTTCAAACACAAATTTACAGGAGGGGGCAGGCAATTCCAAAGCCACCAAGGTTAATACCACAACAAGAACAGGGAAGGAAGATGGGAAAGTAACTAGAGAGAGACAAAGAGACCACAATATTCAGTGAAACAAATAAACAGAAAAATAAAATCCAGTACTATCTTTAACACAATATTCAATGAAACAAATAAATAAACAGAAAAATAAAATGCAGTGCTATCTTTAACACTGCAAGTTTGTACTTAACTCAGTTTGTAATACAGCTGATGTAGGTATATAGCAGCCAGCCAAACAGCTCAGATATTCAGCAGAAATAAATTCACAGATAAGTGACTAACACTTATAAGCACAGAGAAACCCTCTAGGCTAAGAGTTCAACACATGCATATCTTTGTCTTTCAGATGGTGAACACACCTAGGGGCAACAATTTCTCTCTACAGGAAAATGAGATTTTAATAGAAGCTCTGTGGCAAACATGGATAGAGACTCCTTGGATAGACAGGGAATACCATATGGAGGAATGAAGTATTAGCTGACATCGCCAACACGATTAATGTGGTTGGAAGTTACAATAGATCCTGTGAGATCTGTTGCCAATGCTGCTCTGACATGATCCTCCATACAGCCATTAGGTTAGGATTGTATGAATGATCGAGGGATGCCACTAATGGTGGCTCACCATTGACCCCCTGATGAGATCACAATATGTCTTGCATTCCTGTTTATGGCAACTGGGGAGCAATTCATAGCTGAGGGTGGGATAGAAGCAGGAGTTCCAGGCCGAACATGTATGTCTTACTTTGCCTAACATGAACAAATATAAAGTAAATCATCAGATAATGCTGTTGCATGCATATTCATGTATTGTCATTTTGGATTTACATCAATGGAATTGAAACATGCACAGAGATCCACACAGGGTGGTAATAATCAATGGAAGTGTAATGACATGTAGTTATAGAACTGCAGTACAGACAGAACAGTGCAACCAACATGTGCAATGCTATCTGCATTAATGTTCACAGGTCCATCTACTTGTGCACAACACCAAGGAAGAGCAGGTCAGTATCTCCATACAATGGTACTGTTTTTACTGTTATAGTGATACTTCCCTAACATTGTACATTAAAGGTACATGCCCAAGCTGTGCAGATGCAAGTACTGACAGACCAGGTATGTTACCACAACAGGTTCATAGCTTGCAGCAATATGTAGCAGACCTGTGATACATGTCATTAATGTCACTGCTTTTCTACACAGGTACATCTGGCCAACAGGTGCAACATCCATCATGCGAGTATCTGCAGACCCTCTTACTGTGTTGTATGTGTCATCCTGTCAGTATTCCACTGAGAGCATATGTGACTGTATTGTCTTTCTCTTTACGTTACCACTGCAGGATCTACAGTACAGCACAGAAACTCACAACAGTGGAAGTCTCTCAGTGATATGCTATTACCCACAGTATCTTTATACATGTCATTGCTGTTACTGCTGTTGTTGTCCTCCATTAATGCTGTGTCCTTCTACCCATTCATAGGACAGACTGCATCATCAACATAGGTTCATAGGTGATTATTAGGCTAATGGCACAACAGCCTTTACAAGCCTAGCCAATTATACCCAGGATATGACAATATTATATCTCAATCCCTCAGATATGGGGTTGGGTAGTATCAGGGCAGTGGGGCTTTGGGTTTTGGCGCCCTGATTCATTTTACAGACTTCCTCTGTCCATAAGGGATATGAACAGTACCCCGTGTGTGAATTTATGGCTCCCCATCCATTTATTCAAATTCTTTTTTAAGAGAGTAAGGGATGGGCTTTGTTTCCATAGACAAAGTAGCCTTTGTGATACAAATCTTTCTGTCCAGCAAGTTCTGTTAGAGTCACAAATAAAGTTTAGGTCCATGGAATGCATAACCCTTGTATATATCAATTTTCTTGTTAATATATAACATTCTAATCAGGGCTGGGTCAGACAATGCCTTGTATGTCAGGCATAAGTCACCTCTCAATAAACAATATGAGAAGGAGTAAAGGGATTGGGCCTTTAGTTGGTCTGCATAAAGCAAAACGTCTTATGCTTTGTATTTTTTAGTGAGAAACCTCTGGGGCCACTCCACTTGGTGTAAGTGCTTAGTTAGGTGCATGCAAAAGGGAACATTGTACTTGATGATGGGCCTGATGAGGGCAGAGTGCAATGGCACTATGACTTCCTTTGATTTTGATGCCATGCCTTTACTTATAAGTTGAGCCACAGATCATGATTTCCTCACTACCATAGCTACCTGGTCGTCAAAGTTTAGTTTACTATCTATCTGTGTTCATAGATCCCTCACCAATGGGTGTACATTTAGGAGTGTGCTATCAAAATTATAATTTGCAGGGTTATCTAATTTTGCAAAGGGTGTGATTATGCAATTTTTAGCATTTAGTCTCAGACCATAATTTTGGCACCAGCTGTTTGTCATTTTTTGGCCTGTTTGTAGGATGTCAACATCATTTGGGGATTCAAAGATTGCTCCCAGCTTATAATTATTGGCAAACATGGTGAGTCGGAGGACCCCAACATTGGTCATCACTTCAGAGATTTTTATTGGAAGTGGATTCATCTATCTGGACAACATGTGTCCTGTCAGTGGGCCAGATGGCTATCCATCTGACAATGTAGGAGTTTATGCCTAACTCAGTAAGTTGGGGGTTGGCCAGGTCTAGATAAATGTTTTGTAGTGTTTTACCCTCATCCATTGCCCTGATGACTTTCTCAAAGAAGTCCACCAGATGGAGCAGGCAAGACCTCCCTTTGACAAAGCCAAATTGGGTCTAGTCCAGTGCTTGGAGAGTTCCTATGTAGTTATTGATCAGGACCATGAAAATTCCTTCCATGCCCTTGCAGATAAGACTGGTCAAGCTTATGGATCTGCAGTTCCCTGGGTCAGTTGATGGGTCCTCCTTGTGCAGAGGGACAACTGTTGCAGTCCTCCATTACTCCAGGGCAGAGTCCATCTGGAGGATGTGGTTAAACAGGGTTTCTAGTGGCCCTGATAGATTCCGTTTTAAGCTATATGAAAAGCATCTGGGACTCATGTTGGCTTTGTTTTTTACTTTAGTAAGAGCAGAAAGGATCTGTTCCCTCATAATGACCAGTAGGAGGATGGTTGCTGATATTTCTTTGGGTACAGTAGGAGGTAATGGGGTTGAGAAGTTTGAACTAAACTTGTCACCCAGCAGGTTTGCTATTGGCTGGGTGTAAGTGTTGCTGTTCTTGTTCATGTTTCTGTTTATATACCCTCCTGTTTCAGGATGTACTGGGGTCTTGATAGTGATATCTGTGTGCAATCTAGTGCACCGAGTACATGGGGGACATTTGCAATGTTATAGAACTGGTGTATTACAGTTCTCCTTTTCATGGGTACATGTAGGGAAAGTGCATTTAGTCATTAACATTGCTGCCAGGAATTTTGTCAGGATACAGCTGTCTGTGTTCCTTCAACCGTTCATTCAATACATTTACGAAATACACTTTTCCAGTCCATTAATTTCTTTTTTTACTCAAAGAAATTTTTATTGGCTACTGCGGTGGTGGTGCTGCGGTAGCATTGTCGCCTCACAGTAAGATGTTGTCCTGTTCGATTCAAAGCTAGAGCGTCTTCTGTGTGGAGACATCCGTGAATGGGCGTACCTTCGTTGAAGGTTATGCATCAGAGCTGGCAAGTCGGCACGTAAAAATCTACTGCCAATCATTAGCGGACCAGAGTTCCACTGTGGCGACCCCTAACCGGGAAAAGCCGAAAGACACAACAACAACAACAACTCAAAGAAATTTTTATTAAATTTTTTTCCATATCTTGAAATAGATTGAACCATAAATAGTGAAACATAAAATAATATAACATAATCAACTAGTCAACTATTTACAAAATAAACTATATGCAATTGCCTAAGTATACAATCTATAACATCACGTTTCCATATACAATATGCAATTTGTATTAAGATGCTGTGCTGACTAGTCAGATCAATTTGCTTTGTCAAATATTTCATCAACTTTCTGCCAATAAATGATGTATGATATTGTCTTAGTTCTTTTCTTTATGGTTGCTACTTCCATTCGAGACACAAAGACTGCGATTTTCTTGAAATCTTGAAAAGTTGTTGTTGCTTTATTCTTCCAGTAAGTTGTTATGGCTTTACAAGCAATGGCAAGCAATGTCCATAGTAAAGGATATTTTACTTTTGGGACACATTGTGGTATGGGTACATTAAACAAAACTAATGAATTGGTTAACTGAAAAGTATAATTAAAAATTGTTTGAAAGAAATAATTTCAAACCAATATTTATTCAGTGAATGACAATCAAAAAACGTGTTCCCAATCTGCTTTTGTATGCGTTTTACATCTCCAACAATCAATATGTTTCTTATATTATCTAATCTATGAGGGGTTAGAAAGGACCTATGTAGGAATTTCCATGCATATAGTTTCTACTGAACTGACTTGGTGGTAAGGCATGGTGATAAAAGTATCATTTTTTTTTCACTTTTATCAGGATCCTTTTGATTAACCTGATTATAATAATTCCAATAGCTATTACTGTTATAGTTCTTTGTTTATTTAAGTGTCTTATGAATTTTGGATAGATATCCTTGTCCATTATAAGTATTATTTATTAAAACTATCACAAGATCTATGAACTTAGGAATATTATTTTTAAAAGTTGGTGTCATCAATTCCAGCATATTTGTGATGTACTGTCTTATTTGTTGTATTGGTAGCTACAATTTAAAATCTAACTCAAATTTCCTTTGATTTGATCTAATGTGAGTACTGTATTGCCATTGAGTATTTGATACCAATAAATCCCTTCTTTATCTTTAAGCTCTTTAATTACATTTGAATCAAAGGTATATATTTTCTAAACAGTATTATTGTTTCAGTAACAATTATGTACTTTGTTTTTATTTTTTTGTTAAATATGTTATCTGTTATCACATTATAAAAGACTTGGATTTATATTATATTGTTTATGGGCTGAGTTACTAATGATATTACATATAGATTCATGAATTAATTTCCATTTGGCTGTATAGGTTGAGTTCAGCCATAGAGTTACTGTTTTAGTAATAGATGCCAATGAATAAATTCTATATCTGGTAGATTAATTCCACCCTTCTCCCAATCTTTTAAATAGTTGTTAAGCGTGATTCTAGGCTTATTGTTAAACCAAAGAAAATTCAGCATCATTTTATTGTATTGCTGTATAATTTTCTTAGTAGGAGGGATGGAAAAGGATTGTATATAGTATCACAATTTTGGGAAAATTATTGATTTAATTATATACAACCTATCTTTCATTGTAAAAAACATCTTTTTCCATTTCTGCATTAATTATTTTATTTGACTTAGTATATGAATATAGTTAATATTTATTGTTTCTCTAATGTTGCTAGTTAGTAAGATTCCTAGGTATTTAATTTTATTATCAGGTGCTAAGTATTTAATCTTCTTCTTCTTCTTTTGGCTTTTCCCAGTTAGGGGTTGCCACAGCGGATCACCTGTCAGCTCATGATTGGCAGTGGAGTTTTACAGTGTCAAGTTGCCAGCCCGGCGCACAACTTTCCACAGAAGGCCCACACACCCATGCACTCATGCCTAGGGCCAATTAAGAGTGTCCAATACACCTACAGCATGTCTTTAGGATGTGGGAGGAAACTGGATCACCCAGTAACTGACACGAATGCATGTAGGTTATGTAGACTCCACACAGAAGACACCCCAGCCAAGAATCAAACTAGAGAACCTCTTGCTGTGAGGCAACAATGCTACTTCTGCACCACAATAAGCCTAGAATCATGCTTAACCATTTAAAAGGCTGGGAGAATGGAGAATTAACCAGATCATTGTTTGGAATAATTCAGTTAATGATTTATCTTTATCAGATATTGTCAACAGGATGTCATCAGCAAATAATTGTATTTTCATTTCTAAGTTATTCCCAATTACTATGCCTTTAAGATTTGTGTTCATTCTAACATAGTTAGCAAAAGGCTCAATTGCTAATGCAAACAGTAAAGGTGAAAGTGGGCACCCTTGCTTAGTTCCTTTTCTAATAGTTATAGAAGTAGAGAGACATAACCCAAGCTTAACATAGGCCAGAGAATTTTCATATAGTGTTTTAATTAAGAATGTGAATTGTTGTGAAAAAACATATTCTTCTAGTACCACCAGTAAATAATTCCAATCTATTGAATCAAAGGTGCTATTGATATCTAGACTCACCATGTCTGTCTTACTTAAATCAACATAATCTATCAAGGCAAGAATTCTTTTAATATTATCGTAGGTGTTTCTATCTTTTATGAAAACTGGTCATGATCAATTAATGATGGTAATATATGTTTAATTTTCTCTGTATGTATTGCCTTAAACATTTTGTAATGTACATTTAACAATGAAATGGGACTATAGGAAGAACATTCAGAGGCATTTTTTCAGATTTCAGAATAGGTGAGATTAAACTATATTTCCAAGAAGGTGGAACTAATATTCTTTGTTTAACCTGGTTAAAAGTCTTCAACAATAGCAGTTTAGCTTCTTTGGGCAATAACTTATACATTTCTGGTGTTATGTTGTCATTTCCTGGTGCTTTATTGGGTTTCAGTTTTTTAATTTGATTCTTCAACTCGGACATTATTTGCTTGTCAATGTGTCTATTCTGTTGTTCCGTTATATTGAGGTTTATATTAGTCTGAAGGAAGTTTCTAATTGTTTCTTTCAATTTCATCTCTATGTTGCTAGTATTAATTTTTTGATAGTGCAACTGAAATGTTTCTAGTATGCTTTTTAAGTCTGAGACTTTCTTATTAATGTTGAGATTATATATTTCTTTTATTTGATTCATTTTAATAGCTTTCTTAGTTCTATTTCCTATTTTCCTTTGATTCTTCGGATTCATTGAATATGAAATAAGTTAGATTTTTTCTAACATTATTTTATGATGTCATATTTCAGTATATTCTTTATTTTTCATTGCTAAATCATGAGTTAATTGACTATGTCCTTTTTGTATATTAAGTTTAATAATATCTATTTCCTTTTGAAGTTCAGTTAATTGCCTGCCCCATTGCTTCCTTTTATTTTTGTACTAAGTTAATGATCTTCCATATATGTATGCTTTTAATGCATCCCATACATAGATTTCTGAAGTGTCTTCATTTATGTTTAGTTCAAGAAATTGTTGTAATTATTTTATATAAAATGTTTAAACTCTTTTAGAGTCTTTATATAGGATGGTAGATTGTCACCTTTTGTTTGTTATCAGCTTTTACTTCAAAAGTAATTGCATTGCAAGTCTGTTAATAGACAACAGATTACTTTAACATTGCTAAGAAAGGTGTTTATTTCCTTTGATATATATACTCTATCTATTCTTGAGTGTGTGTTATACCTATGTGAAAAAAAAGGTATAATGCAGGGAATCTTTGTCTGCATATTCATTAACACCTTTAAGAATATATAATTTAACAAATTCTGCTAGTTGTTTTGATGTTGCAGTTTTCCTTCTGGTATTTATAGAGTCAGTGTCTTTATCATCTAGTATACAATTGAAATCCCCAGCTATTATCAAGTTCCCTTTGGAGTGCTTGATTACTTCTTCTAACTGTTGTTTAACTATACTTGCACTCAACCCAAGTATCCAATAAAAGTTAATAAAAGTATACAGTTTACAATTTATTGAGATAGTTGACATACAAAGCATCCCAGAATTATCTTGATATGACCTTATTATGTTTGGCATAATGACAGAATATTTCCATAAAATCATTACCCCTCTTGTTTTTTTCTTATGTGATGAACTTGTTAATCCTGTATAACTATTGAAGTTTAATAAATTAAGGTCTTCAGTTAGTAAATGTGTCTCTTGCACAAATATCAGTTGTGGGTTTATAGTTTTAATATATTTAAATAAACTTAGTCTCTTACATTTATTATTCAACCCATTAACATTAATTGATATCACCTTCATATTTAAATACTGCTATATGTAGATTAAATTGAACTTGTATTTTATTAGGCAGAATAATGTATAAAAGTTCTTCTTTGTGTACAGCTGTGAATAAAAAAAACTGTTTTAGTCTCCTTTTAGTTTGATTAATATACTTAAACAAGTAAAAACAAAACATAAAAAAACATTGTAATATCAAAACCTGAACCATAAACCCCTTTCTATCCATGGGGTTATTATAACACTTAAGTTGACAAAGCATCAAAGTGTCCCTCTCTCTAATGCAGGCACTATATTCTTAGCCTGACAAGTCATTACTTGTTAGTCAGAAAGTGTGTTATCGTTCTATAGGATAATTATAATAGTCAACTTATGGTTATTAACCAGTATGATATATTCTAAATTCAGTCTACTAAGGTTGACAAGAATTAACAATCCGAATAACATAACAAGAAATCATACAAGTTGATATGAATCATCTTTAACAAGAGAAATTGTCTTACAGTCCATTAATTTCTTGTATGTTCCATACCCAATACCATCTCAGCCTGATACTGAATCAACATTTACTTTAAGTATGTCATCCAATTCACAAATAGTAATTTATTTTTCAAATTCTTCCTTAGCTTGTTCTGGATGTTTTTTTTGCTTTCTTATTTTGTATCCTTAAACTATTATACATATTTTCCACATGCTGTACCACAATACTCATAATTTGCTCTTGCATTTTTTTACCTCTCCTTTTATGTTTTTCATTTTTCTCATTACTCTAATATCCTCCTTTAATATTTTACCCAGATATGTAGTTATCTCCTCCCTTCTTCTTTTAAACAATATCTCTGGCTAAACAATAATTTGTTAACTTTTTCTCAATTGCTTTTATATACTTATTTTTCTATATCATAATAGTCTTGTTATTCTCTAAATTCTCTAATGCATTTGTATATTTTTTCCATACTTAAGTTTCCCTTCATTTCTTATTTCATCATGCCACTGAAAAAAACACTTTTTATATTTCTTTTTAAATTCAATCCATCAAAAAATCTAGTTTTTATAGAAGTCCTTTATAGTTATATAATTCTTCCCTAAATGCAATACTTCCCACTCTCCAATTTCACCCCATAATTTCTCATTTATTCTTTTTATTCCCTTTCCTATTTTAGCATACTCCTTTTCTTCCATCACTTCTGTTCATATTGATAAATAGTCTGAAAAAAGCATCCAAACTACATCACCATCTGTGCCTTATGATAATACAAAATAATCAATTTCAGATCCAAGTGTCACCTTTCTGTAAGTCCACTGACTTTTGTTCCACACAGATAGTTTACATTTTTATCACTTTCTGTATTTTAACATCTATCCTTTTCTTTCTTCATCTTCTCCTAATATCACAATTAAAGCCCCTGCAATTATAATGTTTATGTTAACCACCAGACAGTCTAATCTCTGATGAAACAGATTATCTCTTTCCTCACTAGTTATTTATGTGTACAATGCTATAATGACTATAAACATGTTCTTTCCACTTCACATGCACAGCAGTTAACTTTCTCTGTCTTATCAGCGTTACTTCTAGTATTTTCACTGTTTTTGTACAACACAGCCACTCAAGTACTTTCACTTCCTAAGTCCCATATTATATTTCCACCCGAAAATATTTCTGTTTCCATTCTTCACTTCTCAGAAATCTTCCATTCTCTAATGAAATAACATCAGCATCACATTTAGCACACCATTCTAGTATCCCTCTTTCTTTCTTTCAGTATTAATAATACTGTTCACATTTACTGAAAGTGTGCTAAAATTGTTGCTTTTCTTTCTTTTTAAATTTAGGAGAAATTTTTTTTTCAATTTTCATTTTCTTACTTTTACTCTTTCTCCATTGAATATTTTCCTGGGTTTATGCACAGATAATCATTGATCCTCAGAATAACATTTTTAACTGGCTAGAACTTCAAAAAAATTCATAGTGTCAATCCCTTTTCCTGACCTCTCTTCCTCCATGCAAATTTCTCCTCCTTTGTTACCTCCATATTTTTTTCTACTTTTACAGTTTCTTCTTCACCTACTTTGCCCAGTCCCTCAGTCTCTTGTTGTCCTTATACATGTATGTTTTTTCCCTTTCCCATTCTCTTTTATTTACTATTTATTCTTGACAGTCCACCAAAAAGTGTCCTTTTTGTACCCAACCTGCATTCAGACATGCACTTTCTTGCTGTATGTCCTTTTACACCGATTATAATGTATCTTGTCACAATAATTAATTAAATGAGAAATGTCCCAACAAAAGAAACATGATTTAGGCTGGCCAGCATATTTTAATGTCCCTCTATCACGAATCACAAAAATAACCATTGACAAGTATTTCACTATGCTTTTTTTCACTTTTCAAAACAGCTTCCAACCTTTACCCTCCATTCCACAAGTTTCTCCCATCTCTATCTTTCAGAATGTTATCAAGTTCACACAAACCCTGCATGCATTTTAACATCTTCTTCCAGTTCATCAATTCCAAACTGCAAAATAACTGGAATAAATACAACACTAACTCAAAAAACAAGCCACTCTGGTGGAATCACAAAATCAATAGTCTGTATAACAGAAGGAAGAAAATCACGGCAAAAATTAGGAGGCTCAGCACCCATCAGAAAGCACTCTCATAAAAATAAATAAATAAATAAATAAAAAAAAGCAAACACAAATAACTCAGAGGACAAATAAAGTCTTCCAAAGCCAAATTTGAGGTAAATTTGGCCTCCCAGGCCAAGGACAACTACTAGGCATTCTTTAGCTATGTCCACAACCTCAAAGGTAATACACAACTGTGTGCAGATCTCATTGTAAATGGAGCCACCTATACTGAGCCAAAAGATATAGAAATCCTACTGGCTGACAAATTCAGATCCAACTTTACCCCCCCCCAACCTTCCCTCAGGAAATAGCATCAAATATAACTCCCCCTGCTATCACTAGGGAACAGGTCCTTAATGCTTTCTCTCTAAGGTCAAGAACACTGCATCAGTGAGCCAAGATGATATCTCAGGATGCCTTCTAAATAGTACGATATCTGATGACCTATCAGACCCTCTAGAATTGCTATTTACCTGTAGAGACCAACCAGGCCTCATGAATGAAGAACAGTAACAGTCATCCCTCTGCACAAAGGTGGGCCATCTACAAACCCTAGAATCTACAGACCCATAAGTCTTACTAGTCTTATATGCAAAGTCATGGAAAGAATTATTATGGAAAAGATGAATAATAATATAGCAAATCTCCAGGTACTGGACCTAACCCAGTTTGGTTTTGTCAAGGACCAGTCATGTCTACTCAACCTGGTGAACTTCTTTGAGAAGGTCACCAAAACAATGGATGAGGGCAGAATGGTTCATACTGCTTACTTGACCTTGCCAAAGCATTTGGTACAGTACCCCACTCAGGCATTGATGACAAACTCAAGAAGTTAGGTACAACCCTGTATGTCACCCGGTAGATAGCCAGCTGGCTCACAGACAGGACCCAGGAAGTTAGAATTGGGGAGTCCACTTCTACAAAAAGGCCAGTCACAAGTGCAGTCCCTCAGTGATTGGTCCTTGGACTGATACTTTGTGGCATTTACTTCTCTGAAGTCAAGACCAATGTCAATGGCCTCTGGCTGACTAAATTTGCAGATGATTGTAAATTAGGAGATGTCATTAAACCCCACACTGACACAAATGTTCTCCAGGAAGGGCTAACACAGACAAACGACCGGTGTCAGAGCCATAGACTAAAATGAAATGCCAAGAAATACATAATAGTATCCTTCAGGAAGTCATCCACCCCTGGTTGCTATCATATTAACAACACACCCCTTAGAGCTGACCCAGTAGTCAGGGACTTAGGGACACAAATGGACAGTAATCTAGCCTTTGACCATCATGTGCCTACAGTAGTGAGGAAATCATTCAGTGTTCTATAACTTATAAGCAAAGGTATGGCATCTAGGTCCAAGAAAGTCAATGTTCTACTGTATTCGGCATTCATCAGCCCTATCATTAAGTACAATGCTCCCTTTGGCATGTACCTAACCAGGCATATCCAACAATTAGAATGTCCACAGAGGTTCCTCACTAAAAGAATACGGGGTGTAAGTAACATGTCCTAGGAAGACCACTTGAAGACCCTATCCCTGTATTCTGTCCCCTACAGGCTTATGAGGGGAGATCTATGCCTGGCATACAGGGCATTGCCAGACTCTACTCTGATGAACCTCCTGCACAGCCACAAAACAAACAGTAGCAGAATTACCAGTTCTAAAACTTAAACCTTGCCTGTGATATAAATAAGACCTACTTGAGAGCCACGTATTTATCCTAGAGCCTACCCCGTCTCTGGAACAGCCTCCCCATCCATGTGAAGCAGAGTTCCTCTCTAACCCAATTCAAGTGTAACTTGGGTAATTGGATATGGAACAGGAAATTCATCCCTGGTTTGGCATCTATGTCTCTAATGGACACAGGCAACTTGTAACTGCTTCATCTATCAGACCCCTGCTTTTAAATGTTTCATCTCCCAAGCCCCTGCTTATACTTATCAAGGGTATCAGAATTTGTCAGAGATTTGGGATGCATGGCTAGGCTTAATAAGGCCTTTGTGGTCATTAGTCTAGTAAATACCTATGAACCTATGAATATTTACATTACTGCCAGAAAATAAATTGTTCCATGGATAAATGTCCTTTTTGTTACACATTTCCAGAAATTTCATCATCAGCCCCTCAATTTTAAGTGTTAAGTCACAAAAGTCTCTGTACCTATATGTACAAAAGACCAAATGTCTTGAGCTTTAAATATTGGAACAGTGATCAAATTGCCCCCTTCATAATATCTGTCTATTACAGTGTCATTTTTTGTTCCTATTCTCACAGTTAACCTTATTTTGTTTTTAAAAACAGTTTTACTTACAGTTTGTTGCTGCTCTCCTTTTTCACCTGTTATCACTATTGTGTGTGATTTAACTGTTGCATTCTCTGCTGCAATAAAACCAGATTCCTTCTCAGTTTCTGGCTATTTTACTCTTTTACTTTCTGTCACTGCTGCAGAAGGTTTGACCGCTGCATTCTCTGCTACCACATCTGGTTCCTTCTCCAGGTTATCATCCTCAGTGTTTCAGAAAATGTTTTTTGCCATCTCACCCCCAGAAACAGCATGTGATAGTTTTCTTAATATTTGTGGTGTGGCCAGGGCTCTGCCCACTACATTCGCCCTTGCTATGCTTGGGCTCACTCTTCTCTCTACCCTTTCCCCAATTCCCACCCACTCCCACTACATGTAATTTATTTGAACCACACAATGCCCAACACAACCAATTATCCAATCACTAACTCCAATTTACAACAGAATTAATTGCTCAGTAACTAACTTATCCAAATCCATTGCCCAGACACTCTCCTGTCTCACAAAGCATTTTACTTTAAAGCAACATATCCTTCTCAGATGACTTAGCATACCCTCTACATCACAAACCCTCAACGTAACAATGCTACTCATACACATTTCTATGTTCAGCTTACTTATACCAGCCCTCCATCTCACCACTTATCACAATCACATTATTACAAACATATACTCTTCCCACTTACCCTTCCCTACCCCACCTCATATTCCTTATACTAACATCTCTATCACACCATACCTCTTTAATAGCTCTAAGACAGAACTATTTACATATCAACAACAGCCACTAACTTCACAATATGTGGTCTGTAAACATACTAGACTATCACCTAAATTCTTACATACATTTCTACACATAAAACCACAGCTTAAATTAAGTGGTGACATTCACCCAAACAACTTATCTAAAACCATGCAACAAGTACCTCATACCTCAAACACTACTAACTCCCAGACCATCAGTAATCTATCAAGAGCCTCTTAAATAAAATGCATGAATTTCATGTTTCCCATTCCCTCTACACACCTGACATAGCAGTCTTAACAGTAACTTGGCTAAAACTCCACATAAATGACAAATAAATCCTATCCCCAGTCTACAACATCCACAGACTAAAGGGAATATACAAACATGGTGGAGAATTAGCTATAATATATAAAGACACTCTAAAACTTGAAGGCCTACAAGTAAACCCTTCAGACCTCAATAATGCTGAAATACTAGCCTCCTGTCTCAAAGTCAACCCCCAAAAATACATTGTCATAATATCAATCTGCATCCTTCGGGGCAACAACCCATCCGTAACTGAGAACCCTCTTTTCTGGTCATCCTCCACATTTAACCAGGAAACCAGAATAATAGGGGATTTCAATACTGACTGGCATACTTGTACTTTTGATAACCCCTCTAACTTCATAAACCTGCATGGATTCACCCAAATGATACACTCGCCAACAAGGATAGATAAGAATAGCATCAAGCAGTCAATTCTTGACTGGACCTTATCTAATAAACTCTCATTAGTCTATCACTCAGGATGTCTCTCAGACAGCCTGAGTGACCACCTACCCACCTATCTACTTAGGCATCATCTCTGTCCCCTAAAAATGTCATATACAAACAAGTGCACAACAAAAGAAATTTTTCACAAAATAGCTTTAAATGACTTCTACAACATTGTGACTGGCCCCACTAAAACATCTTCATCTGTATTCTATTGTTCAATATTTTAACAACAAATTCCTTGATATTCTAAACAATCTAAGTCCCCTTAGAAAGATCCAAGTTAAATCTAATTATACTCCATGGCTAACTAAAGAAACCAAATAGCTACTCAACCTGAGAGACAAAGTCTGGTCCCAATATCAGGTCAACAAAAGTCAAGCCTCCTTTGACAGCTATTGCAAGCTGAGAAACAAATCCAAAAAAACAGATCGAGTGACAAAACATTTTACTATACAGAATCCAACACAATCACCAAAATAATCACACAAAATTTTGGTGCTCTATTAAACAACTCATATAACCTGGGTATTCCTCAACTCTAACCCCCACTACCATGAATACTAAAGAAAGTTTATCTCCTCAGTTTAACTCTTTCTTTACCAACTCCATACTATCTCTAGTGAGAAATAACAACAGCCCTCTGCTATTCATTCCAACAGGAATAGAACCTACCACCACTTCTTTCTCTGTAAAACCTATCCAGGCAAGTACTGTAAAAAATAATAAACAACTGAAGTCCACATCCCTAGTTGTTGATCAGCTACCTAAAGAATATCTCAAGTTAGAAGCTGATGACATCTCTTGTACTGTCTCTCTCTTTATCAATAAATCAATATGTTCCCAAGCTCTGGAAAATTTCCAACATAATCCTGGTACACAAAATTGGCACATCAACACAACTCTCCAGCTATAAACCAATGGCCATTCTATAACCCCTATCTAAAATTCTGGAAAAAATGTATACACTCATAAGTATTAGAACATCTAATCTAACAACCTGCTAACCAGTTCCCAACATGGCTACCGGCCCAGACACAGCACCACAACTGCTCTCATAAGTTTCACTAACACAGTAAACCAATTCAAAAATGATGGGCAACTTGTTTCCTCCATCTTCCCAGATATGTCCAAGACATTTGACATCGTATCCCACCAAAAGTTTCTCAATGAGCTCTCATCCCTTAACCTTTCACAAACAGCCCTCTCAGTTTCACAACCACCTTTCTGACCAACAACAAGCTGTGAAGTGGCAAAATAATCTCGTCTCCCTACTACCCATTACAGCTGGTGTTCCACAAGGTTCAATTCTACGACCACTCTGCTTTACCATCTTTACCAACAAATTCTACACCACTACTTACCTTGCCATTATTATTCAATATGCAGATGACTCTGCTCTCATCTCTAATGCACCCTTCTTCCACAACTCCAAGAAATTACCCCCAAATCCTTCTCAGCCATAAAATCCTACCTCTCCAGCTATCAACTTATTCTAAATCCAAATAAAACCAAATTAATGCTCTTCTCCAATAACAAGTTCACTAACCAAATTCTCCCCTTTAGCATCTTTTCATCCAGCACCAACATCAAACCTGTCCCTCATGCCAAACTTCTCAGTGTCACCATTGATACCAGTTTAAGATTTCATAATAATGTATCACTTGTATCATAAAGGCCCACATAAAACTAGGCTCACTCTATAGAGTCAAATCATACCTCACCAACGCCACTAGTGAATCAATTGCCAGGACCCACCTTCTGTCTACCTTAGTGTACACCTCTCTTATCTTCACAAACTTTACAAAATCTGACCTAACTAGACTAGAGGCCTGCTACCACAAAATCTCCAAATTCGCTACAAGCTTACCACACAGATCCCCATTGCTGTGCTGCTCTCCTCCAACTAAAATGGCTAGAACTACCCAGCCTCTTATCCCTCAATCAGCTTACAACCACTCATGACATCATATACCAACCTGATAAATGCCCAGCTCTCCAAAATCTTGTACAAACCCACTCCAATAACAGAATTCATAGATCTTCTGACAAGCTCCTGCTAAAAGTCTCCAAATCTAATAACAGTTTTGGTGATTCTTCAACCATATCTCAAAAACATGGACTTCCATCCCTCAACACATTCTTAATACCAGAAAAAGTAGGAGACCAAACAGCAATCCAAGACACTTGCGGAAGAAGGTAAGTCCACTCCAAGTACTGTAGTTCCTTTTCTTTAATACAGCACAAGCAAAAATAATAAAAAATGCAGAATATATACTGAAGTAGATGATAAAACAACTGTGAACACAAAGCGCTTTTCGTCCCACCTGGTGGTGAGACTTCTTCAGGTAAAGACATTCACTAAAACCAGTGCATTTAAATACAGTCCATGGTGCAAGCATGTTGTTAGTCAGCCAATGGGTGAGGGCTATTCCCAACACACTGATGATGCTATGAGGGTCCACTCGATAAGTAATTACTTCCTTTAAGAGTTTCTTTCAAAACACCCTCTGAACTTATTAAAAGGCAAGTAAGTATACACACTCTCTTGTCCAGTATTGTGACATAGTAAATCATACTCATAATATGCAAACATACAGTTATTAAAAATATTTAAATGTATGAGAACCTTTTAAAAATGTTGTTGTTAAAAATGTTTGAAAATATTTAAAATATTTAAAAATATAAATATGCTGACAGTCGATATGAAAGACTTGTATTCCTCAATCCCCCACCGAGAGGGTACAAGTTCATAGGTTCATAGTTAGGTACTAGGCTATCTGCCTGAAAGCATTTATAAGCCTAGCCAGAATGTGTTGGCTTTCGCCACTCCCTTAGATTAGTTCCCTGTGCCTCTGTTCAGCAGAGCCACTGAAGTGATCCCTGGGGTAAACCTTCTGTTTCTCATCCACTCGTCAAGGTTTCTTTTGAAGAGTGTTAGCGAGGAGCTCTGCCTAATGCAGACTGGAATCTTGTTCCAAAGCATGGGAAGTCTCTTGGACAGGAATCTATCCCTCCAGCATGTCCTATTTATTGTTGTGGTGAGGTTTAGATCCCTAGACCATGTGGCTCAAGGGGATAAGGTTTTCTTTAGGTGGAGCATGTTCATCAATTCTGGGTTGGACATGGCCTTGTATGTCAGGCAGAGATCACCTCTGAGTAGGCGGTATGCAACCGAGTACAGCTGGAGTTTCTTCAGTCGAGCTGCATAGGGCATCTATTTGAGACCAGTAATCCTCGTGGTGAGGTACTTCTGTGGTCTTTCCAGCTGTTGCAGGTGTCTTGTAAGATACATCCCAAATGGGACGTTGTACTCTATGATGGGTCTGATGAGTGATGAGTAGAGGGGCACAATGACCTCTTTTGATCTGGATGCGAACCCTTTTGTGATTAGGTGGGCCACGTAGAAGGATTTTCTAACCACTTTGGCAATGTGATTATCAAAGGTGAGATTACTATCTACTTTGGTCCCCAGATCCCTTATTACATCTTCCGTATATAGGGGACTGCCATTTATGTTGTAGTTTGTGGGTACTTTGTTTTTTCCAAAGGGGATGACTATGCACTTTTTGGCATTTAGCTTGAGGCCATGATTGTGACACCAGGTATCTGTCTCAGTGAGACCCTTTTGGAGGATGTCTGTGTCAGCCAGAGAGTCAATTATAGCCCCTAGTTTGCAGTCGTCTGCAAACTTGGTCAACCATAGTCCTCCTGTGCTTGCCTGTATCTCTGAGAAGTATATGCCAAACAGGAGGGGTCCTAGGACTGAGCCCTGGGGAATGCCACTTCTAACTTGTTTAGAGTCGGACCTAGCTCTCGCAACTCTCACCATGTGGGTTCTGTCCCTGAGCCAGTTGGCAACCCATCTTGTGATGTAGGGGTTTATGTTCAGGCTGGTGAGCTTGTCTATAATACCAGAATGGGGAATGGTGTCGAAGGCCTTTGCAAGGTCTAGGTAGGCTGTGTGTACCACCTTTCCCTTGTCTATAGCCTTGGTAACTGTCTCAAAGAAGTCCACCAGGTTTAAGAGGCATGATCTGCCCTTAACAAAGCCGAACTGGGTAGGGTCCAGTGTTTGGAGGTTCCCAATGTCTCTGTTAATGAGTTCCATGATGATGCATTCCATAGCCTTGCAGACCAAGCTAGTCAGGCTTATAGGGCGATAGTTCCTGGGGTCTGTTGTGGCTCCACCTTTGTGGAGCAGAATAACCATTGCTGTGCGCCACTCTATGGGTATGTAGCTTGTGGAGAGGCTGAGTTTGAACAGTGTGTTTAGGTGAGGGGTTAGTTTGTCTTTGAGCTCATGTAGGACACAGCCTGGGACACCTCGTCCCACTGATACTGTGTTTTTGGCTTTGGAGAGGGCTGTTTTAACCTGAGTGTCTGTGATTTCAGGGACTCTACATTCTTCTGGTATGGTTATGGGCCCTTTTGGGGGTGAGAGGGGGGTGAAGTTTGTGCTGAACCTGTCTGCCAGGATGTTGGCGATATTGGTCGGTTCAGTGTATTTTGTGCCATTCTGCACTAACTCTGAGCAGATCTGAGCTTGCCACTTAGATTCTTGGCATAGCTAAAGAATGCCTTGTTGTTATCTTTGGAGTCCTTGGCAATTTTTCTTTCAAAGCTCGCCTTGGATAATTTTATGAGGGATCGTAGTTTCTTGCTGATACTGATCAGGGATGTCTTCCCTTCTTGGGATTTTACTCTTTTATGTACTAGTTTCCTCCTGCTGTTGTATAGCTTGTTTATGGCAGGAGTCCACCAGACTGGTTTCCTTTTCTTGGAGGAGTGAGTCTTGGTTTTGCTTGGGATGGCAGGATCCATGCATTCTTGTAGGTGCCCGTAGAATGCATTAGTAAAGGATTTTGCAGCTTGGACAGCGTTATCCTTCAGCATGGGGGGCTTTGAAACTTTCCGCCTTGGTCTTAAGTAACATGAAGTTTGCTTTTGAAAAGTTTTTCATGGTGGTTTCCTTGTCCAGGGGTGGGGGCAGAATGTGGATATCCAAAGGGTTTATGGTTAGATCTAACCAGCGAGGTGTTGACCTCTTGTGTGGAACACCGGTCGCCCATGTTGGTAATGACCAGGTCCATATGTTGTCACCTCTAGTAGGAGTGTTGACCAGTTGAACCAGGGCATTTGAGTTTATAAATTCTATGAAATGTTTGGCAAGGGAGTTAGTACTTGAGTAGTTCTCCCAGTTAATGTTTGGGTAATTGAAATCACCCAATATTAGGGTGTTTGGTAGGACCTTTATGTTTCCCAGTGTTTCCAGAAGCATAGAATGGGGGTCCTGAGACATGGTGGGTGGTCTGTAGCAAGCTACAATTTGAATTGCAATTTTGCCCATTGTTAGTTGCTCATGGATGATCTCTGAAGCATTGTGCTGTGTCACTAACCTGGAGGTGTGGGTATCCTTGCTGAATATGGATACGTCCCCGCCTTTTGTATTTCTGTTTGGGTTCTGTGGCCGAAATGTATTGTATGAGTTGTAGCCTGGTAGTGCTGGGGTGCTCTCTGGAGCCTTAAACCAGGTTTCTGTTACTGCACATATATCGATTTTCTCCATACTGAGGAGTGCCTCGAGTGCATGCATTTTGAAGTTTAGACTTCTGGCATTGAGTAGCATTACCCTCAGTTTTTTGTTACTTGTGATATTTATGTGGGTTTGTGTTTTGAGCCTTGCCTAAAAAAGGCACTATGGAGGTGGCAAGAGCCTTGGCCAGTATTCGAAAGCCTAAGGGTGACAGGTGCAAGCCATCTCTAGCGAAGCAGCATGGCATGTTGAGCACATCATCCCAGGTGGACAGACACTGGATCCCCTTTAAATAACACCAGAAACTTAGCCAATTGTTGAAATCGAGAATTTTTTTCTTTATACTGTGGTATCATTCTTGGTGAGGGCAGGATGCTACTCAGGGTCAGGGTCATACCGGCCTGGGCTACTTGATCAAAGAGCTCTTCCATGTCTCCTTTTATGTAGTCTAGGGAGGCACAGCTCAGGTCATTCACACCAACATGGACAATGACAGAGTCATATTTGTACTTGTTCTGGAGTGACTTGAGGGCTTGTGTTATGTGGCAGATCCTGGCACCCAACAGGCTGCTAACAGTAACCTTCTCCTTATTCAGCCTAGTGAGTGAGATGTCAGTGTACCTGACTATAGAGTCACCTATTACTAGTATGTTGGGTATGTTATTTTGCCTTAAGGGCTGTGATTGCATGGCACACTGGTTTTGTGAAGTATGTGTTTCATGGTTTGTGTTGGGGGGTGGAGGTTGCTTGGATGTTTGCTTTGGAGGTCTCTCTTGCTTTTGCAGATTTTTATTTAGAGCCTCTGAGTATGTTTTCATGTATTTATGTGTGTTTTTTTTGCCAGTGCTGGTTTAATGGGTCTATGTGGGACTGGTGGTGTGATGCAAGTATTTCCCTTCTCCTCTTGACTGTCTGATCCAGTCTTGGGTTGAGAGAGCTTAGCCTCCAGTTTGGCTGTATAATTGCATCTCTCGCATGTATTAGTGTTTGGTGGTAGGAGGAGAGGATTGTCTTTGTACATGAGGCAGTTGGACATGCCTGGATAGGTACAGTGAACTATTTTACTGGATGGCTGGTAAGGTCGAATAGAGAGCTGTGTCCTTCTGTACAGTACAGGAGGGTATAGTGCTAGGGTTTATAAGTGCTTGCTATGAGTTTTGAGTAAGTGCCGGGCTGAGAAATGAATGGCTTGAGTGCTTAAGTTGAAAGTATGTCTAGTTCCAATGGAAAAATTGAAGAGGAGACTTTGTGGAGCCGGGAATAGTTTTACCCTAGCTAACTGGCGGTGCCCGGCACGCAAAACCGGGCAAACACGGTATTTATAGCAGGGAAATGAAAGAGATAGAAATTAGCCCAAAATGGCCAATGAACTACTAATTTCTGGGCTGAAATCACTCCTCCAGGGATAGATAGGCTTCTCAAAGCTCCCGTCTCTCACAGGTGAACAGAGAAACTTCCTTCTGTCCAAGTAAGGTATGGCCAAACACAAAGATTTGTAACACAGCCCTGAATTCAACACTAACCTGAAAAACTGGACTATACTAGCTTAGAAAGGTGGGAAGCAAGTATATATATATATATATATATATATTTTTTTTTTTCAGAAAAATAAAACAGATACAATCAAAAAACACTTTAAATGCACAGAAAAAGATACTTATTGTTATATATCGCAGATCAGAGTTGTAGTCAACGCCCCTAGTAATAAAGTAGGAAGAAACACAACTACAGTAAAACAGTTGAATAAAGTGCAATTTATATATATATATATATATATATATATATATATATATATATATATATATATATATATATATAACAATAGAAAACGAACAAACTAATTTAAAACAAGTTACCCAGTTAACCAGAAAAAAAGCTTAAAACTGAGCAATGTTCCAGCAGTCTTCAATCAGACAAGTTCTAACTGCACACTCCTGCTACTAGGGTGCAGGGGAACCTTCTCCAAAAAAAGATGGCCTGGATAATTGCTCAAGTTATACAAAAAAAGCTAGATTCAGCAGGCCTGAATCTGGTTTAAGCTACAGCAACAAGGCACACCAATTTCAGAAATAAACAGTTCAAATAAGCAGGCACAATAAGCCTGTGACCAGAAATTCCCAGCTCAGAAGGGCAGAATCCAGCCTCTCCTCCCACAAGAGTGCAGACCACAAACCCTCTTAATGTAGAATAACTGGCCTGAAGCCCAAGTGTTTAAGCCAGAAAAAATACACTTTTAGAATAGCAGACACTGGGCCTTCAATTGGCAATTCCCAGCTTAGAAGGATGTAAGCTACTTGTCCTGCTACAACAGTGTAGACCACAAACCTTCTTAATGTAAAACAACCTGTATGAAGCCCAAGTGCTTAAACCAAAAGACTTAGAATAACAGTTACAATTTAATCAGGCTACCTCCAAGCAGTAATAAATGCAGCAGAATAAATAAAATTAAGTACTTTTAAGAAAAGCAAAATAAAGCAGGAGGAAACACAAATACAGTAAAAGCAGATGAATAAAGTGAAAATGTATTTATTTATTTTAATTAATTAATTTATTTTTTTAAGTCCAAGGAGAGTGGAAGGAAGAATCTAAGTGTGTTGGCCTTGTCACATCTTCTCTCTGTATTAAGTAGAGTGAACACTAGACTCAGAATATGATCTCACTATACTCGGTTAAGTTAGCAAATGTGATGGACCCAGGAGGAATGCTCTAATACAGACTTACAGGAGGGGCAGGCAATTCCAGAGCCACCAACACTAATACCAATGCAAGAACAGGGACGGTGGGTGGAGAACTAACTGCAGAGAACCACACAGCATACTGTTCAATGAAACACACAATTAGGAAACAGAAAAACATGAAAATACAGTACTTTTAAAACTGCAAGTTTGTACTTAACAGAAGACTAAAATACACTACTGCAAGTTTCACTTAACTTCAGCTTCTAATGCAGATGTTTGCAGCCAAGCAATTCTCTCAGAATTTGAGTATAAAATGATTTCTCAAACTTTGTGGCTAGCACTTAAAGTACAGAGGAATCCCTCTAGGCTATTAGATATCAGATAACAAAGAAGTGATAAGACCACCACCCCTTCTTATAGCAGAGAGCCACACAGCACACTGTTCAATGAAACACACAATTAGGAAACAGAAAAAAATGAAAATACAGTACTTTTAAAACTGCAAGTTTGTACTTAACAGAAGACTAAAATACACTATTGCAAGTTTCACTTAACTTCAGCTTCTAATGCAGATGTTTGTAGCCAAGCAAGTCTCTCAGAAGTTGAGCATAAAATGATTTCTCAAACTTTGTGGCTAGCACTTAAAGTACAGAGGAATCCCTCTAGGCTATTAGATATCAGATAACAAAGAAGTGATAAGACCACCACCCCCTCTTAGGTTCATAGGTTCATAGGTAGGTACTAGGCTATCTGCCTGAGGGAATTTATAAGCCTAGCCAGAGTTTGTTGGCTTTCACCACCCCATTGATTAATTAACTGATCCTCTGTCAAGCAGAGCCAATGAAGTGATCCCAGGGGTGTATTTTCTGTTACCCATCCACTCATCAAGGTTTCTCTTGAAGAGTGTTAGTGAAGGGCTCTGCATGATGTAATTTGGAATTTTGTTCCAAAGCATGGGGAGTCTCTGTGACAGGAATCTATCCCTCCAGCATGTTCTATCTATTGTGGTGAGGTTTAGCTCACTAGAGCATGTGGCTTGCAGTGACTTGGATTTCTTTAGGTGGAGCATGTCCATAAATTATGAGTTGGACATGGCTTTCTAAGTCAGGCAGAGATCACCTCTGAGTAAGCTATATGCCACTGAGTAAAGCTGGAGTTTTTTCAGTCGGGCTGCATAGGACATATGTTTGAGACCAGTAATCCTCTTGGTGAGGTACTTTTGTGATCTTTCCAGCTGTTGGAAGTGTCTTGTGAAGTACATCTCAAATGCGGCATTGTAATCTATGATGGGTCGAGTAGAGGGGCACTATAACCTCTTTATTTCTAGATGCGAACCCTTTAGTAATTAGATGGGCCACATAGAAGGATTTCATAACTATTTTGGCAATATGATTGTCAAAGGAGAGATTACTATCTACCTGGGTCCCCAGATCTCTTATTACCTCTTCTGTATTAAGGGGGCTGCCACCTATGTGGTAATTCGTGGGTGTTTTGTTTTTCCCAAATGGGATGACTATGCATTTTTTGGCATTTAGCTTGAGGCCATGACTTTGACACCAGGTGTCCATCTCAGTAAGGCCCTTTTGGAGGATGTCCGTGTCAGCCAGAAAGTCAGTTATGGCTCCCAGTTTGCAGTCATCGACGAATGTGGTTAGCCATAGTCCTCCTGTGTTTGCCTGTACTTCTGAGAAGTATATACTGAACAGTAGGGGTCCCAGGACCGAGCCTTGCGGGACACTACTTGTGACTGGTTTAGAGTCGGACCTGGAGCCCGCTATTCTTACCGTGTGAGTTCTGTCATCTGTAAGCCAGTTGGCAACCCATCTCGTGACGTAAGGGTTTATGTTCAGGCTGGTGAGTTTTTCTGTAATACCCGAGTGGGGAATGGTATCGAAAGCCTTGGCGAGGACAAGGTAGGCTGTGTGAACCACCTTTCCCTTGTCTATGGCCTTGGTGACTGTCTCAAAGAAGTCAAACAGGTTTAGTAGGCATGATCTGTCCTTAACAAAGTCTAACTGGGTTGGGTCAAGTGTTTGGAGGTTCCCAATGTCTTTGTTAATGAGTCCCATGATGATGCGCTCCATAGCCTTGCAGACCAGGCTTGTCAGACTTTTGGGGCAATAGTTACCAGGGTCAGTTGTGGCCCCTCCTTTGTGGAGAATAATCATTACTGTGCACCATTCTATGGGCACGTAGCCTGTGGAGAGGCTGAGGTTGAACAGCGTGTTTAGGTGGGGGGTTAGTTCGTTCTGTAGTTCATGCAAGACACAGCCTGGGACACCATCTGGTCCCATTGACACTGTGTTTTTGGCTTTTGAAAGGGCTGTTTTCACCTGTGTGTCTGTGATTTTTGAGGCACTACACTTTTCCGGTATTGTTGTGGGCCCTTTTGGAGGTGGGGGGGGGTGAAGTTTGCACTGAATCTGTCTGCCAGGATGTTGACAATATCAGTAGGTTCAGTATATTTTGTGCTATTTTGCGCTAGTTCAGTGCATATCTGCGAGTTGCCACTTAGATTCTTAACATAGCTAAAGAAGGCTTTGTGGTTATCTTTTGAATCCTTGGCTATTTTTCTTTTGAAGTTAGCCTTGGATTATTTCATGAGGGACATCAGTTTCTTCCTGATACTGATCAGGGATGTCTTTCCTTCTTGGGATTTGCTTTTTTTCTGAACTAGTTTCCTCCTTCTGTTGTATAGCCTGTTTATTGCAGGGGTCCACCAAACTGTTTCCTTCTCTTAGAGGAGTGAGTCTTGGTTTTGCTAGGGATGGCACGATCCATGCATCCTTGTAGGTGCTCATAGAGTGCATTTGTAAAGGTTTCTGCATTTTGGGCAGCATTATCCTTTAGTGTGGGGGCTGTGAAACTTACCACCTCTGTCTTAAGTAAGGTGAAGTTTGCTTGAGAAAAGTTTTTTTACTGTGGTTTCCTTAGTTGGAGGTGGTGGTGGGGTGTGGACATCCAGAATGATTAGTTTATGGTCTGATCTAACCAGTGACGGGTTGACCTCCGGTGTGGAACATGTGTCGCCCATGTTGGTGATGACCAGATCCAATATGTTTTCACTTCTGGTAGGGGAGTTTACCAGCTGATCCAGGGTGTTTGAGTTGATGAATTCCAGGAAGCGCTGGGTCAGGGAATTTGTACTCGAGTAGTTTTCTCAGTGAATGGTAGGGTAATTGAAATTGCCCAATATCAGGGTATTTGGTAGGACCTTCATGTTTTCCAGTGTCTCCAGAAAGGTGGAGTGATGGTCCTGGATCATGGAGGGTGATCTGTAGTAGGACACAATTTACATTGCAGATTTGCCCGATGTTAGTTGCACATGGATGATCTCAGAGGTATCATGCTGCACCACTAACCTGGAGGTGTAGGTATCCTTGATGAATATGGATACACCCCCTCCTTTTGTGTTTTGGTCTGTGTTCTGTGGCCGAAACATGTGGTATGAATTGTAGCCTGGTAGTGCTGGGGTGCTCTCTGGAGCCTTGAACCAGGTTTCAGTTACTGCACAGATGTCGACATTCTCCATACTGAAGAGTGCTTTGAGCGTGTGCATTTTGAGATTTAAACTCCTGGCGTTGAGTAGCATAACCCTCTGTTTTTTGTTAATTGTGCTGTTTACGGAGGTGGGTTTGACTTTTGAGCCTTGCCTAAAAAAGGCACTATGGGGGCAGCAAGAGCCTTGGACAGTATTTGAAAGCCTAGGGGTGACAGGTGCAAGCCGTCTCTTGTGAAGCAACGTGGCTTGTTGAGCATGTCGTCCCAGGCTGACAGACACTGGATCCCCTTTGAATGACACCGGAAGCTTAGCCAATTGTTGAAATTGATCATTTTTTCTTTATACTGAGGTATAATTCTTGGTGAGGGCTGGATGCTACTCAGGGTCAGGGTCATACCAGCCCAAGCTACATGATCAGAGAGCTCTTCCATGTCTCTTTTCATGTAGTCCAGGGAGGTATGTCTCAGTTCATTCACACCAACATGAACAATGACAGAGTCATATTTGTACTTGTTTTGGAGTGACCTGAGTGCTTGTGTTATGTGGCGGATTCTGGCTTCTGACAGGCAGCTAACAGTAACCTTCTGCTTGTCCAGCCTAGTGAGTGGGACGTCAGTGTGCCTGACTATAGACTCACCTTTTACTAGTGTGTTAGGTATGTTATTTCGCCTTAAGGGCTGTGATTGTGTGGCACACTGATTTTGTGTTTTATGTGTTGTCTGGTTTGTGACAGGAAGTGTAGATTGTTGGGTGTCTGCTTTGGAGGTGTCTGATGCTTTTGCAGGTTTTTATTTAGAGCCTCCGGGTATGATTTTGTGTATTTATGTGTATTTTTTGCCAGTGCTGTTTTAGTAGGTCTGTGTGTGGCTGGAGTTGTGGTGCAAGTGTTAACCTTCTCCTCTTGACTGTCTGTTCCAGTCTTGGGAGGAAGCTTAGCTTCCAGTTTGGCTGTATAATTGCATCTCTTGCATATGTTAGTGTTTTGTGGTAGGGGGACAGAGTTATCTCTATACATGAGGCAGTTGTAACATTGCCTCAGGATACCCAGATTCACCAGCTGGACAGGAGAGTGCACCTGAAGTTGCCCTTTGGTCATGCTTGAATAGTAGGGTGAGCTGCTTAGTTGCTTGGTTGGTGAGGGGTGAATAAAAAGCCATGCCATGCTGGGCAATCAGTGTCAGGGTATACTAGTGATTGCTATTAGGTCTGAGCAAGTGCTGGGCTGTAAGATGCTTTTTGAGTGCTTATTTTGAGAGTTAGATTAGTTTCAAGGGAAAAAACTGAAGAGGAAACTTAGTGGAGCAGGGAATAATTTAACCATAGCTAACCGGCACTGCCCGGTGAGCAAAACCATACAAATGCATTTTTTTTAGTAGGGAAATGATAGAGATAGAAATTAGCCCAAAATGGCCAATAAACTACTAACTTCTGGGCTGGAACCACACCTCCAGGGACAGATAGGTTGCTCAAATCTCCCCTCTCTCACAGGTGAACAGAGAAACTTCCCTCTATCCAAGTAAAGTATGGGCAACTCAGAAACTAGTATCACAGCCCTGAATTCAGCACTAGCATGAAAACTGGCCTATACTAGATTAGAAAGGTGGGAAACAAAGAATTTTTTTTTTTTGTTTTTTGAAAAGATAAGGCAAAAACAGTAAAAAATACACTTAAACAGCTTTAAACAACTACAAATGATTAGAAAAGGCTATCACACTTTATTGTGTAGCCTACAACAGTTAAACAAATTATTTAAACAAAAAACAACTTTTTAAAAGTGCAGGCAGTCAAATAAGTACAATATGTGAAAAAAAACAAGCTTTTACATCACAATAAACACTGGAAAATCTGCGTTTAGGCGGAAAACAGTTACGTACAGCAAGAAAGTACAGAAAACTGATATATAATCACTCCAAAGTCTCTCTCCTAAGTTAGAAGGCTTGTATCAGTTAAGGCTTTCTAGTGCTACCCAGTAGGTTAGCTACAGGAAAGATGGGAAACAAGGGCAGATGTGGTCTTTTAAACCAGAAAGTTGAAAGAGATGGACAAACTCTCCAAATGGTCAATAAACTACAGTTTCTGGGCCAAGAACCTCTCCCCTCATGGTAGACAGGCTACCTAGTGCTTACCACTCCCACTGATAAGCTAGAAGGCTTTCCTCCAACACAGAAAGGCTTGCAGGGCTCAGAAGCTTACCAACAGTCCTGGATACAGCAACTCTGTATCTGGACTAGGCTAGTTACAGGAAAGGTGGGAAACAAGCGCAAGTGCAACTTTTAAACCAGAACATTGAAAGAGATGGAAAAAACTGCCCAAACGGCCAATAGCTACAATTTCTGGGCCAGGAACCACTCCTCTTGTGGTAGATAGGTTACCTAATGCTTACCACTCCCACTGATAAGCTAGAAGGCTTCCCTCCAACACAGAAAGGCTTGGGGGGCTTAGAAGCTTACAAAGAGTCCTGGAATACAGGAAATCTGTACCTGGACTAGACTAGTTACAGGAAAGGCAGAGAGCCACACAGCACACTGTTCAATGAAACACACAATTAGGAAACAGAAAAAATGAAAATATGGTACTTTTAAAACTCCAAGTTTGTACTTAACAGAAGACTAAAATACACTACTGCAAGTTTCACTTAACTTCAGCTTCTAATGCAGATGTTTGTAGCCAAGCAAGTCTCTCAGAAGTTGAGCATAAAATGATTTCTCAAACTTTGTGGCTAGCACTTAAAGTACAGAGGAATCCCTCTAGGCTATTAGATATCAGATAAAGAAGTGATAAGACCACCACCCCCTCTTTTAGCAGAGAGCCACACAGCACACTGTTCAATGAAACACACAATTAGGAAACAGAAAAGAATGAAAATACAGTACTTTTAAAACTGCAAGTATGTACTTAACAGAAGAGTAAAATACGCTACTGCAAGTTTCACTTAACGTCAGCTTCTAATGCAGATGTTTGTAGCCAAGCAAGTCTCTCAAAATTTGAGCATAAAATGGAGTATAGAATGGATCAGTTACATGTTATGCAAGGGAGGGGCACCAGCAGAGGAAGTCACACTTGTTAAAGTCATCTTAGACATTGAAAAACAATGGCAATGAGGTAACCAGGCACAACTCCTTCTTCTTGTTGTAATAAGAACGTATTTATTATAAAAATAAAACATGAGGTAAGCACTTTCGCTGAAATAGCTTCATCAGACCTTCAACCAAATAATCAAACATCTAATACATTTATAGTGCTTTCAAAAAACACTTGACCAATCGGAATTAACCATCCATTCAACTTAGAAACATGTGATGTTACAATGTATAAAAATATTTAAAGGCATATCTAGTAACAAAGGTATACTTCAAATAAAACAAGAACTCTCTATAACAAAAATACCCAGCTATGCAGTGTATAATAATATTTTAAAAAACATCTCTGGCATAAAAATGTCAAATAATGCAACAGAGTAAAGAACAGAGACTGGACCTGGATTTAATGCTTGTTAATTCTACGGGCTTTAAGCAAGGACTTAATAGATGGCCTCTTGTTCAGCCCTTTCCCTCTGTCTGCTCTGAGGGTAATGATCCAATGAGTTTCCCTATTTTCAGTGTGATTCCTAATGCCCCCTTCGCGGATATGCGGGGTGACAACTTCAATGACCCTAAATCCAAATTTATGTAAGTTGCCTGATGTTTTACTATGTTTGGAGAGGGCATTGTGTTTACATTCGGTCCTAATGCCATAAAGGTGTTCCCTTATCCTGTCCCTAAAGGATCTGTTGGTCTTCCACACATAAAAACAGTGACAATACTCGCATTCTGCTAAATAAATCACATTAGAAGTTGAACAATCTGCTGCTGCTCTAAAGAAAAATTCCCTATCCATTAGTACATTTTACTACTTCTTTATACTTCACCATTCTGTTATATGCATTTTAAGCATATTTATATTTTTAAATATTTTAAATATTTTCAAACATTTTTAACAACAACATTTTTAAAAGGTTCTCATATATTTAAATATTTTTAATAACTGTATGTTTACATATTATGAGTATGATTTACTATGTCACAATACTGGACAAGAGAGTGTGTATACTTACTTGCCTTGCAATAAGTCTAGAGGTTGTTTTGAAAGAAACTCTTAAAGGAAGCAATTACTTATTGAGTGGACTCAGCATCATCAGTGTGTTGGGAATAGCCCTCACTCATTGGCTGACTAACAACATGCTTGCACCATGGACTGTATTTAAATGCACTGGTTTTAGTGAATGCCTTTACCTGAAGAAGTCTCACCACCAGGTGGGATGAAAAAGCGCTTTGTGTTCACAGTTGTTTTATCATCTACTTCAATATATATTCTGTATTTTTTATTATTTTTGCTTGTGCTATATTAAAGAAAAGGAACTACAGTACTCGGAGTGGACTTACCTTCTTCCGCAAGTGTCTTGGAACATTCTTAATACCAACAACAGAAGTTTAAACAATTACTCAAGATACAATTAAATGACAATTGGCTCTGCTCTTGCACATCCCCAGGCTGACTGTAGCACTACTACTGTTTATTTCTTTTTCCTCTCCTCTAATTATCCCATTTCTCTTCCAACCAATTTCCTCTCCTAATCTCTCCCCATTTCTAACCATCTCACTTCTTTCCTATCTACCTTGTAACTATTGTGCCTACTCTCCTATTCATATATCTTAGTGAATATTGTACTCTGCATACTCTATAAAGTGTAATTGCCTTTTTTTTTAAATAACATATGCTTGTTAACTTGCTTTTGGAGATTTTACCTCCACAGGCCTCCACTAAAATGGCCCATTTGTACCCATAATACTGTCTTCTAATTATTATATTCTCCAAATTCTATATGATGTTCTTGTGTACTTTGTTAAATAATGTTGTAATTGTTTAGTTGTGCTTGAAGCTTTTCTCCCCAGGCCACCGCTGAAAATGGGATACTAGTCCAGTTGTATCTCCCGATAAACAAATGTCAAATAAAAATAAATAAAACTGTCACCTGCATCATCCTGATTGACTATTTTCAACAAAACTTCATCTACAAGTCCTCCTGACACCAGTTCTGTAATCTGCACTGCTCCAATCAACTCACTTATTTCATTTTCCACTGAGACAGCTAAACAACTGCTCATTTGTATTATCCATCCATCCCAAAACAACCCCCTTTCCCCATTTTTGCATATGGGGTCAGGGTGTCACTTCATTAGTGGCAATCATATAGAGCCAATGTTCCCTCCACAGTTTGGCTTGCCCTGCCACGGTTATTATTCCACATCACACACACAATCATACCGACAACCAATTCAGAGTGCTCAGTCCACTTACTGCATGTCTTTGGAATTTGGGGGGGAACCACAGCACCCAGAAAAAATGCACACAAACACAGGGATGACATGCAGACAGCACACAGAAGGCAAACCAGCTGAGAATTGAACTGTTGAATCTCTTGCTTTGAGGTGACAATGTTATCTGATGCACCACTGTGCTGCTCCCATTTGTATCATCCACCACACAGGAATCTTTATCTTCAATACAATAACTCCATATCAAGCAAAATGTTCTCCAGATTCTCATTTTCCACTTCCAAACTCTGCATAGCTTTTCCTCATCTTCCATGTTGCTGCTTTCATAGGCTTGTTTCTTGCTGCTGTAGGAGACTTCCAGTGCCATCTAGCAGCTCTAAAAAGTTCCTCAATACCCTGGCCAAATTTCTCCTAGTAGTATAAATACCACCTTGGGTCTCCATTGAAAAGAGGCTTCTAACCTAGAGCAGTGGTGGCTGGTGACTTCAAATCAAAGGGGGGCTGCAGGAGACAGCTGAATGGGTGGGCCAGCAGGACAGAGTGTGGCCAACTAGAAAGGGGTGGAGCTATGCTAAAAACTGCAAAAACTGAGACATTAATTAAATACGCTCCCCTGGGTGCCACTGCCAAACCATCATTATGAGAGTCCAATCAAGACAAAATGAATTGTAGAAGAAAAAAATATTTTAATGCATTGGGTACATGACAGCTTACTTAATATCTAGATGAAAATAAAAAGGTTGCGAGGCTTGAAAAAATAAATTACTTTTTAAATACATTACTGGAATGCCAGTCAAAATCAAGTATAAAAAAACAAACAGCACTCAACTCAAAACAATTCTCCTTGCACTGCAGTTCTAATTATAATTTATATTCAGCTTTATAAATGTAACAAGTAACATGTTGAAAGTAGCAATCTCTGTGATACCCCTACTTGTAAAAATGTTTCTTATCCAAAAAAGACCTGCTGCCTTACAACTATCTACTTGTTTCATGGGGAAACATGATCAAAGTAAAAGATGAACAGCAAACAAGAAACAAGCTCAGGATAAATTGCTTAAAGGATTACTGCACAGGTTATGGACCACACATGATAGATTGGCATTCTGTTATTTTACAGGTAAAGTCTGCAAAGATAACTGCAAGTCTCCAACAAATGTAATGAGCTTCTGAAAATGCTGTCCTTTATTACAAATACTTGTCATATGCATTTCAATACCCAAGGCTTATACGCTATCTAGTTATATAAATATTCTCTGCATGGCAAAAGCAAAAAGGCTTTCAATGTTGGTAATTCTTTAACAGTATGGTTATTAAAGCTTACTTGCATCTTACAGTCTCAGACAAGCTTACCTGATGGTCATTAAAGCATTGCTACTTAAACACAGAGCAACAGGCTCTGCAACAACATGCATTTTCTGAATAAGAAGAAGCATAAATCAACAGTATAAAAATATGACAGAAAACCAGAACATTCTGCAAAATCAAGGACAGATGAAAAGCCACTGTAGTGCTTGTGTCTACCTTAGATGGGGGATACTCTGCACACTTACACTGCATAACTGCTCCTTGCTTTGCTTGGACACATCCAGAGTCACTACGTGGGGGAGTGGGGTGCAACAAGTATGTCACAATTTGAAATGTCTCTGGCCGACGATGGCCCTGCCATATTTGTCACATCTCTCAGCCTCAGAGCAAGAAATCTGGACAAAGCTATAAACAGAAGTGGGACAAAGGCCCAAAAATAAGGACAAATTTAAATATTGCTCTTATAAACTTAGAAAGATAATAGAATAGTAGGTCTTGCATTTGTATGAATTTTCTGAAGGGTATGAAATCTGAAACTCAAATGCCTGTCATTATTTTCTAACTTCATTCTTTAATGATTTGCCACTAATTTGCCATAAAACCACAATTTTATGAAAAATGGACCAAAAATATGATGCAAAAATATAAAATAGCCAGACCATACAGCTGGGAACCTATCAAAGAAGGGACACTTTTATTAATATTAGTACTGTTAACTTGAGCAGCTGACAAAATAAGAGAATCTACATGCATTTCTGAAATGAAAGTAATCTAAAACTCTAATCATTAGTTATTTATTAATTGTAAACCCTTCACATTTTTTTCCAAATTTGCCATTTTGTGGAGGGATTATTAGGGGAAAGCAAGATTTTGAGCCAAAATCAGGGACAGTTGAGAAGTTTGGATATACCTAATTCTATAAAGTGATTTATTTGAGTGTACTTCTCATCCTTTTAATGCAGGAAATCTGGACAAGGCCAAATATATTGGGGGTACATACAAACAGTACTAAAAATTGCTCTTGTATAAACTTAGACAGTTGACAGAACAACAGGTCTTGCTTTAGCATGCATTTTTCTGAAAAGTATGAAGTCTAAAACTTAATGTCTGTCATTATTTAGTGACTTCATTCCTAAATGAGTTTCTAGAAAACCACAAATTTTATGAGGAGCAAACCAAAAAAATAAGAAGCAAAAATCTATTCATTCTGCAAAAATCTGGACAGTTAAGAGGTATAGTTCAGCTGGAGCTGTCTGAGTTTTTCACCCTTCCCCCCTCACAAAATCATGGTTGAATGGGGCCCTCCCCTGCAGCTATTCCAATGTCCCATTACTTGGCTATTTCACCCTTTTTACCATAAGCACTACAATGTGCATATTGCTTTTCTTCTACAATGATTTGGATTTCATTTAAAAGTTTTATTTTACATTTTACAGCACAAATACTATAGCCACAGATTCTAAAGACAACCACAAGGCATTCTACAGTTATGTCAAGAACCTCAATGGTAACACTCAGATTTGCTCTGAGTTACAGCACAGTGGCACCAAATATATTGATCTAACTGATATTGCCAACATTCTGGCAGATAGGTTCAGTGCCAATTTCACCCCCCTCTCTCCCCCCAAAGGGCCCATCTCAATACGAGAAGAATGCCAAGTCCCGGTAATCACGGCTGCACAGGTAAAAACTTCACTAGCCAAAGCCAAGAGTACAGCATCCATGGGACCAGACAGCATCCCAGGCTGTGTCCTACATGAACTACAAAACAAACTGGCACCCCGCCTATGTACCATGTTCAATCTTAGCCTCACCTCAGGCTTTATGTCCACTGAATGGTGCACAGCTACGGTTATCCCACTCCATAAGGGGGGTCCACCCCAGACCCTGGTAACTATCGTCCCATCAGTCTGATGAGTCTGGTCTGTAAGGCCATGGAACGTATCATCATGGGACTCATAAACAGGGACATTGGAAACCTCCAGTCTCTATGTCACTAGATGGGTTGCAAACTGGCTCACTGACAGACCCCACATAGTCAAAGTAGCTGACTCCAAATCCAGTATTAGACCTGTGACAAGTGGAGTACCACAGGGCTCAGTCCTAGGTCCACTGTTATTTGGCATCTACTTCTCTGAAGTTCAAGCCAATACTGAAGGCATATGGCTAACAAAGTTCGCAGACTACTGCACGCTGACAGCCATTATCGAATCCCCAAAGGATGTGAACATTCTACAACAGGGCCTCACTGATATAGATGCCCAGTGTCAGAGCCATGGCCTCAAGCTCAATGCCAAAAAATGCATAGTCATCCCCTTTGGAAAAAAACAACTGCCCTTGAACTACCACATAGGTGTTAGCTCACTTAACACCGAAAGTGTGATAAGAGACTTTGGGACAAAGGTGGACAGTGGTCTCTCCTTTGATAAACACATCACCACAGTAGTCAAAAAATATTTCTATGTGGCCCACCTAATTACAATAGGCGTCTCATCTAGAAAAAAGGGGGTCATTGTTCCCCTCTACTCATCCCTCATTAGACCTATTATAGAATACAACGCCCTGTTTGGTATATACCTCACGAAACATTTGCAACAGCTGGAAAGGCCACAGAAATACCTCACAAAGAGGATCACTGGCCTAAAACATCTACCCTATGCAGACCACCTCAAAAAACTCTAGCTCTACTCTGTTTCATATCACCTACTCAGAGGTGGTCTCTGCCTAACATACAATGCCATGTCAAACCCACAAATGTTGGACCTCCTCCACTTAAAGGAATCCCAATCCATCTGAGCCACATGCTCCAGGGACCTAAACCTTGTCACCCCAATAAACAACACTTGTTGGAGGGCTAGGTACCTGTCCCAGAGACTTCCCATACTGTGGAAGAGACTGCCCATTCAGGTCATGCAGAGCACCTCTTTGGCCCTCTAAGAAAAATCTTGATGACTGGATGGGAAATAGGAAATTTGCCCTGGGGATCACTTCGGTGGCTCTGCTTGACAGGAGTACAGGAAAATACATTTCTGTAAGTGCTGATAGACAGGGAATCCATATGGCTAGGCTTGTATAGGCCCTAGGGCCAATAGCCTAGTACCTACCTATGAACCTATGAACCTAAGATATCTGCTAAACAAAGCAATGCAGTCTCAGGGTATGAACTGTAGCAGCTGTTTGCTACATTTGTAGCAAGCAGTTTACTACAGTTTAAACTGAAGAATTTTTAAACTAAAATATGAGCACCAAAGTGCTTCTTGCAGGCAGGGTAAAAAATGTAGCAACTGTTTGCTACATTTGTAGCAAGCAGTTTGCTATAATTTAAAAATAAGAAATTAGTTTTTTTTAAACTGAACATTAGTAATATAGCACTCTGTGTGAGTGGGGTATGAACTTTAACAACTGTTTGCCACATTTGTAGCACACTTTGTTACAGTTTAAGGAACTGAAATTATTATTATTATTTTTAATAAGATATGTTAAAGTAGGGTTGGGGCAGGGCACAGAAGTGGGACTTGAATGGGTGGGGCAGCAGGGGGTAGGGTCATGTCATGCAGCTGGTCACTTGTTTGGTTTGCTAGTAGGATGAACATTCATTTTTTTCATTCTTCAGTGGAAGAGCTTGGGGGGGGGGTCATACATCTAGTAACCCAAAATCTAAGCAGAAAAATGTCAAGGCACCACAAAATCAAACAGGATAGCTTTTTTGTAAGAAACTGAGCACTTTCATCCAGCAAAAACACATACTTCATCAGAGTTTGCTTAAAACAGTGCATAAACATCATTAAATAGCCTACCAACAATTAGTTTCCACCAATAAAAACAATACATGTCTCCAAACACTTTTCTTAAGGAAACATATAAAACATTATTGCCACTAATAAATGCTGTCACTAATAAACTGTAAAAACACTGAAAAGTATGGTAAAAAGTGCAAGCTCACTGTTTAAGAACACTATGGATAGAAAGGGCATTGTTAAGCCCTGGCTGTTTACATGCATTTAACTTCAGATGCCAAACTTACTCTTTAAAATCCAAGCTGTTCAGCCAATCACCACCTCTCTCAGAAAACAGTACTTAGTCTATAATAAAAATATAAACCTCCAAAAATTAGAGCAAGTCAATGAATGTTTAAATAAGGTGTTAGTTTGATTTTGGTTGTTAATATCCTGACATTTTCATAAATTCTGTGTCTTAATCTCCTCTTGGTCTTACTCATGTAAAATGCTCCAAAGATGATACAAATTGCCAGGTAAACTACTCTGCAACTATTGCAATTGAAGTGACCTGGACAGCTTATACATCTACAATAACCATCCACAGTAACATAGGGGCCATCATTAATATATTACAAAATTTGCATGTGCCACATTAATCATGCCTGTAAGTTGATGTCTTAAAACTGTATCTTTCTCACCATTTTCCAGTAATAGTTTTAAGCTCCTTCTCCTTCTGTAAACATATCTTTTTTCACCCAGCTTATCCTTCATGTCTTCTGTCAATGTCAAATGCCAATTGTTGTTTAATATGTTGATTATACGTGTCACATCTGTATTAAAAGGAAGGGCCATAGGAATTTTGTTGTTCAAAGTCCCATCAAATCCATTTATTAAAAAAAACTAAAATAAGTTACTCCTAATATTGGATACAATTTTGTTAATTGTGCTTGCATGATATCCTTTTTAACATTGAACAACAAGTCACATGAGTAACTCCTAGACAGAAAGAATGCAATCAAAGAATCTAACTCCTCAATTAAAATACTATCATCACTGGTTAATCTGGCTGACCTAACCTTATTGGTTGTATATCTAACAGTCAATTACATATATCATACTATTACACTGAAATGCTTTTTATTTTTTTATTTTTTGCTCAAGCTGAGGGGATGGGGCACAGGTTTGTTGTACTGGCCCAATGCGCTGTTTGAACCAGGTATGCTTCTGGCACCCTGCTTCACAACATAACTGCAGATGGTGGTTTGCCTACTGACATACCTCTCAACCTCTTAGAGCAAGAAGTCTGGACAAAACCTAAAATAATGGGGGGACAAAGGCCCAAAAATAGGGACAGCTTTTAAATATTGCTATCATAAACTTAAAAAGTTGCTAGAATAATATAATTTCTGTAAGCATGCATTTTCTGAAGGATATGAAGAATAAAACAAGTGCAATACTCAAATGAATGTCTATAATCCTTATTGATCTGCCAGAAAATCACACAATTTATGAAGAACATACCAAAACTGTGAGACAAAAATATGGACATTCTGGGAATATCTGGACATTTGAGAGGTATGCCTGCCACAAGTGTGGGTGACCTACCCAATGAATCCCAGATGTCCAAAGATGACATATTGCAGCTGTCATAAGAGGATCAGGAGTACACAAGGGGGAGAAGAGGCAGGCATGTGTAATGAAGGAAGTGACCACAAGTCATAGCTCAGGCAACACAACAGCATCTGACACACACCTTTGAGTCATGACAGTCCACACGTACAGAAGTACACCAGTAAACAGTGATGCTCATGTATTGCCTCACAACAGCAGAACAGGTCACATCTAGTGGAAATGACCTACTCGATGTACACATTGATCATCATACATAACATAATCATCACAAGTAATAGTATGAACATATACAAAATAGTAATGAGAGGGACCATCAAATCAGGCCACAAGTGACACAGGTATGCATACAGAGTCATAGTGGTGCATGTGTAAATGACAGACAAGAGAAATTGTAATGTAAACGCCATCCCTATCAGTCCACTATCAAATCATGCAAACATCAAAGCAAGTGAATCACATATTGCATTATTGTTGTCAATATCACTATTAACATATATCAGTGTAAAAGAGGGGATAATTATCAACAAGGGAATGCATTCACCTAGGTCAGTAAAAATAACAGAATCTCATGGCATCAGGTCTCACAACAACCACATACAGATGAAACTGTCAGTGGTTTGCAAAGAGGTCATCATTGCCATGGGGTTAGAGTGACACAACAAGACACACATTGTATCATCTATCAGTGCTACTCTAATGTACTCTAGAGTGCCCAGGCTGGTTTCTTACACAATGGTCCTGGCTAGTTCTGCCATGTCCAGAAACACTTGGCCTATGTTGCTCTGCCGAGGATCTTGATGTGGTGACACCAGCATGTGGAGACACACTTTGGGAATTAACATGACTGTGAATTAACTATCTGGTCATGATTTCTGGGCTTACAGTGGATTCGCTAACAACAGATGTGTCTACACATTGCAGCACAGACATCAATGTCCAATGGACAAGTGTAAGTCTAATAAGAGGGGGCCTGCCTCTCCCATGTGGTAATTGGCTAAGCAGAGTCAGGGCACTTAACACCAGGTTAGTACTATGGCACTGCTGTAGCACTGCCATAACCAGGCTTTCAACTGAGTGTGCCACAGATAGCATACTGTCATGCTGTGCAGCCAGCATTGCCAAGACCACACCATGTTTGCACTCCTGACCTTCATGCAACACACATAGCTGCTGTGCAACACAATTTGTGGCATGGGCAAGTATACAAATGACAGATCCATGACATCACTGGGAACGTTCATTCACCTGTAGTAGGAAGTGAACACCCTCTGACATGTGTCTATGCACACAAGTTACATGTCCACATGTACTGCTCCAGACAGTATTGCTCAGGTGTGGGGAAGAGTCAACATCCCCAACAGACTCTATGTGGGACAGTGGTACACAGGCATCATCCTGACCAACATCTGATATCCCCACATGATCAGAATGGGTGGACATGTTTTTCTCCATGTCAGAGGCTACAGCTTGATACACACAGCTGACATCATCAGACCCACACTCTATCACCAAATAGGTGTCTGATGACATATAGACCACACTAACAGGAAATGGAGACAATCATCTGACATATGGTGCACCTGTTGTCCAGATGTACCTGTGAATGGAAACAGTGACATGAATATTATACATCACAAGTATGATACTTAGTGCTGCATCCTATAAACATGGTGGAAAACCATACCTGGTCTTTCTGTAGGTGCACCTGCATGGCTCATGTCTTGTGATCATGCATCTGTAGGTAGCAATTGCAGGAAAATGTTAACATGTCAGCATACATCACTGCCATGACAGTTGGCAGGGCAATAACAGCAATTGGTCAGAGTAACTGCCTACAAGACTGATGACACTTTGTTTATGGCACACAGGTATCCTGTGTTCAAGAATTGTTGTGCATGAACCCACACATGTTTTTCATTTATGTCTGCTTGTTGTATACCCACCAATCATCATTACAGTGTTTGCATTTTGCAGGTACATATATAAGGATCCTTGCAAATGTATGTAGTGCATTGATACATTAGATGAAAGACAGTAATATGTGGACAGCATAACCTAAGGGTTTATATGCCACATGCAGTCACATTGCTTATGATTGTCCAGTTCTTCAAGGTTGCTGTATTGCATCCCATTAATTTGATGTTGTTGTGTCAGCCAGTGACCATGTTGCATTGCTCACCTCATTTGCATAGGTCTTCTATATTTCCCACTGATCTGTCATTTTATTATACCTTCATAAGACACATAGTTTATTTTGAGGCTGTTAGCATGACTCATTGCTTGTAAAGACACCTAGGTTACAGCTGTGAGTGATTCACATATTAACATCTAAACATAAATAAATGTGAGAGGCACCCAGAAAACATAAAGACGATGGAAGTAGTGTTATCCTTTCAGACAGTTTGCTTGACAATGTAGTGAGGTCTATGTCAAATGCTACTCACTATAAGCTACAGATGCGCCTGCTCAGAGGTGACCTGTGCCTGACGTATAAGGCCATGTCCAACCCGGAATTAAGGGACATGCTGCACCTCAAAAAATCCAAATCCCATTGAGCTACATGCTCGAGAGACTTGAACCTCAGCACTGAAATAAATAGGACATGCTGGAGGGACAGATTCATAACCCAGAGGCTCCATTCACTATGGAATAAAATCCCAGTCCAGGTTAGGCAGAGTCCCTCATTGACTCTCTTCAAGAGGAATCTTGATGAGTGGATGGGAGATCATAGGTTTACCCCGGGTATCACTTCTGTGTCACTGTTAGACAGAGGCACAGTATACTAACCTCGAAAAAGGGCATAGCAAAATTAATTTAAAATGGGTGGCGAAAGCCAAACATACTCTGGCTAGGCTTATAAATGCCCTAGGGCAGATAGCCTAGTATGAACCTATGAACCTATGAACCTATGTAGTGTTATGTTGTCAGTTTCTCTGTGGTCATACAGCATAGCACTTGTTTTGCAATGTAGACACATGCTAGTGTTGAATGCTATATCATCATAGCATGCTTATCTTGATATTTCATGATATATACATATGCTGGCTGTGCATATGTTTGTTTGCCATTCATGATGATGTCTGGTTACTACTCGGTCAGGTAATGATAGGATTGCCACAGATAATGTGCAAAGCATGCTTTGTCATTCACTTGAGTAACCTGTTGACATTCTGTGATGGATATAGTAGCCCAGACATAGGCCTGTATTGATTTCATCCATGCATATTGATAATAAGACATTGGAAATATGTCATGCACATGTCTGTTCACCTATTAACCTCACTTGTTTTTATTATACATCATATACATAGTCCTTATAGGCACACCTTATAGGCCATATCGTCTGAGAAATAGGTTTTAATAACACCTGTAAAGTATCATGCTATACCTCATGCTTCAAATGCAGGGATCATGATGGTGGAATAGTAGTTAATGTCTGTTACATCCTTTATGTGCACATCAGTTTGTGTTTCATTACAGTCATGTTTTCCACAGGAATGTGCAAATTGATAAACAAGTGGGTGTCTTCAGTATCATTTTGATTCATGTCTTATAGCCTATGGTGGTATGTGTTATACTGAATGGTTTCCACTTGTGGATTGTGTCTCATTGGGTATGTCATGTAGTCATATAGTTGCTGCAATGTGTATTATGTACTTTCTTTCTTCTTATGTGTTTCACCTTGACAGAGAGTTGGACCAGTCGTCACTCTCCTATCAAAAGCAGGAGATGAGCACATGTGAAACCATGCCCGAGTACTCAGATGCCAAGCATGATGACCATGATGGGGTCAATTATGATGATGAGGATGGACCTAGACTTGCAGGTGCCATCATCTTAGCTGCACCCTGGAGGACATGTTGACCACCACCACAGGCAGATAATTTTTGGGACTAGATCAGGGAGTTTATGACTGATTTCTTTCACACTCAGATGAGGGACCTGATGAGGAATTTTTTCCAGGACATGGTGCGGGCCATGAGTGACCCATTCAGGGGAAAAGCCTGTGAGATCATTCATGATGTCCAGCCCTCTCCGGGTAGGTTTTCAAAATGGTGAGTATTGTCTGTGTGATCCACTTGTGTACTGCTGCCACCATGGTGTTTAGCATATAACCAGTTGTACTGTATAGGCATAGTTGTGCTTGCATAGCATATTTTTGCCATACCTGTGTGATGCATGTCTGACTGTACAATGCAGATGTCATGTCACATTTTGAATTATGTTACACCTGGAGCATGACACATATTACCACGTGAAACGAAACATACTCATTTTGATGTCCATGAAATGCCGTACTTAATGCATACATTGCTCCATGTGGGCAAGTGTAGTACTCCTTACATGTGTTTATATGTGTGTACTCCTATTTATGCAATGCAGTATATTGTTGTTATGCCCAATACACTGTGGTACTGTATGTCACATATATAATTTTGCAATTAACATGATGCTACTGACGCAAGAGCTCCACTGTATATGTGTGGGATTGACAGCAACTTGCAATCAACATGGGCTGCTCTGTCATGTCTGTTCACCAATATGACATGTCCTTCCCCCTGTGCATTGTATGACAATGTTGTTTCATGATGTCACACTAACATACTGTCTTTGTGTGTGGCATGTATTGGCCATGATAGTGACATGTTATATCATATTATTGTGACTGGCATATATGAGCAGTCCTCCTTCAGATAATGCATAGACCATCACTGTGCCATTCTTGTATACACTTTGGAATTGTTGCTTTATATAACAACATTCCAGAATGCATTTTGTGTCCTTCAGTTATATTACAACATGCATGGCTTGTTCGCATGCATGCCCATATTTCGGCAATTCTTGTACATATGGACTGATTTACGTACATGTCTCTGCACATATTCTGATCTATACAGAAACACCATTGTCCCTTGGGACAGCAAACATTCATTTAATCCATGTTCCTGCGTTATACTGTTGTTCACAGGACTGTCCTTTGCTCACTCATACCCATAGTCAGTGATATATATCTCACAGGAGGTGTTTTTGCACCTTTTGTAGTTTTTTTGGCCTACTAGTATATATGTGTATGTGATACTGATGCTTGGTTTGTGAACTTATGCTTCTTGTTGTTTCATGATTGCACATGTGTGCATATGTGTGTGTGTGTGTGTGTGTGTGTGTGTGTGTGTGTGTGTGTGTGTGTGTGTGTGTGTGTGTGTGTGCGTGTGTGTGTGTGTACACGGCCATGTTTAGTAGGGTCTATATTACGTTATCGAATACTCATGTATTCGAAAACATAATAGTCGACCCCTAATTGTCGAAAATGTTAAACAAACTTTTCAATGGAGATCTCCGTACAGTGCAGAAATGGAAGTTTTCCATTGTCTGCACTGTATGGCAATCTCGGAGTTGGTATATTAAAATAGCGTGGGTGTGGGGGTGCAGTGGGGCTTGGTTATTGTACTTTTTTTGTTGTTTGACGTTTGACGGTTTCGACAATTAGGGTCGACTATTACGTTTTTGAATACATGAGTATTTGATAACGTAATATAGACTCGTTTAGTACTATCAGCAATCCAGTCTACCCATGTGATGTACATTTGACATTTGCTTCAGTGTAGCTTGGATGGACATCAACACAACACTTTGTGGTGTACACATGCATTTGCAATGTGTTCCATTAGATAGTGTTGTCCTTCTTTATTGTTTGCCTACTTTGCTTTGCTGGCATGTCCTTCCTGATGTGCCAGGTGTTGTCCACCTCCCTTCCTCTTTGTAGGTTTGGCATATATCTTGCTCATATGCATAGTATGTGTTACCCTTCATTTGCATTATCATCCATTATCATATATCTTTATTGTTAGAATGCCACCTTGTGCCAACCCTTTAGCCATTATACACATGCAGGACATATGCACACAAGCTACTGGCTATTGCTTACATTTCACCCTTGTTTCTGTTATACTTGTATTCAAAATATTACCCAAAGTATTTCATCATAGTTCATGTGCACAACCTGATGTTCCTCATATAACATTGTAAATTTTCTACCTTTTATTATTCCATGTCATTGGTGTGCATATGTGTATTGACTTTGCTTTCTGATAGGTTGCTGTTAGGCTAGCAAAGGTCACACCTATACATCTACACCTCTTTGTTGCCTCTGACATGGCATGGGTCTGTGACATATGCATTCCATTTCATGTCTGCTTGAGTTGTGTACATCTACTTGTGTTATGAGCAGCCAGTTTGTTGCTTTGATACAGTGCTGTTGTTTGGCACTGTGCCTGATTGTTTGCCCTTTATATGCATTGTTGGAGGTTCAGTTCTAACCTCTGCTGGTTCTCTCCAGCATTTCATTCTTGCATTTGGTCACCTGTGCTGTTGCTTGGCTTATACTTGAACTGCTGACTATTGGGCATTGGATCCCATGCTCACTGTATACTGTGATCCTTGTTTCTTCCCCTACAGCATGCACCATTCATCATTCATACACATTCAGATATAACTGCCACACAGTTTGCAACATGTCAGAATGTTATAGTACATAGGTCCGACCATGGTTTGTCATGTCTTGTGATATGTGTTATATGTGAATACCTGCAGTTTTACCTCTCTCCTCCTGCTTCCCTGTATTTTCCTTCCCTTCTATTCTCCCAAAAAAAAAAAAAAAAAAAAAAAAAAAAATGGGGCCTATTTCCACAAAAAAAAAAAAAGAAAGAAAAAAATTCCCATACTCCTCATATTTTCTTATCTCAACAGACCTGGTGTGTGTCCCTCTTTTTCACCAATACCCCTCATCTGCTTTTCTATCTTCCTATTGCATGTTACTTGTGCCCCCCCACATGCTGTGCACCCATTGTTAGCTACTGTTAGCCCAGTGGCTGTGATTACCCTTTACCTTTGTTATTTGTTTAATTGGAAATTTACTGATTCCATCTGATTCCATGCTTCCTGGGAAATGTATTTTATTATTATACACCTTATGGAGACATCCGTAGTTGTGATCCTACTGGATGGATTGTTGCTGATGCATACTCCTTTAAATGTCCTGCAGCTTGCATAATTTCTGTAGTTTTCAAACTGCAGAACATGGTTCATGATACCCTTTTCTTGAGTTATGGATTTACTATGACTGCTAGACAATGTGCGGATACAGCTGGGCAATTCTGGTTTGTGCCAAGATATTCTAGGTTCACTGAAGTATATTTGCATATTACAGGCTTATCCATAACTTTTGTGCAGACATCGGCAAAGTGTGCCAGATTCTGTAAACGTTACAGAAACCAGGTGAAGGTAATGGTGGAAAGAGAATGTACTGATTGTAATGAAGAAGAAACATCAAAACACTGTTTTTTTAATTGCAAAATGAATAAAAACATTTGGGAAAAGTTTAAAAATTGAAGTACATGAGAAGAATTTAAATGTATAACTATGACTAGGATATTAAATGGGAAGTATGATAACTTTTGTGCAATATGGGTGATGCGGAAAAGAAGATGTGGATTTGTAATATAACAAGAAAAAATAAGAGGATGATTGATTAGCTGAAATAAGAAGATAGTTTTAGAAGAAAGGGTGGGGGATAGTTGAAAAATATAAAAGAAAAAGGAATGAAAGAAACAGAATTATTTAGTTAACTTCTTTTGTGTCAACAAAAATATAAGAATATTATTGTAAATATCAATGTAAAAAATCAGAGTATAAATCATTATTTTGAAGCTTATTTTGGTTATGTTATAAGAATGAAAATGTTACTAAAGCAATCCCTACTCTTTGTGAGCTACCTGAGCTACCACTGACACAAGTAGATGGGACCTTGCTTTTGACCTCTCATCTGAAGGATGTTATACTAGGGAGTGCACTGTCTACCAATGCAGCACTGCAGTGTCATACATGGAAAATGATGTCAGTCATCTAGGGTTGGGAATGGAACCCACAGCCTTCCAATCTTCCAGCATTAAATGTGCATGTGCTACCTGTTGAGTCACTGACACTGTTTGCTATTTCTCTACAAGCTTAATGAGCAGGCTGTGGAATTTCTTGGGGTTGCCTGCTTGCCCTCAGTGTGTCTCTAAATTACCACACCCTATGTATCTCCCCTCATTATACAAACTTGTTTACTGCAACACAGATAATGTTCTGAATCCCAGGGACTTTACAAAAGGTTATAGAGATGAATGGGAGAAAATGAGACCTGCTACTTCCACGTCTTCTTTTTGTTGTAAGGGAATTACCCCAAACCTCAACTGGAATCACATTATTTGAACTGCTATGTAACAGACATCCCCAATGACTGTTATATACAGTCAAAGAAACATGGGAGGAAGGAAACACCCCTTTAAAAATGTGACAGAATATTTTACAGACCTAAAGGACAGGTTAGGAACTATAAGGCCTCAAGAAAAAGAACATATAAAGAGAGTGCAGGAGACATGACAGAGGGCATATAACAAAAGTGCTTGTCTCACAGAATTTAGACCAAGGGATAAAGTATTTGCACTAGTAGCCTTTGTGAAAACAAATTCCTTGCAAAATGACAATGTAAAATGACAATGACCATTTGAAACTGTAGAAAAAATAATGTGCTGTGGGAGATGCACTGGGAACTTGTCCACTGCAGAAAAATGATTGTTTTTTTTTTTTTTTTTTGTGTGTTATTTTCAACCATGTGTCTGGTCAATCTTTTTAACAGTGTTTTTACTTTATTTATTTTTAGTTCATGATTTATTGATTTATTTATTTGACATTTGTTAACCGGGTTAGTCCGATTGTGTTGCAGAGCCCTTTTTCAGCAGATACCTGAAGAGAAAAGCTCCACAGATAAACAAATACAAAAATAAACATCATACAATATTAACATACAAGTGTATATAAATAGAAGAAACAGAATCTTCTTCTTCTTCTTTCGGCTTTTCTGGGTTTTAGGGGTCACCACAGCAGATCACCTGTCCGCTTGTGATTGGCAGTGGAGTTTTATGGTGTCGAGTTGCCAGCCTGGTGCTCAACCTTTCACTGAAGGCACACACTCACACCTAGGACCAATTTGGAGTGTCCAATCCACCTACAGCATGTCTTTGGGATGTGGGAGGAAACCGGAGCACCCAGAGGAAAGCCATGTGACCACAGGGAGGACATGCAGACTCCACACAGAAGGCACCCCAGCTGAGGATTGAACCGGAGAACCTTTTGCTGTGAGACAACAATGCTAACCACTGCACCACCGTGGCCCCAACTTATAAATGAACATGTTAGAATACAAGAGTAATATTTAGGGTTTAAACAGCCATAGTACATATTAAGTATATAAAATATAATATCAAAAGTTAGATTCTATCTAACAATTACCATAAGAGAGAAATTCAAGGTTGGTAGAATATCATAAAGACCTTAAATGAGTAGTTTTGGTAAAGTTTGAGAGCTGAGAGCTGAGAGCTGAGGGGGGAAGAGGAGAGGGAGTAGTTTAGGTGGGAGTGGGACAAGGACAGGTTCAGGAATTAGTAAATATGCTCTTTAGAAGTTTTTTGAAGTTAAGGAAGTTGCCATTTGTTCTTAGAGAAAGGGGTAGATTGTTCCAGGCATTGGAAATGGAATGGCTGTATAAAAGTTTGACAATATTTTTATTGGGTTTGTAGATGTCTAAGAGGTGTAGGTTTGTGCTGCATAGGCTACGCTTAGCAGAGTAGGAAGGGATGAGGTCCATGAGGGCAGGACAATGAAAGGATTGATTTAAGATAGTGTGTGTGAGGTGGAGTTGTGGAAGAAGGAGTTCATTATGTAGCTCAAGCCATTGTAGGTTTATTTAAAGGTATGCAGTGTGAGAGTGATAGGGAAGGTTGGCAGCAAATCTGGCTGTTTTATTGTAGCTGGTTTCAAGTTTAGCTTATAGATTAGATTGAATATTGCTGAGAATAGGGGCTGCATAAATTAAGGTTGGGAGAAGAAAAGTCTGTGCTACGTAAGAACATTTGGCACTAATACTGAGGTGAGGTATGTGTCTATATAGCAAACCAAGTTTTTGGTGGGACTTTTTTATGGCTTGCTAAATATGTATGTCAAACATTAGTTGGTCATCTATGATTACACCCAGAAGTTTAGTATGTGGTTCAACAGAGATAAGTATATTATTAAGAGAAGATACTGTGGAGGTATTTTTGTGTTGCTGTAGTGATTTGGGGAGGAAGAGTAGAAGTTTTTTTTTTTTTTTAGGATTGAGAAGTAGTTGATTATTGGTCAGCCATTTTTCAACTGAAATGGAATCTTGAGTAAGAGCAAGGAGGTGTGGAAGGTTAGAGCATGAGATAATAGTGGAGTCATCTGTGTATTGTATTAGTGAGGAGTTTTGACAGGAAGTGTGTAGGTTATTTGTAAAGATATTAAAAAGGAGAGGTCCAAGGATTGACCCTTGGGGACACCTGTATGGATTGAGAGGAAGGAGAAGGAGGCAGAAAGTCATTTGACAGACTGGAATCTGTTGGAGAGGTAACTGGAGAACCATAGTATAGTAGAAGTGGAGGGGTTAAGGGAAGAAAGTTTTGAGAACATTAGGGTAGGAGAAACAGTGTCAAAGGCTTTAGATAGGTTTAGGAAAAGGCATGAGACTAGTTTGTTATTGTCCTGTGCTTTGGTGATATTATGTGTAAATGAAATACGAGCTGTTGAGGTGCTGTGATGAGGACAGAAACCATATTGGGTGGGATTTAACAGTTTGTCTTTTATGATGTGTTTGAGAAGCTGGTTATAAATACATTTTTCTAGAATTTTGGATAAGGGGGAATAGTATGGTGATAGGTTTGTAGTTAGTTGGTTCAGTTGAATTGCCATTTTGTGGAGGGGTATGACATAAGATTTTTTCCAGATGTCAGGACTGTGTTCTCTTGAACTGACCTGTTTACTAATATGGAGACAGGATGTGCAACAGTGTTAGCTGCAAGTTTAAGGAATAGGGAAGGTAAGTTGTAAACAGAGGGGGAGCAGGTTTTCAGTTTGGTAAGAAGAGATTTGATGTATGCAGTAGGGACAGGTTTAAGAAAAAACTGGGTGGAATTGGTAGAGGGAAGAGGATCAGTAGGGGAGAGAGAGGTGGTGTCAGGTTTAGTTAACTTTTTGATAGAGTCGATGAAGAAGGAATTAAGAAAGGAGGCAGTGTCTGTTGTGAGCTGCCTGGATGTAAGAGTTTGTTAATACTATTCCAAAACTTTTTTGTGCTGGAGTTGGGGTTATCTAGTCATTTTTGATAGTATTGTTTTTTGACCAGATCGACTTGTTTCTTGGTTGGGTTCCTAAGTTCGCTTTAGGTTTGGAGATGGCGATGGGAGTTTTATTTTCCCAGTTTTCCAAACGCTGTCTCATTTAAGCATTAGTTTACAGGTGGATTGGGTTAACCATGAAGCAAAGTATGTTTTTGTTCATATTTATCTAGTGGGGGCCTAAGGAGTTTAGGATATTCAGGAAGGTGTTGTTAAATTTGGAGACAGCCTCATTGAGAGGGAGGGCATAGAGAAAGGACCAGTTAATACAGGAGAGAAGATTATTGAAGGTATCTGGGCAGAAATTAGAGTGATTACCACTGTCTTTGTATTGGTGAGGTTTTAGCAGATGAGGTGAGTGTCATAACATGTGGATAGGGTGATGGCCACTAAGGGAGTCAGGTAGAGTGGTGGCATTGTGATACAGGTTTTGGTTAGAGGTGAGGATCCAGTCAAGGGTAGTGCTGTTATTTGTGTGTTTATTGATATGGTGTCAAAGGTGATGAATTGAGAGAATCCAAAAAGATTGATGCTAATAGTAGGAGAGTAGGAGTTAAGGGAGTTTCAGTCAATATTGACATCACCTAGGATGATAGTCTCATAAGAGATGTTTTGAAATGCCCAGGAGAGAAAGTGTTCAAGGCTAGGGGTGTTGTTGCCAGGTGGGATATAAATTTCTACTATGGCTATGTTTTCTGATTATTTAATTTACAGTTAGCAATAAGAATTTCAGATGGATGGAAATTGAGAGGAGATGCAGGTAGAGGATAGAGAGAAGGTTTTTCAGACTATACGATAGCTACACCACCACTTTGTTTCTTGTGCCATCAAGGGGGAGGATGTTGTAACCACAGGGGAGAATTTCAGAGTCTGTAATATGAGGTTGTAACCATGTTTTTGAAAGGGTGAGAATGCCAGGCTTGTAGAGAGAGATACTGGCATGGAAAGAAGTAACTTTTTTACCTATACTTTGAATATTGAGGGAGAGTATTTTCAAGGTGTTGGAGTGTGAGGTTGAGGAGTTTGGATAGGGGCTATAGGTGGGCAAGGAGGGAGAATGGTCAGGTAATGTAGTAGGGGTGATAGAGTGGTCAATATGGGCACCTGTGGTTGGGTTGGAGGGTGGGCCAGGGTTGGGGTGAATATCGCTGGCCAGCAGAAGGCTTATAAAGGAGGGTTTGTATGCTGTGGTAAGGGGGCTGTAGAAGAGAAGTTCGGGTTTAGGTTTTATGGGGAGTGGGAGGGAGAAGTATTTTAAATTTATGTAACAGTTTGAAAGTGAGTAAACAGTGAGGGAGCTATTGAGACTTTTATAGAGGTTAGTGGATTGTAGTGACTGAAGGAGATAGTAGGAGAAGAGTGGGAGTGGTAGTAGTTGGAGTGATAGGAGATGGAGTAGGAAAGAGTGAGTAGAAGGAGGGAGTTAAGTAGGATGAGTAACATATTGTATGTTGAGTGAAAGAGTTTTGGGCAGTTAAGAGATAGAGTAATAGGGTGGAGGAGGTAGTTTTGAGTGATTGGATAGCTAGAATTGGCTGAAAGGAAGAAATTGAGTGATTGTGGGGGTGTGATTAATTAAAGTGAGTGTATAAGTTTGAGGAAAGTTGGGGGTGGGTAGAAAGGGGGTAGGGTAGAGTAGGGAAGCAGAGCAAGCCCAAGCAAAGTGAGAGGCCTACAGAGTGGGTTGAACCAGAACTTGGAGAAAGCTGTGAGATGAGAAAAACAATCAACCACTAGCCCAGGTCAGTACCTAAATGTGTCTTTTTATCTATGTGAACGGAAAAGCAGACTTAGTAGAAAACTGTATATTTTTGTTACAATAAATGTGAGGAAAGGGGAGGGAAGGAGTCCAGTAGTTTGCACAGCAGAAGGACCGATAGGAGTATCACAGAAAGAAAATTATATTAGACCTACACTGCTCACAGTCTGTTGATAAAAGTAGGACTTGCAGTAGCTTTTTACTGGTATGTATGGGGTTCAGGTATCTGTATTCTTGTAGGCAGGTAGTTGCTTCAGGTTTTTTTTTTATTTTTGAATGTGGTTAAGGGACTGTAAGGAAAGAGAGAGAGAGATATTTTAATATGAAGACAGAAAAGGGGGTAGGTGAAGTAAAAACAAAAAAAAAGAACAAAGTGGGTATAAGAGACAGACAAGAAAATACTACAATTGAAGTAGTTTAGCTAAGCAGTACTTAATCAAATACATTAGTTAAGTAACAAGTAGTGATAATTAATAAGAAAATCACCCTGTTCAGTAATATGAAATTCAGTCTATTGCTACTTTAATTTCACAGATGCAGAGTAATTCATTGCCAGTAATCTTTTTCAGCTGTTTGTTGCTACTTAGTAATGCATGCCAACAGAACTGAGCAACATGGTAGCAGGACATAAAATTACAGTAAACTCACTCAGTTTCCACACAATAAAGTAACAGAATAGGCACTCAAATAAGCTAAGTAGTAAAACCTAACACAGGTTGGCTAAACAACATGGTGGACGAGCACCGATGAGAGCACTCATTTCCAATTTAAATGCAGTAACAGCAATGTGTTCTAGTAAGCTGTTTAACAAAATCAGACTAAGTCAAGCTGAAACAGTGCATTTCCAAATTGTAAACAGTAAAATGCAGCAATTTTTCCAGTAAAAGATCATTACTTCCTTAAAGTAATTAAACTTACAGCTGCACACTAAATATTAAATAACTGACACAGCATAGATATTTTACAGGTGGAGTTATACAATTAAGTAATTTAAAAGCAGTAACAGCAATATGTTCTAGTAAGCTGTTTAACAAAATCAGAGTAAGTCAAGCTGACACGGTGCATATGCAAACTGTAAACAGTAAAATGCAACAAGTTTAACAGTAAAAGGTCATTACTTTCTTAAAGTAATTAAACCTACAGCTGCACACTAAATAAGAAATGACCGAGACAGCATAGAAAGTGTACAGGTGGGGTTATACACTTAAGTAATTTGAATAACAGAAGTACTAACACACCAGTAAAGAGCATCTTAAAATAAATTAAACAGAAACAGATGCCATTGAATCTTCTACATCACAAATGGTACTCACAGTTGTGCACACTACTGAGGGACGCCCGTGGGACTGACAGAAACAGAGTGTAGTCAGGCAGAGGTTTTTAGTATTTAAAAATGGAGCCACAGCTCAGGGGAGGAATAAGTAAACTCTGAAGAGGAAGAGGGTGGGAATAAACAGGATTGACAGGGCTAGGAAGCTTACAATAGGATTATGTTAGGAGAACAAGAGAAGGGGTGAGGCTATGAACCAGGACTTGGAGAATGATGATACGCAATATACTCAACACTGAATCTCCATTTCACTGAAACTCAAATGGTCAGACCCATTTCATTGAAAACTTATTTCATAGAAAAGTGTAGAAATGTAAAGAGCATCTTAATGGTGTCATTTCTTATCATAGGAGCTATTAGGGAAGTGAGTTTATCAGAGTTTGTGTGAATTGCAATGGTCAGCATCATTTTACACCCCTAGATCTGTAGATGTCTGTGTTTGCCCTTGGACACCAATTCACTGGGTGTGATGTTTTTCCTTTTCTTCATAGGTTGTGCAACAATGAAGTTAGTATATATAAGTAATGGGGTCTGGGTGTCAAAGCCCTCCTAATGCAGGGAGAACTTCGCCCTTGAAAAAAACATGTTTTTAGGATATATTTCTTCTTGAGGCTTGTTTTTTCTTGCAGTTGTCATTGAATGGTTTGTCTTTTTGAGCTTTTTAATTTTTGGTTTGGATGCCAGTTGGGATATTTTGTAGGCACCTTAATCTTTGTGGGCATCAGTTGGACTTAAAGACCTTGTATTTCTGAAGTATAACCACTTATGCTGTACTGACAAGGTCAATAAAAAGGCTGAAACACACGTTCACAGCTAGTGGGGTTTTGCTTTACTGGCCTGAAAGTAACCATAAAGACATAAAAAGTAAGAAATTGTGTAAGCCATGTAGCTTACACACTTGATGTCCTTAAGCGGTTGTTTGTATATATACCATGGATCCCATGGGTCCCATGGACCTCCATTATAGGAGATTTAAGGAATCACCCAGTTTTCAATAAAAAGGCTGAAATGTGTGTACATAGCTACTGAGGTTTGGCTTTATTGGGGTACATGTAACCATAAAGACTTAAAAGGTCAGAAAGTAATGGACATTCAGAAACTATGTAGTTAAAACACTTGATGTCCTTAAGGGGCCATTTATATATATATATATATCCAATGGGCTTCCATTACAGGAGGTGTAAGGTATCACACAGTGAAAACTCTAGCTTGACTGGGTTTTCTTGCAGCTTATATAGATAAATAGATATACATATATAGTCAAGCATGTTACAGACCACTTTTATGTGAGGTGCATTATACTCTACATATTGCTACTTGTAACTGCACACAAAGATTACTGACTGCCCCCCAAATGCATACTCAAGATTACTTGTAAGGATAGTGGCCCTGATATTCAGGGTAGTAATGCCATATTTTTACCTGTGGATGATACAGCCTGTGTAATTTGTGAATTTGTCACCAACAGCTGTTCATGAGGTTGCCCTTACATAACTGTGTTGCACAACGCGTTTATATAGTCTGCAGTAACATCAGCCTGTGTGAAAGCACAGGTAAAGTTCATCATACTGAGTATGCCCTGTGTGTACGACCAGGGTCATGTCCCTGAATCTTTACAGTTATTAATGAAAAAGTATATAGCAGACTCAATCCAAAACTATCACTCTGGGCACTAATAATAAAATATACATATATAATATATGCTTATGCAAATGTCGAAGGGGTTCCTTAATGGTAGTCACTATATGCGGTGCTGAGAGGATGTAGTAGTGTTTGCAGCAAATGTATTATTTAGGTAAGGCTGTAAAAAAATTTCTAGTGTCACTACAACCTGTGAGTTGAGCGATGATGAGGTGAGGGAGATACTACCTCAAACAATGTTAAACAATATGTAAACCAGTTGAATCATTCTGAGAAGGCAATACTCAAGAAAGGATAAACTGTGTTACTCAGAAAAGTGAGACAAGATAAAAATGTATAATTGTACTTCCCAGCTCCTTAAGATGATGCTTAAGAATGATGGATGTGGGAGGCTTCATGATTACTACTTGTAATGGGACACAGAACACTCTGACATTACTCATTCCTTCCACTATCTGAATGAAATTTGCAAGCTCATCTTGACAACATTTGCACCTGGCTCTGACTGTGAAAGTGAGCATGTCAAGTGGAGGAAAATGCTAATAAGAACATAAGAATACCTAAAATAATTGTTAAAGATTACGTGCAAACCTTCCAATGGAATGCAACATTTACATTCCATTTCTCTCATCAGCAGATCAGTTCTGATTACTATTGTTTAATGGATTTTTTTTAAATTTGCTTAAAGTTTCAGTTTTAAATGAATCAATGAGTTAAAAATTCCTGTGATGATAATAGTCACACTCCTGTCTTCCTGGTCTGAGGATTTGCATCTGGCGTAGGGTGTGCTCAAGGTAATTGAGAATATATTGTTTAGGTAAGTCTGTAATAAAATTTTTAGTGTCACTACAATTATTGAGGGTTCAGAAATATTTACTGGCTTCTCAGCATGTTCAGTATTCAGAGCAGTACAAAACACGTTTTTGTTTAGACATATTAGCAAGTTACTACTCGCTTCTAGGGGAGAAATTTTTATACTGAGATTTGATGAGCTGAATATTTATTTATTTAGTTAGTTGTTTATTGCTATTTGTTAGCCAGGTAAGTAAAAAGGCCTATTGACCCTTTTCAGTCATCCCCTTACCTGCCAGACACCACTAGACAATCCATCCTCTTACCACTTCTACCTATTGTTCCTTCCTACCCCACCTTACATCATCTCCAACTACTTATCTACACTGACCTCCCATACTACCCTTTACATTAACTAACCCTACTAGTATACTTCACTAACTCTCCACCCAAGTACCTCTCTTGCTCACAGCCTCCCATCATCACAAACTACATATTCCCTTTTTATTTATCTTAAATATCCCTCCTCTGCATCTCAATACACCACAATTGATTACACTCTCTCTAGACACCCAATCACAATTCAAAACACACCTCATCAAAACACCTACTTCTCTTGGCATCTCAACTTTCCAAGGCCAAGTAATATGCCATCTATCACTACACACACACACACACACACACACACACACACACACACACACACACACACACGCGCACACACACACATACTTACATCTCTACTCCTTTTCACACTCCTTAACCCCTAATATTTCTCAATGCACTAAAACCCATTTCAATACTTGCCTCACTCCTACCTCTTCCACATCTGCTTCCCTACCTGTTCCTCCCAAGTGCTATTCTAATATCTCCCCAAGCCTCTAGCAATTAAATCCCCACCACCATCACAAATAACCAGCAGTACCCATTAATGTCAACTAATCTATATTTCCAAACACTTTACTCCAAATGTATCTTTAACCAAAAACTGTCACATGGTATCTTTAAGCTTTGCACCACAGCATTATGTAGTGATATACATCCCAATCCAGGACCCGCTGCACTCAACCTTCCCACCACTTTCATCCACAGAAATTCCCACAAATCACTACACATTGTACACCAAAATCTCCAAAGCATTCAAAATAAAATCTCTGACTTTCATATATGGGTTGCTCACCAACAACCAGACATTATTGCTAACACAGAGACCTGGCTAAAATCGCATATAAAAGAAACTGAATCCCCCCCAGGCTTTCAAACAATATGGTCAGACAGGATCCATAAAAAAAAGGCGGTGTTGCCATTCTGTTCTCCAACCCTCACAATCTGGTCCCATCTACCAACCCCATACCACAGTTCTCTAATGCTGAAATCTTATATCCTTCTTAAATATGAACAATAGCAAAAAAGCTTTGTATTGTAGTCCTCTATATACCCCCTGGAAACAATATTCCAATATTGGAGGACATCCTAGCATGGATTTCCACCAATATTGAAAATGTGTCTTTGCCTGGGTTGTATCCCACTATTTTCACTATTAGGGTGTTCCCCACAGAATACCCTTGGACTCGATCAGGACATTGTCTTCTTCTACCACCCTCTACCACCAGAAAAAAGAGAGTATGTCTACCTAGTCATGCTATATTCCGTTTTTAACTAAATGTTCCTGCTAAACTTTCAGACTGCCACTAGCTATGTAGCCAGCAGCTACCCCTCCTTAATCCTTCATTTCCCCTCACAGTCTCCTCGGATGGCCACATAGGCTATCCTCTCTCCCCCTTCTAGTACAGCTCCACGCCTGGTAGCTCCCTTGTTTGCTTACTGTACTACTACTTTTGTCCACTAGATGTTATACTTTTCTCATCCCTATTTGGGATATTAGTACTGACTTCTACCTTACACTTTTATTCTCTCCTCCTTATACTAATCCTTTTCCTCCTTTACCTCTCTGTCTCATCCTCTCCCCCGAGGCTACTTTCTCTTGCCTTGATTCCCCCTTCCTTCCCTGATACTTTTTCCACTCTCCTCTGGTCTACTTTGTGTGCCCCGCTCCGCTCCCCACCCTACCCCCATATTCCACCCACCCCCAGGGGTCCTACATTTATATTTCTACTAGCCACACCTCCTACTACTGCTATCCTATCCTATTCACAGTCTCACACATTGTGTAACTTGCTTCACTTAGTCACACCTACTTACCACTTTAACCACCCCACCACTATCTCACTAAGTCCTATACCATTACAGCCCCCTCCACTCTACCCCCTACTCCCACAACACACCCCACTACAACATATCAGGAAACCCTACTTCACATACAACTATCTTATCATGTCTACAACTATCCTCCACTCACAACTTAAACTACCTATCACCTTCTTACTATTATTCCTTCTCATTACTACCTACTTCTTAACCTCCTATGAACACTCCTTAACTGTTTCTCTCTCACTTCCCTCAAAACATACTAGTACACCTACAACATACCTACCTTCATCCTATTTACCTACCTCCTCACAAACCATATACCTACTTCCCAAATACCATAGACTATTACATTGTAAACTACTAAAAACTAAATCAAAGAAATTATTTGACACATCTCTAAAACACATAACCAAAAACTATGGTCTACTACTCCATCTACTTCAGGATGGTGACATACACCCCAATCCAGGCCCTCAACCTACAACTACTGAAACACACAGTCACCATATAAAAGCTCTCCTTCCTCCATCAACTACAACTACAAACATACTATCCTTGGCCCACCTAAATATACGCAGTATCTGTAATAAAGTTAGTCAAATACATGCCCTACTAGAAGTACACAACTTTGACATTCTATGCTTATCAGAGACCTGGCTAAAACCATCTATTAAAGATATTGAAATTACCCCACCTGGATATAACATTGTTAGACTTGATCGCACCTCCAAGAAAGGAGATGGAGTAGCTATCCTATATAAATCTAACCTGAAGCTTACTCTCCTTGACCTTGCTCTTACCCAAAACAATAATGTCGAAATAATCTGCTCTAGAGTTCAAATTAACACTACTAAATCAATAAACATCATTTGTGCTTATCTGCCTCCAGGAAATAATATCCCCACATTAGAACAACTTCTTGAACAACTCTCTAATTACCTCCCTCAAGAAACACTACTCCTTGGAGACTTTAACATTGACTGGAAATCTTGTAACAATGCTAACCCCACTTCCCATTTAAACCTTTTTGGTTTCAAACAACTAATTGATAGTGCCACTAGAATAAATAAAACAAGCAAAAAAGAAACCACCTTAGACTGGGTTCTTACAAACTCCCCCTCACAAAGCTACAAAACTGGCATCCTTCCTGATGACCTTAGCGATCACTCCCTCATATATGTCATTAGAGCTAAAACTCATCAAACTTACCTACCTCACATAGAACACTATATTCAAAGAAACAATTTAATCCCCAAAGATTTCAAACAGAACTCTCACAATACAACTGGACCCCTCTAAAGCACCTCTCTCTCAACAAAGCCGTAGAACATTTCAACTCAGCATTCCTTACAATCTTAAACCACCATGCCCCAAGTCGTACCATTAGGATAAAGACCAGAACAGCACCCTGGCTTACCTCTAATACTAAACAAAAGATCAGGCTTAAAAATAAATCTTGGAAGAAATGGCGCTCCTCTAGAAACCCAACAGACTATCAAACCTTTAGAGAGCTGAGAAACAAAACCAAAAATGCTATTATTTCAGACAAAAAGAACTACTATGTTGAACTTCAGCAATCCACAAAAAAAGAACCAAAAAGGTTCTGGTCTACTATCAATCATCTACTTACCTCAGGTAAAATAGTAACACCTAACCCACAGAATCTAGACCCTGATAATCCCTCTTTAATAGCCAATAACTTCAATAGCTTCTTTACTACTTCCATACAAACACTAGCAAGCCATTTATCCCCTGATGCTTCCCAACTGTTCTTAAGTAACACCAACAAAGTCATTCCTTCCCTTCAACTTCAACCCATACCCACCTCCTACATACAATCTCTCTTACAAAAACTTAAACCCACTACCCCCTCAGCAGATAAGCTTCCTGCTGAATTCCTTCAGGTAGCAGCAAAAGCTATAGCCTACCCTGTTTCGATCCTAATAAACAGATCCATAAAAGAAAGTGATTTTCCAGCAATTTGGAAGATATCACACATCATACCCTTACATAAAGGAGGCAAATCCACTGACCTCTCTAACTACCGCCCAATAGCACTATTATCCCCACTAGCTAAAATCATGGAAAAATGTATACACAAACAACTACTTAACCATCTCCTTTAAAATAACCTACTAGCAAACACTCAACATGGATTTAGACCCTCACATAGTACTACCACTGCACTACTTTCCTTTACTAATACCATAAACTGTAACCGTAATAATAACAAACTAACTGCTTCTCTTTTCCTAGACCTGTCAAAAGCCTTCGACATGGTCAACCATAAACTTCTTCTACACATACTTAACTCACTTGCCTTGGATTTCTCCTCCTTAACCTGGTTCTCATCCTACCTTGAAAACCGACAACAAGCAGTACTCTGGAAAAATTCTCTATCTGCTCTACTACCTATCTCCTTAGGAGTACCTCAAGGATCAATATTAGGTCCACTCTTATTCTCTATCTTTATTAATGATCTTCAATCATCTATCAATAACACTACCTGCATACAATATGCAGATGATTCTACCATCATCTGTACAGCTTCCACCCAATCTGAACTCCAGTCACTCACACAATCTACCTTTTCAACCATTGAACAATGGTTCTCAAAAAGATGTCTCCTTCTCAACTCCAAGAAAACAAAACTATTACTATTCTCACCTACCCACAAATCTTCTCAACTAAATTTTACTATTACTGCAGCTGACAATTCTCTTATCTCCCCAGACTCTACTACCAAACTGCTTGGTGTTACTATTGATAATAATCTTAACTATGACTGTCATATCAATAACACTATAAAAGCAGTAAATAAAAAGATAGGTTCACTGTACAGAATAAAACCCTTCCTTACACCAGAAGCACGGACCACCTTAGCTCAATCACATCTTATCTCCACCCTACTGTACGCTTCCTCTATTTACACCAATTTCTCTAAAGCTAACCTGAAAAAACTAACTACATCATATCATAATATAGCCCGTTTTGCCACAGCATCCCAGTACAGAACTCACCACTGTAATAACTTAAAACAATTACAATGGTTAGAACTACCTAACAAGCTTATCTATCAACAACTCTTAATTACACATAACATTCTTTATCAACCAACAAAAACACCAGCTCTCAGTAACCTCCTTACTCCCTACAAAAACTTGAAACAGTTGCGATCTGCCGAAAAGCTACAAGTCACCACAACTAGAATTACAAATTCAGCAGGTAACTGTCTATTTTCAAACTCCATAGGGAAAATATGGAATAACCTCCCCCCACACATTACCTCACTAGACTCCTTTCACCTTTTCAAAAAACAACTTCTATTACATCTTAACAACTTCTGGCTCTGCTCCTGTACCAATCCAGACTAAATGACTTCTTCGCTCTTCAGGCATAACTCCCTACGTAAATATCACTATCTTTCCCTGCTATTTCAAATGACTAAATTACTGTACTGTTCTAAAAAAAAAAAAAAAGAAAAATATGAATATATAGCTTAGACTATTTGTTTTTTATCTGTTTTTTAGCTGTATTTTCTACTAGACTAAAATGTATGCATTGTTGCTTAAATGTTTAACCTTGTTTTAATTGTGGAGCTTTTCTCCCCGGGCCTCCACTGAAAATGGAAATTATTCCAGCTGGACTAGCCCGGTCAACAAATGTAAAATAAATAAAAATAAATAAAATAAAAAAAACATCACACTAGGCAATGTAAATATCAGCTGGCTAGAACTCAGCTCTAAACACCCATGCTTAAATATTAATATTTTCAACTTCACCCAGCTCATCAAATCCCCCACCAGACCCAGTAAAGGGAATGATAATTGTTCCATCTTAGACTGGATTTGGGTTACAAACCCCAACAAAATATCCTCAGCCGGAACTCTCCTAAACACACTCAGAGATTATCTCCCAGTCTTTATTAACTGTGCTTTCCCCTCCAGTCATAGTCAGCACAAATGTAAATCAAGTAGGAATTTGACATCATTCAAACCTATTACTTTCAGCAATATTGTAAAAATCATCAGATTGGCATTTATTGAAAACTCTCCCACTAGATGAAGTTGTTGATTTTTTCAACACCACCTTAATCAATAATCTAAATAGCCAGGCTCCACTACGTGTACAGAGGGTCAAAAATAACCATGCCCTTTGGCTATCCAAATCCACTCGGCTTCTCATGCATGCGAGAGATAAAATCTGGAAGTCATGGCAGATGCACAGAACCTCCCCAGACCTACTAAAATTTAAAGAGCTTTGCAACCAAGTAAAAGAACTAGTCATCAGAGATAAAAAGGAACACTAACTAAAATTTCAATCAAGCCACCAGCAGAACCTCAAAAAATTCTGTAACTCCATTAACTCCCTACTCAACCCAGGCAAAAAAAAAAACAACCCCTCCTCTCACCCAGACAAATGTCCTGAAGAAATAACCTCCCTATTCAATACTTTCTTTATCAACTCCATAGCCGACATTACAGCAGAATTATCTCAAACTACTCCAATCTCCCATACATCCACACTTATCTCCCTCACTCATTCCCCCTCACCTACTAACACCCATCTCTCACAAGAACCCAACACCCATCCCTCTTCTACCTTCACCATAAAACCACCCTAACCTCAACCATAAAATAACTACTACTAAAACTGAAAACCTGCTCCAATGCCCCTGATAATATACCCCCAGAATACCTAAAAATCGCTGCTGACAGTATCCCCTACCCCTTAAGCATACTTATATTTAGATCCATCCTTGAGTCATACGTTTCCAAAGCCTGGAAAAAGGCCTTCATCCTCCCCTTCCATAAAGGCAGCAATAACACTGACATCACTAACTTCTGACCCATTGCAATTCTTTCTACTGTCTCCAAAGTGTTAGAAAAATGCATCAATAGTCAACTTTTCCACTACCTTCTATGCAACCACATACTCTCACCCTCACAACATGGTTTCAGGCCTGGTCATAGAACTACATCTGCCCTTCTCTCCTTTATGGATACTGTAAACAGAGCCTGTGACACCGGTAATATTGTTTCCATCTTCTTCCTTGACCTAGTCAAAGCCTTTGACACTGTCTTTCACCCTCTACTCATCTCCCAGCTCTCTAAGATTGGTCTTTCCCTCCATACCCTAAACTGGTTCTCTAGCTATCTAACTGAAAGACAACAGGCAGTTAGATGGGAAAATTCCATCTCTCCTTTCCTCAACACCACCACCACCGGCATTCCCCAAGGTTCCATACTTAGACCAATCATATTTAGCATATTCATTAAAAATTTTCAGTCATCGCTACCACAAGGATCTGTCATTCAATACGCAGATGACTCTACCATCGTCTGTCCTGCCAACTCTGTCTCTGACTTACTTACACTCACCCAAAATGACTTCTCCTCCACTGAATCTTGGATGCATAATAACCACCTAGCCCTGAATCCTAAAAAATCTAAAATCATACTCTTCTATCCTAAAAAAAAACCATAAGACCGAGTTTACCATATTTTCTCTTAATAAATCACCAGTTGAAGTCATTAGCCACACAAAGCTCCTTGGGGTCACTATCAATGAACACATGAAATTCGACCTTCATATACAATATTCACAAAATCCGTTTTAAACTTGGAACACTATATAGACACAACAACTTCCTGAGCCCATCCACAAGAATAACCCTTGCTACTGCTTACCTTTTACTCTCTCTCCGCTACAGTGCCCCACTACTTACTAATATCCAAACCTCTCCTAAACACAAACTAGAGACATGCTATAATAAAACTGCCAAATTCGCAACCAACTCCAGATACTCCACCCATCACTGCACTGCCCTTAAATCACTAAAATGGCTAGAATGTCCAAACTACCTCACATACAGTTAAGCTTAGCTCACAAAATACTTTTCAAACCCCAAGACTGTCCTGCCCTGAGCTCAACATTCGACTACTATCTCCCAAACAGGCCCCTTAGATCAGGTGATCAGAAGCTTTTACAGGTCTGCAAACCTGATCTCCCATCTGGTCAGCTTCCTTACTCATTCACAGTAGCCAAGAGCTGGAATGCTATACCTCTATCCTTTAGAACAACTCAAAATTCCTACCATTTCAAAATGTCACTACATAATTACCTTTCTTCATGCTGGAAATGTACTTGCACTAAACCCCCAGGGAATATGTTTGACTCCCAGTCTCTCATCGCCTTTTTCTTGTGTAGACAGCATTTCCCTAGAGACAGCTTACCCGTAATAAGATACTTGAACTAATGCTTATAATTTACTTCTGTTCTCCTTTCTCTTACAACGTATGTATACTTACTCCTTTTGATTTTTCCGTTGTTTCATGGTAACTTCTTTATAATTTCAACTCAGCAATTTTAACTGTTTAACTGATTAATATTTTGTAACTCCTTTGTAATTTTAACTATACAATTTTAACTGTTTAATTGATAATATTTTGTATTGCAGAGCTTTTCTCTCTGGGCTTCCACTGAAAATGTTTTTTTATTTTTTTGGCCCAGTGGACTTCCCTGGTAAACAAAAAGCAAATAAATAAATAAAAATAAATAAAATGACCTGGACACAGGGTGCAATTAATACAGATCATCAAAGTAAAGAGATTATATATTGATAACACAGATATTTACAGAGACTATAAATTGCACACCTATTTGCACAGAAGGTACACAGAGGTATGCACAACTTAGGTTAGGATGTGATGCAGCTGAATAAAGCAATGTCCATTATCATGAAAGCCGTTACATATGGATTCAGCAGAGATGTTCCTTAAAACAGTCTTTAAAGCCTTTGAAAGTTGCCTAATTTGTCATTTCAGCAGGCACATGGTTCCATGTAGCAGGTCCTAGTCTGGAGAATGTTACCTCCAAAGTTAGTTTTGAAATGTGGGTGGACAAAGGAGAAATAGCAGTTTTGTGAGCTTTTGAGATTATAGGTGCTGTCCTGTGCACTCATTTTTACAATGGGAGATAGTATCCTTATTTTAGTACAGTATGTCAGCACTCACTTTGGGATTAAGGGTCGATGTAATGGTGAAGGTATTTACCTCACAAACATAAGGTACAGAGTTTAAATCTCACCTTTGAGGGAAATTGCCTAGGATTAAATTACCTCCAAGGGCAGCTAGCCTGGTACTTGCATATGGACCCAAAAGCAGTTATTAGCAGTGCAGACTTGTTGGGAACAAAAAGCCATTTAGATGCCTCTAGTAATTTGTAGTGATGGAATAAGGGGTGACCCAGAAACATAAACCTACAAGTTTTGTTTTAAACCCCTGTAACCTGTGAGTGTTATAAGAAGAACATAGGAGGGGTTGCCCCATACTCCTGTAACTTAAATATACCAATTCCAAAGTCACAAAACTGCAGAGAAAAGAGAAAAGAGAATATTCCTGACACATTCAGTCACTGCTGGCACACATACCAAAATCTAAACATGGAGGTAGAACTTAATAGTGGGCATTAGCAAGGAACTAATAATGCTTAACAGTAATTTGCATTATAATTCCTATCCTCCTAAACCAAACCAACAGCCATTGCTTATAAGCTAATATAGTTTTCGACTGGATATGATTCAGTCATATGTGGTTTAGATCAAATGAGTTTTTGATCAAATGAACCACTGTTTTCTTTTTACACTAAATGAACCAAAACCACATATACATATATGGAAACTGTTTTGAATAAATCCCATGTCGCTGAATCACAAACTGACTGAAACTCATTTGACTGAATCATGACTGATTGGAAATTGTAAAGCAAAGAAGCAGTGATTCACACTGTGTTTTTTTCTCTTTTCTCAACTCATGTGTGACCATGGAGTTAGTATATTTAAGTTGTAGAGGCTTAACCCTGCAAAAAACAATTTTTAAGCTATGTTTGCTGTAATGAGGTTTGCTATGAAATACATTTTGTGTCCACAGTGATTTACTATGTGTGTATCTTTTTGTCTTTATTTAACTGTTGTTCAACTGTGGAATAAATATATTTAATTAAGGGGGTGTGGATCCTCCTGAAAAAACAAACAAACAAATTTTTTTAAATATGTTTGGTGTAATAAAAGTTTTCTGTCAGACGTGATTCTATGAAATGAGTTTTCAGTCAAATTTGTTCAGACATTTGCGAGTCAGTCAAAATGATTATACTCAAACAGACATACACATGTGTGTGTGTGCACATAATACTGCTTTGGTTAACAAAGTGTTGATATGTCTACAGAACTGCCATTGGATTTATTGGATATCGGTTTGTTTAACTCCTTCATTTGCAAAGGTAAGTGGCGATGCATTTGGGGTGGAAGCTTGCATGTGGGTTAAGATTAGAGTAGGGGATAGCTGGGCTGATAGATTTAGGATTAGGTAAGGTGATACCTTTTGTGTATGTGTGACCATTGCGGGAGTTAGGGTTAGGTAAGGGGACAGATTTAGAGTTATGTCTGTATATGTGTGTGTGTGTGTGTGTGTGTGTGTGTGTGTGTGTGTGTGTGTGTGTGTGTGTGTGTGTGTGTGTGTGTGTGTGTGTGTGTGTGTGTGTGTGTGTGTGTGTGTGTGTGTGTGTGTGTGTGTGTGTGTGTGTGTGTGTGTGTGTGTGTGTGTGTGTGTGTGTGTGTGTGTGTGTGTGTATGGTGAGTGTGTGAACTGTTTGTGTAGTGATAGTGTTACAGGAACTGGTTTTCTAAGGTAAGGTGCACAATCAGCGTTAGGGGTAAGGTAAAGGTTAGGGTTAGCATGCATAATTAAGGTGGAGTGGAAGGGCGAAGTAGGCAGGAAGCCCCCCTAAACCCACCCAAAGTTTTATATGCCAACTCCAAAACTGCCATAACACAAAGAAAAGGACATATTCTGAGAAATGGGTTATGGACTTATGTATGTCCAGACTTTGGCCATTCAGTTTCCACATTATAAGACTTGGCATTCTGAGATCCAATATTTCAAATGTTTACCTACCTACATGCTTTCAAGGATATATATGGCACTATCTAACTAAACTGATACAACAGTTACTATTAAGGTATTACTCATTCTATACTGTTTTGTAACAACTTTACACTTTGCAGCCCATGTAAGCACAGGTAAATTAGGTTACTAATAGCACACATGGTTTAATGCTAGACTGAGAAACCGAAGTGGTGTGTCATAGCATTTTTATAGGTGTTTGCAATATCTGTGTATAAATTAGCACAGTGTCGTTCTGAATAGTCAAGATAGTTCTTAGATATTTTGTTTGCAAGTTTCAGTCAAGAATGTCTTTTTTCCCTAAAGGACTGCACTGTATCTCAGTCTTGGCTTTGACTTTGATTCCTTTCTTTGCTCAGTATATTAAAATTGTACAGTCGCTTACATTTTGGCATATGTCATTTTTTCATGCAGCATAATGACATCTTTGTGGAGCTTTCTTTATGCTTCTACATTCATTGTGCAGTGGAAACCTTGTTATTTAGGTGACAAAATCCAGAACAGAATGTATTTTGTCTAATGGACAACTATTCCATTCACAGTGCTGTTCGACTGACAGACTAACTACTATCATATTGCTTCCCAGTTAGAAAAAAAAACTACCATTTATACTAATAAAGCTTTAATTTCTAGTTTTTAATTGTTGTTTCCTGGATTTTTTGTCAAAACTAGTCTGCTGGTGACATCTGTTAACATTGAATTTTGATGAGCTAAACACATTGTAAAGGTATTCTGAAAAAAAGTCTGTTATTTTCATCACATGCAAATGCTAACCTCCTAGAATTGTCTGCCAGATAAACATGTATGTAGTTTCCGAGCAAGAAAGATTGATTTTACTTATACTAAGAAGGTTTCAGTTATCTGCTTTTTTATAATTATATTCTTCAGAGGTTTACTTACATATGCAAACTTAACTTGTGTACATGAGCATATTTGTGTATCACGGTAGTGCTGTGCTTGCCAGAACAAATCAGTCCAAGACATCCTTTACAAATAATGTTGCTGTCATGGTCTTTTCACTGCTATTGAAAAACAAGAGGTAATGTCTTTGCTGCAAGTGCTTCCCTCACACTATTCAGTGATATGATATATGATTCTGTGAACAGCAAGGAGATATATATTACTGTGGTCACTATTTCTTCTGGTCTTGTGATCACACAATGAAGGTAATCACCAGAATTGTCTCTTTGTTTGGTGGGAGAATGGACAGCCAATAGATAAAAACTAAGGGTAGTTAGGTAACCACAGTGAAATGATCATAGTCATGGCTGACTAGGTGAGGACCATGTACAGTGTGTCAGTGCTACAAGCTAAAGTACATTATTGTGACCATTTGTTCTTTCATGTTTCTCACAATCAAACATCAGATGTGGACACAACGGGTTCATATATTTTGGTCACAGGGGTGAGGAGACATGGTGTCTCTGAAACCACAGGGTAGGTATTTAACCACTGTTGGCTTATCTAGATGTTTTTTTCATGGGGGAATATATGTGTCTGACACAACCAATTTAAAAATATCAATGATAGCAACATCACCAGAACATGGATGAGTTAGCTCCTTTGTAACACCAACAATGATAAAAAGTAAAAAACAGAGAAATCTGACAGCATGTCTTGTAAAAATATAAAATGTTTAATCAGGTAAGCGTTTTCATGTCACAAAGAATGCTTCATCAGATCATAAAAATGACACAGTGAAAAGAGGCAATATATACATACTGAAACAGAATAACCACTCTATTTAAATAAATCACTTCAAATGTGGTTTTAAAGGTACAGTCTCATTGAGACCAAATCCCTTATCGGCTTGTAATAAAATAATCCACCTCAATTCACATTCTTCCATTTTTATTCTTCAAATCACCCAATATTAAGCTCTGTAGTACTAACTGTAGAACTAAGAAAGTGAATGAATGTTCAGAGCCTCTTAATAGAACATGCTTTGCTAACACATTTTTATTTTCAGATCTATGGATCTCGTAAAGATATTTATGAATCCATCCCCAACGGGAGCAGTTTGTCTTGCCCACATAGAAAGAAGGGCAAGCCCTGCATTTCACCAGGTATATTAAACCTCTACTTGCGCAATCAGCATAAAAGAAAAAGTATACTTTCTTAGTTGATGGATGAATAAGCACATTGTTCTTTTCAATGAACAAGTAGGTACTACAGGATCTACAGCAGTAAGTATCTGTATGGTCTGACCAGTAATGAAGATTCTGGCTCCCTTTATAACACACAAGATGTTTCAGACATTTCCTGTTCTTAAAATGGAACCTGGGTTTATCATCCACAACATTTTTATATTGTCATTGGCCATAAGTATATGCCGATTTTTCTTCATAATGCTGCATATTGCATATATGTCAGAGGAATAAAACAAAGACATCCCTAACCTATCTGAATTATTAGCTCTATGTACACCTGCAGAGTTCTTAACATACAACTCATCTAAATAATATGGTTTGGCCTTCCCGGGTCTATCAATATTACTTATAGCTAGAGATCTGTTGACTTCTTCCTGGGAGTACCCCCTATCTGAAAATTCTAAGTCACTTAACAAGCCCAAAAAAACTGTGAGCTTCATTGTTGAGTCTGGATATGCTCATCCATTATCCTTTCATGATATTCCTATAAGCTTGAGGGTGGTGCATACTATTCCTATGAAAAATATTATTCCTTCTACATAGCTTTCTGTAAATGTTAGCGGTCAGAGTAACATCTACATTCTTAAATATCTTAACATCCAAAAAAATCTTTTTCCTGATCTGAAAACCCCATGATGAATCTGAGAAAGAGGGTAAAACCCAGAAAGTCATTGAGTAGTTATGCAGGACCTGTCCAAAGAAGAAAGGCATCATCTACAAAGTGTTTGTAATACCTAATATAACCAGAAAACTGATTGTCCACCAAAACATGAGTGGTCTGCCATTGTGCCATCACTGTATTAGCATAAACGTTGGCACATGTAGTACCCATCACTACCCTTTACTCCTGTACATAATACTTATTCTCAAAAAGGAACACATTATTCTCTAAAACCATTTCATGTAAAAATACATACCAAACTAACCTGTCCCTGAGAATACTCACTATTTTCCGTAAGGTAAAACCTGACATATTCTAGGCCAATATTATTTGTTATGACAGTAAATAACGAGCATACATCTAAAGTTACCAATAGTGAGGCAGCTATAACCTGCCGATCTTTAACACAATCAAATAATGTCCACAGAAAATGTGTATCTCTGAGAACAGTAGGGGCCTTATCTATCACTGGTCTCAACATCTTCTCAACATATATCAAGAGCTGCTCAGTGAGCCAATCTCGACCAGACACTATAAGTGTTATAGGCAGATACTTTGGTTCTTTGTGTGTTTTTTTGAAGACCATGTAAAGGAGGAACAGGTGAATATTGCACTACTAAATACTTATATAAATCAGGTGAAATATATCTACTCATCAAACTATCATATAAATTAGAATGAACATCATAACTTATGGTAAAAACAATAGACTCAAAACCCAATGCAGGGCACAACTCCAAGAAAAACAATAAAGACAGCAACCACTGCCAAAGACCATCCAGGACAAGCCAAAACTGTAGAGAATGTTATTTATTGTCACACAAAAACCGACTAAGCGCTTTCACCATAAGTAGGCATCATCAGACTCGGTACTAGTTCAGAAACATACAATATTTAAATGATTTGCTACAATTAATGAATGACATCATAGATTGAAGAACCAATGAGCCAAACCTGCACCAGTTTAAAAATCCCTTTACATAAACATCCAACACAAATTTAAAGATACATACAAACAAATGCCCTATCACAAGCATCAAAATGACAATACATATTACTTAAAAATAAATTACATATATAACATAAAAGGAATATGCATGTATTCACACCTATAATTAGACAGCTAATTATATATAATTGTAAATATAAATGTGAATTAAATAGGTTAAATGCAACCAGATTTGTGCTTTAAAACTGGTTTGATAGAAATAAAATCATTAATACCAGGGAACCTCATGGCATCAAGTCTCACCTGCCATTCAACCTCCAACACAGCCACCTTATTACCGATGTCACCCCCCTGATCATCATAAATCCTATCTATGACAAAAAATAAAAACTTTTTAAACCCATTGCATTGGCAACTATGCAGATATAACGCATTGTGCTGGTCTTTCTTCTTCAAACTTCGTACATGTTCACTAATTCTGTCACGCAATCTACGTGTAGTCATTCCCACTTAGAAGGCGTCACATGTGATACATGAAGCAACATATATCAGATTTTTTGTGTTACAGTTACACACCCTGGGCAAGCCAAAGTACGCTCAAACCCTTTAACACATAGGTGTGCACCTTCAGCAATGAATCTACAACACCTACAATTACCACATTTAGACATCCGAGATTTCCTAACCCTAGGTACCTTTTCAAGGATCCTTTTCAAATTTTCACCTTTACTAAACACAATCCTAGGTGTCCTCCCTACAATCTCCTTAGTTGCATTACCCAGGCAATGATTCCATGCATTCCGCAGCACCGAACTTATTTCAAAAGCTTTCTCATTAAATTTTAAAATAAAACAAAGTCCTTGAAGACAAATTGACTTAATTTTATTTTAAAATTTAATGAGAAAGCTTTTGAAATAAGTTTGGTGCACATTTATATTTACAATTGTATATAATTAGCTGTCTAATTATAGGTGTGAATACATGCATATTCCTTTTATGTTATATATGTAATTTATTTTTAAGTAATATGTATTGTCATTTTGATGCTTGTGATAGGGCATTTGTTTGTATGTATCTTTAAATTTGTGTTGGATGTTTATGTAAAGGGATTTTTAAACTGGTGCAGGTTTGGCTCATTGGTTCTTCAATCTATGATGTCATTCATTAATTGTAGCAAATCATTTAAATATTGTATGTTTCTGAACTATTACCGACTCTGATGATGCCTACTTATAGTCGGTTTTTGTGTGACAATAAATAACATTCTCTACAGTTTTGGCTTGTCCCAGATGGTCTTTGGCAGTGGTTGCTGTCTTTATTGTTTATCATAACTTATGGTGTTTATCCCCATCTTCTTCTCAACATATATCAAGAGCAGCTCAGTGAGCCAATCTCGACCAGACAGTATAAGTGTCATAGGCAGATACTTTTGTTCTTTGTGTATTTTTTGGAAGACTATGTAAAGGAGGAACAAGTGGATATTGCACTACTAAATACTTATATAAATCAGGTGAAATATATCTACTCATCAAACTATCATATAAATTAGAATGAACATCATAATGTATGGTGTTTATCCCCATTCTATGAATAATCCCATAGGCTTCAGCAGGGGCGGCTCATGCTATAGGACTGCAGCCCTCCCACCTGTGAAATAAAGTCCCCAGTCAGTCCCAGTAGAAAAAAGTAAAAATAAAACATGAAAATAATAAAAAAGAAAATCTCGGACTGCACGCATGCGTGCTTAGTTCCTGGCTGCTGTGTTAGGTAGACCAGCACACCAAGCACGCATGCTCAGGCATTCCTGAGCTCCAGACTGCTCAGTTAGGCAGTCTGGATAGGGAAGAGAGTAAACTCCTCCCTTCCAACCCAGAGATCTGTGCGGTGATGACCGCACAAACCAGACAGTCCCCAGACTGCATCGCCCGCAGTCTGGACCAATAGCGGGAGGCTCCAGCCTCCTCACATCTCGCGGGAGAGCTAGGATGGGAGTGGAGTTGCAGGATCATGCCAGCATGGAGGACTGAGATCGATCGGGGAGCTGCAGGATGGATATGTTGCACGCCAGCATGGAAGACCAAGATCGGGGAGCTGCAGGATGGACCGAGCACAGGTAGGGTGTACGATCAGGAAACGTGTGTGTGTGTGTGTGTGTGTGTGTGTGTGTGTGTGTGTGTGTGTGTGTGTATACGTGCGTGCGTGTGTGTGTGTGTGTGTGTGTGTGTGTGTGTATGGTATGTGTGTGTGTGCGTGTGTGTGTGTGTGTTTGTGAGAAAGAAAAAAAGAGAGTACGTGTGTGAACTCCTTTCCTCATGAATGGTGGATGATAGTAAAAAATATATTTACTAGAAAAACACCACTTTTTAAATATTTAATAACTTTATTTGTAGACCAAACCAAAGATAAATATATAGTAGTTCTTCGCAAGTTGTTTACAACACATGTAGAAATTAATGGAGGTGTATCGATTGCACAAATATTGAATATTTTGGACTAACCTCAAATTATGGTACATGTATGCTTGTGAAAGTAGTTGTCTAAAGAAGCTTTTTATGAGATGTACTGAGTGACATGGCTCATAAAAAGGCAGTCTGTGCTCCAGAGCAAACAGCGTAGCTTCTTTTCCTTTCTTCCCATCCCCCTTTCTGACTATGCATTCCATTTCCACCTTGTCACTTTTTCATGCTGTACTGCCCTTGCCCATACCATTTTCATTACTGGGGCAATTATACTTTCATCCAGTCTCTGACTTGATTCTTACAACAGCACTTCTCTTACATCACTGAATTATTTTACTTTGTTTTATAACATTAATTGAGCTTACTGTAGCACTACAATCCTGCTAAAGCTTCCTGCACAGCCTGATTTCAACTGATTGCATAAGATTATAGATTCATATGTTGTACTGTATTGTATTTACATGTAACACTGCTGACTACTGCACTTACTATGTACAGTACTGCATTGATATTTATGCACCCTCACCAACCACATGCACAAACGCAGCTGGAAACAATCTGTTTCAGTAGTTTAAGAGTTGTGCTTTTTCTAGTTAAGCCCTGATTTAAAACAGTTAATTAACACGCAAATATAAACTGAAAAGCTTAACTTTGCTATGGCATGTCATTTAATTTTTACTGTAACTTCTATTTATTGTATAATAAAAATGTACTTGCATCAGAATTACTGCAGTGCTTTCTTTTGAATTTTAAAAGTAATTCTTTCCTGCCTCATTCTGATTAACAACTGAAAAAGCTGCAGGCTGTGAGAAAAATGTTTCACTGCACTAATGTGAAATGAATAGCGGCCAGATTCACGAAGGCTTGCACGGAGTCTAAGAGTAGAGTAAGACTCTAGCAAGCCAACATGTCTGCCGAGCGATCCAGGAACAGCCGGCAGGGGCATGCAAGAGAGCTCCTAAAACGACTCTTGCATGGACAGGGTTAGTTTATGCAAATTACCTAATTTGCTGCTGAAAGCTATGCAAATAAGGTAAATTTGCGATCGAGAAAACACTAACCTGTCCGAGTAAGAGTAGTGTTATTTGTAGAAATGTACTCAGTTGGCAACTGAGTACCGTTCTGCAAATAGCAAAATGGAGCTATGACAGCTCCAAATAAAGGATGCATCCAGTTGAGGAAGCATGCCAATGGCCAAATATACGGCCATTGGCATTTTTATCTGTTGCAAAATAATAAAAAAAATATTTTTTTTCCTTGATCTCCGATGTTTAAGCGTAGCACAGTGCCGCACATGCGGCGCTCTAAAAACCCTAAAAACAGAAAATAAAAGCCACAAATAGGTATTTTATTCAAAATATTCATCTGCCATGCAGGTGAATGGCAGGCTGAAGACAACATGGCGACTGAGTAGTGGTTGCTAAGGGGGGAAGCTCAGTCTGAGAGATGTAACCAAGCATTAGTAGGCAATCCTATGCAAATGAGTATAAGGAAAGCGAATCCCAGATTTCCCTGCCATGTGAACCATGTCCCTAGAGTGTAAGAGTAGGATTAGGGGAGTAACAGAGTAGAAGATAGGTGACATCATGAGGGGGTATGTATCAAAAAGACTGTAAGCTTATTGAAGCAGAGTGGCATGTGTTTTCTATGAGGTACTCAGGACTGGAAGAGGCGTGTCTACAGTTGTCTAAACTGAAACCCAGAAACTGAAGGTGTACGCTGTGGCTATTACTGAAGTTTCTTACAAAGCTGCTTATACTGTGTGCATGCGTGTGCACGCCTGTAAACCAGTCTAAGCCTGTGTGCACATGTGTGCGACCGTGTAAGCCTGTGTAAGGCTGTGTGCACGCGTGTGCGCTCGTGTGCGTGTGTTTGCGCTTGTTTGCATGGCGCTGCCCCCTGTGGAAACAGAAATGGGAAAAGGAAGGAAAGGAAGTAGTAGGAAGTTAACCAAGGAGAACTAGCAGAGCTGCCAGATGAAATCAATCAGAATCAGCTAATTACACAGGCAGTACACTAGCCTAACCCAGCCCAGCACTTAAAACTCTGCAAACAACATTCCCCCATGTTTTTCTCAGAAACACTGCAACACTGCAGTCTACAAAGAGAAGTGAAAACTTAAAAAGCTTAACTGAGACAAAAAAATGTAAGAGGCTGCCATTGCTATTATAATGCAACATGTGCAAGATGCTGAGGGTGGTGCCATTGCGAATGCAGCTGAGCAACCCACAGTGAGGAGACGGAGAAGAGTGAACAGACACAGGGTAACCTACCAGGGGCTACATGAGCTGGAGATAGTGGAGCGCTATAGAGTGGACAGAGAGCTACTGCAGCAAATTGTTGAGCTGTGCAGGCCACGCCTCACACACGGAACCAACAGAGGGGAACCCATTCCAGTGGAAACCAAGGTATGTGTTGGCCTAAGAATACTAGCAACAGGTACCTTCCAGAGACCAACTGATGATATGATGGAGATTTCACAGGCATCAGCATCCAGGGTACTGCACCAGTTCCTGAATGTCATGTCAGCACATGTTGGTGATCATGTATATTTCCCCAATTCCTGTGAGGTATTGGCCAGCAACATGCGTCTCTTCCATCAAATAGTGGAATACCCTGAGGTAGTGGGTGCAATTGACTGCACGCACATACACATCAAAGCACCAGCCAGTGAGCGGGGTAGGGCCTACATCAACCGCAAGGGCTTCCACTCCATCAACTGCCAGGTCATGTGCAATGCCCAGGGCATAATACTGAATGTGTGTCCTGGCTGCCTTGGAAGCTACCACAATTCCCATATCTGGCATCTGTCGCAGCTGTACCAGACATTTGCAATGGGGACATCCCTGACGGTCACTTAGTGGGGGATGCTGGATACGCACTGGAGCTGTGGCTGATGACAGCCATCAGAAATGCACACACACCTGAACAAGAACACCATAATGAGGCACACGCACAAACACAAAATATAATAGAGCGTGTGTTTGGGATGCTCAAGTCATGGTTCTGTTGCCTGGACACATCTGGTGGAGCCTTGCAGTACTCACCAACTACATGTACCCAAATTGTCATGGTATGTGCCATGCTACACAATATGATCATGTGAAAACAGCTGCAGCAGGAACAGCATGGGGCAGGGCCAAACAGCCCCCCACCATTGCCAAGGCCTGCACAGGCACAACGTGACTTGGAGGAGGAACAACCTGAGCCTGCCCCAGTAGGCAGAAGGAGGCGTGCCCAGTATGACTTGGCCTTGGCAAAGAGGCAACGCATAGCACATACACTGGTTCAGTAGGAACCCTGGAAATGATACCTCCCTCTGACTCACACATAAAATAATAGGGATGCCTAACTTTACACTACCTGTTTCCAAACATATATAGGGAGTGTAGTATGTGCATCCGACATAGGCAGCCCTGCAGCACCACCTGAGGCACGAATGCCATGTTTTAAGCAATATAAAGCAGTGCTAAGCAGCTTTTACCAATATCTACTATATGTAAACAAAATTGCTCGTGCCAACTAGTGCAATGTCGGGCAACGTTGGGCAAGGTTGTCCAAAGTTGAGCAAAGTCAGTTAAACATGCTCATATCTGCTTTACTGTTCCTTAAGCAGTCTGGTCTGCCCAGCATGGCAATAAAAAGCAATGACAGGGCTCGAACCCAGGATACTTTGCACTATAGTCACAGTACTGAACCACTAAGCCATGATAGCATTTCAGTGGCACAGACACAGCAGGACAATTGTACACTAATGCAAATACAAAGAAATGCAGTATCATGCCCCTAAAGAAGCAAATGGGTAACCTCCCCCACACGCCTATGCAGACCGAGAACATCAGGCTAGGTGGTATGATGTGGGTTGTGTAGGCTATGAAGTCGCAGTGTAATATATGTGACATTGGATGCCAACATCTGTAGTACAGTAGTATGCCTCAAGCCACTACAATAGGCAACAGTACAGACTGAAATGGTGTCCTGTACATAGCAGTGCAGGCATAGCAAATGTGTATAAGTGTCAGGTAAAACCCACATCCTATGTACACCCACAGTAACAATCAGGTGTGCTCCCCGGGTAGAAATGTACAAAGAACAGCTGTTCCCCCTGTATGTAGAAATGTTGGTAAGTCTATGCAAAGTGTCGCATGGAAGCCCTGCAGGCGCAGCGTGATCCCTGTTGATCTATGACACAAAGGTGTGCCCTGCTGTAAAAATACAACTTGATTTTCCATACACATATAGTATAAATGTCTATACTGGGCGTGCTCACACACTCCAACAAATGTAGTGGATTCCATTCAGCATCACACTGAAAGGTCATACTGGGCATGCTCACACAGGATAAATACAGATGTGATAATTAGGGATCTATGGACAAATGTGGATAGTCATCTCCACTTCCAGAAACACATTCACAAAGTGTTTGGAAAATCATGCTATGTGTTCAGAGAAACAGCCAAGGTCTGTGCATGTAGGTCAAAGGAGGTTCCCACTACTCAGCAGTCATCAGACCTGTCAGAGAGTACCACAACACACTTGCGATGAATCCGACTAGGCATGTTCAGCAGCTAGAAAGACCAATGAAGTACCTTAACAAGAGGATTACTGGCCTCAAATAGTCTCCCCATGCAACAAGACTGAATGTAACCCAATCTGTACTCTGTGGCATACTGTCTACTCAGGAGATCTCTGCCCAACAGACAGGTTCATGTCATGGTTACACTCAGATCTGTTCCGAGTTACAGCTCAATGGCAGTAAATGTACAGAGCCAACTGATATTGCCAACATCCTGGCAGATAGGATCACTGTTAACTGTACCCCCCTCTCACTCATGAAAGAGCACATCTCTATAATGGAAGACTGCAAAGTTGCTGCCATCATGGCTGCACAGGTAATAAACACTCTCCAAAGCCAGTATCACAGCAGCCATGGGACCAGATAACTTCCCAGGCTGTGTAGTACCTACTTCCCTGAAGTAAACATTAACATGGCAGGTCTGTGGCAGCTGAATTTTCCAGAGGACTGCAAACCAGGAGCCATAATGGTAAACACAAAAGATGTGGACATCCTACAAAAGGGCCTCACTGGGACAGATGGCTGTTGGCAAAGCCATGGGCTCTAGCTCAATGCCAAAAGGTGCATTGTCATCCCCTATGTTAAAAACTCTGTAGCCAAGAACTACAACAGAGGTGGTAGTATACTTCACACTGAAAGTCTGACAAGAGACCTTGGGTCACAGGTAGACAGTGGATACAACTGTGATAATCACATTCCCACAGTAGTCAGGAAACCCTCCCATGTGGCACACCTCATCACAAAATACGTCTTATGCAGAATAGAAGAGGACAATGTTCCCCTCCACTCATCACTCACTAGAACTATAATAGAGTACAATGCCACTGTTGCTATGTACCTCACAAGACAACTACAACAACAGGAAAGCCAGCAGCAATACCACACAAAGAGCATTAGCGGCCTGAAATACATGCCATACACAGACCATCTCAAAATGCTCCATACGTATTCCCTTGCATATCGCCTACTCAGAGGTGTTCACTGCCTAACATACAAAGCTATGTCAAACACAGAGCTGTTGGATATGGTCCATGTAAAACACTCACAATCCCTCTGACCTTTGGACCCAAAACCACGAGTGAAATACAAAAGGAAGGGGTGTACCCATTTACCCTATGGATACCCACACCTTCAAGTTAGTGGCACAGCATGAGGCCTTGGAGACCATGCAAGTGCAGCTAACATTGACCAAACAATAAAACAGAGAAACACCGACAGGGTAAAGTACCAAACAAACAGAGCAAAATCCAATAAAAAACGAAAGTTTGGTACACCAAGACAATCGAAGCCGACCAAAAGTCAAGTAAAAAATCCTTTAATTTGCAAAATAAGTAAGCACTTTCACGTTTGTATAAAACGTTTCATCAGACTTTCTAAAAACCATTAATGGCAAGTCTGCTTAAATAGTGCTTAAAAACAATCAAACAATTAAAAATCAATTACTTCTTAAAGTGTCTATGTTCATAAAATCTTGCAAATATAAAATGTAACATTAAGTAGTCAAAAAGTCTAATGAGCAAGGCTGTAACATCATAGCTTCATAAAACAATATTAAATAAACAATGTATATGTATGACAACCAATTATGCATGATTGTATGCAAAAAATGAAGGAACTGGTGGCTACATATATACTTCATAATACTGTATAGTAACCTAAGAAGTAAAAAATGAATGTTTTAATGCACAATCTTTTAGGAAGGGTTTAAGAGAAACCCTTTCATTCAAACCATGGCTTTTATCAGCTTGTAGCCTGATAATCCATTTCCCCTCCTCTTTTTCAGTGTAATTGCCTATGTCACCTAGTCTCACTGTAGTGGCAATAAATTCTAAAGCTAAGAATTTAAAATTATGGGAAGTATTGTTGTTAATAACATGTTTGGCTATCACATTATTATCATTTTCTTTATTGATGGCATATATGTGTTCTCTTATTCTTTCTCGTAGCATTCTGTTTATTTTACTTACATAAAAACTATGACATTTTTGACAAGCAGCGAGGTAAACAACATTCCTGGTTCTATAATCTGCATAATATTGAAACTCATATTTTATGTGGGTATCTGGATGTATAAATGTATTAGTGTTGGCTATATAAGAACATTGATTACAGTGATGACAAGGAAAAGTTCCTTTTCTAATGGATGGCTTAGGTCTCTGACTTCTGTGTTCGTAACATAAAATCTGATTCAAGGATTTGGTGTTCTTATAACAAAAACTAGGAACAGTGCCAGCTATCTTCTCAACATCTTTATCCAATAATAATATGTTCCAATTCCTTTTGATCAATTGTGTCACTGTTTTATTCCTATTTGTGTATGGAATAAGAAATCTATTTGAAGTACTAATAGAACTTTGTGTTCTTCTAATGTGTGTAGGTCTACCTCTCTTAATAAAGGGTTGGCCTATTGTACTTCGTTCTACATCTCGTAATATATGTAAGTCATTCTGATGGTAACCCCTAGCTACAAATTCTGCCTTCATGTCTGAGGTGGCTTCTGAGAACACATGATCATCACTGATTATGCAAGAAACTCTAAGTGCCTGGCTCTTAGCTATATTTTGGTAAATATGTGTTGGATGCATGCTGTCTCGATGTAAAAAAGCATTCCTTCTACAATCTTTCCTATAAACTTCTGTGGTGATGGTGTTGTTACACTTTTTTAATAATACATCCAGAAATTCAATCTGCATCTCTGAGTTCTTACCAATTAAAACAAGGAAAGTTGTGGTACCATTGATGTAGGTAATAAAATCATTCAATGTTAAGAGGTCACCTCTCCAAATGAGAAAGACATCATCTACAAAACGTCTATAGTATTTGATGTATTTTGAAAAATACACATCCTCTAAGATATAAGTATGTTCCCAATATGCCAATACTAAATTGGCATAAGAGTTGGCACAGGGTGTGCCCATTGCCACACCTGTCACCTGTAAAAAATATCTCTTGTCATATGTGAAGACGTTATTGTTCAAAATTAAATCCATTAACATTGTTATTCTGATAATGTTATCATTAGTAAACCCCTTCTGTATCAAAAACAACCTTAGGTATTCAATACCAATATCATTGGGTATACTGGTGAAAAGTGACATAACGTCTAACGTTACCATAAAATCATCATCCTTCATGTAATCATCTTCAATGCATGGTACTAGGGTCTCTAGAAAATGTTGTGTATCTCTCAAAATAGAGTCAGTGGACTCTACTACAGGTCGTAACTGTTTCTCCACAAAAATGGACATGGCTTCTGTGGGCCATCCTTTACTAGAGACAATGGGTCTTAAAGGAGGGTTTACCAAGGTTTTATGTACCTTGGGTAGCCCTCTAAATGTTGGTACAAAAGGATTCTCCTTCAATAGATATTTATACAATCGTTCATCAATAATGGTACACATCAACATGTCATAGAGATCATCGTATACCCTCTTAATCAATGCATCTAATTGAGCAATGGTTAAACATTTATATGTCTCAGTGTCTAACAACATATTATTAATGGTCACATTATAAAATTCAGCATCTAATAATACAACTGCTCCCCCCTTATCTGCTTGTCTAATAACAATGGAGGAGTTATTCTCAAGTGTTTTCAAGGCATCTCTCTCTCCATTGCTTAAATTGTAAAACTCCGGTTTGGATTTCTGTCGTTCAATATAAGAAACAGACAACAAGTCTCTCTCACAAGCTTTCTCAAAGCTGTCAATTACTGGATGCATCGATGGTATGTAAGAGGAGGGCCTTTTAAAAACATGTGAATCATCAGCACCATTATCATTATTTTTAAATTGTAAAGATAATGTTAAATTCCTAGTAAAGCATTTCAAATCACTGATTAAATCTACAACATCTACGTGCTGTGAAGGTATAAAGGATAAACCCTTACTTAAAACTGCTATCTCTTCATTCGTTAAATGATAATTGGATAAATTTATTATGAGTTCCGATTTACCGGTTTCAGTGACTTCTTCTGAAATTCTAGTTGTGCTTCTTCCAGCGAAGCTTTCCGTTTTCTCCCTGTGTACTGTGGATTCCACGTGTGCTGTTGAACCTGTCGAAATGGAAGGGGAAAAGGGAGCGGTGTCAAGTCACCCGCTGGCATTTCTGTACAAGAAGTCTGGGGAATTTCTTTCCTTCTAACGACAGGTTGTGAAGTAGCAATAACATGTTTGTCTACCTGGGCTGTAGGTTCAGCAGAAGTCTCCAAATTGGCGGAACCTGTCTCAACATTGAGGGGCAGAAATGATGTCACATCAGTCGGTAATGGTGGTGGAACAGATGTATTTGTAGATTGTCTTCTCTCTGAGGGGCGGAAGTTGTTTCCCCTATGTGCTTGTTCCCTCGGCCATGAAAAAATGTTCCCTTTAAGGAAATCAGAACAATCCCTTTCTAATTTCTTTTTCTTAGCCAGCATGAGTCTGCTGTCTAAAGAAATTAATGTGGTAGACAGTTCACTGATAAACTCATTCATTTTCAGGGAGGTCATTAACAAACTAAGTTCATATTCAAACTTGTGGATCTCCGTGCTGAGATCATTCTCAATAATAATGTATTGTTCGAGTAGCAGTCTCATGTATCCAATGCTCGTCTCTAAATTTAATTTCTGCCACTTAGAAAGAAGTGAGGGGTAAGTAGAGCCAAATGTTGGCATTTTAAGTACATGTAACCCTCTAGGAACGATTTGAAAGGATATGCAGGCTTCCATGTGTCTCCTCTGCCATTGTACCGTTCTTAATTTAGTTGACATTTCTTCTATTTTTCTTGTTAATTGCAAAACCTTGATGTTAACAGTCTCTTTATTGGGATTGCTGACAGTGTTAGCTAATTCCTTACGTGACAACCGCAATAAAGGGTTGCCTTCAGCTGCTAAAAGTTTCTTAAGCCTACCATTGCTGGTGTCAGAAACTTCTTGTCCCAAAAACTGCAAATGGGTCTCTTCTGTCATGTCCCTTTGGTGTAACAGCAAAAATCAAACAATAAAACAGAGAAGCACCCACAGGGTAAAGTACCAAACAAACAGAGCAAAATCCAATAAAAAATGAAAGTTTGGTACACCAAGACAATTGAAGCTGACCAAAAGTCAAGTAAAAAATCCTTTAATTTGCAAAATAAGTAAGCGCTTTCACGTTTGTATAAAACGTTTCATCAGACTTTCTAAAAAACCATTAATGACAAGTCTGCTTAAATAGTGCGTAAAAGCAATCAAACAATTAAAAATCAATTACTTCTTAAAGTGTCTATGTTCATAAAATCTTGCAAATGTAAAATGTAACATTAAGTATTCAAAACGTCTAATGAGCAAGGCTGTAACATCACAGCTTCATAAAACAATATTAAAGCGTCTACTTAAAATGCCGACATTTGGCTCTACTTACCCCTCACTTCTTTCTAAGTGGCAGAAATTAAATTTAGAGACGAGCATTGGATACATGAGACTGCTACTTGAACAATACATTATTATTGAGAATGATCTCAACACGGAGATCCACAAGTTTGAATATGAACTTAGTTTGTTAATGACCTCCCTGAAAATGAATGAGTTTATCAGTGAACTGTCTACCACATTAATTTCTTTAGACAGCAGACTCATGCTAGCTAAGAAAAATAAATTAGAAAGGGATTGTTCCGATTTCCTTAAAGGGAACATTTTTTCATGGCCGAGGGAACAAGCACATAGGGGGAACACCTTCCGCCCTCAGAGAGAAGACAATCTACAAATACATCTGTTCCACTGCCATTACCGACTGATGTGACATCATTTCCGCCCCTCAATGTTGAGATGGGTTCCGCCAATTTGAAGACTTCCGCTGAACCTACAGCCCAGGTAGACCAACATGTTATTGCTACTTCACAATCTGTCGTTAGAAGGAAAGAAATTCCCCAGACTTCTTGTACAGAAATGCCAGCGGGTGACTTGACATCGCTCCCTTTTCCCCTTCCATTTCGACAGGTTCAACGGCACACATGGAATCCACAGTACACAGGGAGAAAACGAAAAGCTTTGCTGGAAGAAGCACAACTAGAATTTCAGAAGAAGTCACTGAAACCGGTAAATCGGAACTCATAATAAATTTATCCAATTATCATTTAACGAATGAAGAGATAGCAGTTTTAAGTAAGGGTTTATCCTTTATACCTTCACAGCACATAGATGTTGTAGATTTAATCATTGATTTGAAATGCTTTACTAGGAATTTAACATTATCTTTACAATTTAAAAATAATGATAATGGTGCTGATGATTCACATGTTTTTAAAAGGCCCTCCTCTTACATACCATCGATGCATCCAGTAATTGACAGCTTTGAGAAAGCTTGTGAGGGAGACTTGTTGTCTGTTTTTTATCTTGAACAACAGAAATCCAAACTGGAGTTTTACAATTTAAGCAAAAGAGAGAGAGATTCCTTGAAAACACTTGAGAATAACTCCTCCATTTTTATTAGACAAGCAGATAAGGGGAGAGCAGTTGTATTATTAGATGCTGAATTTTATAATGTGACCATTAATAATATGTTGTTAGACACTGAGACATATAAATGTTTAACCATTGCTCAATTAGATGCATTGATTAAGAGGGTATACGATGATCTCTATGACATGTTGATGTGTACCATTATTGATGAACAATTATATAAATATCTATTGAAGGAGAAACCTCTTGTACCAACATTTAGAGGGCTACCCAAGGTACATAAAACCTTGGTAAACCCTCCTTTAAGACCCATTGTCTCTAGTAAAGGATGGCTCACAGAAACCATGTCCATTTTTGTGGAGAAACAGTTACGACCTGTAGTAGAGTCCACTGACTCTATTTTGAGAGATACACAACATTTTCTAGAGACCCTAGTACCATACATTGAAGATGATTACATGAAGGATTATAATTTTATGGTAACGTTAGATGTTACGTCACTTTTCACCAGTATACCCAATGATATTGGTATTGAATACCTAAGGTTGTTTTTGATACAGAAGGGGTTTACTAATGATAACATTATCAGAATAACAATGTTAATGGATTTCATTTTGAACAATAACATCTTTACATATGACAAGAGATATTTTTTACAGGTGACAGGTGTGGCAATGGGCACACCCTGTGCCAACTCTTATGCCAATTTAGTATTGGCATATTGGGAACATACTTATATCTTAGAGCATGTGTTTTTTTCAAAATACATCAAATACTATAGACGTTTTGTAGATGATATCTTTCTCATTTGGAGAGGTGATCTCTTAACATTGAATGATTTTATTACCTACATCAATGGTACCACGACTTTCCTTGCTTTAATTGGTAAGAACTCACAGATGCAGATTGAATTTCTGGATATATTATTAAACAAGTGTAACAACACCATCACCACAGAAGTTTATAGGAAAGATTGTAGAAGGAATGCTTTTTTACATCGAGACAGCATGCATCCAACACATATTTACCAAAATATAGCTAAGAGCCAGGCACTTAGAGTTTCTCACATAATCAGTGATGATCATGTTTTCTCAGAAGCCACCTCAGACATGAAGGCAGAATTTGTAGCTAGGGGTTACCATCAGAATGACTTACATATATTACGAGATGTAGAACGAGGTACAATAGGCCAACCCTTTATTAAGAGAGGTAGACCTACACATATTAGAAAAACACAAAGTTCTATTAGTACTTCGAATAGATTTCTTATTCCATACACAAATAGGAATAAAACAGTGACACAATTGATCAAAAGGAATTGGAACATATTATTATTGGATAAAGTTGTTGAGAAGATAGATGGCACTGTTCCTAGTTTTTGTTATAAGAACACCAAATCCTTGAATCAGATTTTATGTTACGAACACAGAAGTCAGAGACCTAAGCCATCCATTAGAAAAGGAACTTTTCCTTGTCATCACTGTAATCAATGTTCTCATATAGCCAGCACTAATACGTTTATACATCCAGATACCCACATAAAATATGATTTTCAATATTATGCAGATTGTAGAACCAGGAATGTTGTTTACCTCGCTGCTTGTCAAAAATGTCATAGCTTTTATGTAAGTAAAATAAACAGAATGCTACGAGAAAGAATAAGAGAACACATATATGCCATCAATAAAGAAAATGATAATAATGCAATAGCCAAACATGTTATTAACAACAATACTTCACATAATTTTAAATTCTTAGCTTTAGAATTTATTGCCACTACAGTGAGACTAGGTGACATAGGCAATTACACTGAAAAAGAGGAGGGGAAATGGATTATCAGGCTACAAGCTGATAAAGGCCATGGTGTGAATGAAAGGGTTTCTCTTAAACCCTTCCTAAAAGATCATGCATTAAAACATTACTTTTTTACTTCTTAGGTTACTATACAGTATTATGAAGTATATATGTAGCCACCAGTTCCTTCATTTTTTGCATACAATCATGCATAATTGGTTGTCATGCATATACATTGTTTATTTAATATTGTTTTATGAAGCTATGATGTTACAGCCTTGCTCATTAAACTTTTTGACTACTTAATGTTACATTTTACATTTGCAAGATTTTATGAACATAGCCACTTTAGTAATTGATTTTTAATTGTTTGATTGTTTTTAAGCACTATTTAAGTAGACTTGTCATTAATGGTTTTTAGAAAGTCTGATGAACCGTTTTATACAAACGTGAAAGCGCTTACTTATTTTGCAGATTAAAGGATTTTTTACTTGACTTTTGGTCGGCTTCGATTGTCTTGGTGTACCAAACTTTCGTTTTTTATAACATTGACCAAAGCTGGCCATCAGATTGTAACCTGCTACAGATCACGTACCTTGTCTCAGGAACCTCACTCAGTATTCCGGAGAACAGTGGAAAGTATAAAGGTCCTATCAAACACAAATATATGAGGAGATTACAACTACCCAAACAGTGAGTGGTGGAATTACTCATGTACAACATCCTTCACCCAATGTTTCCTAGAGTTTAAAATCCCTAACACCCTGGAACAGCTGGTCACCACGCCCACTGGAGGTGACAACATACTGGACATGATCATCACCAACATGGGGTACCAGTGTTCCACTACAGAGATAAACCCCTTGCTGGTAATATCAGATCATGAAATAATCACACTGGATATCGACATCCGCCCCCCCCCACCCAGTCAATGAAACCACTGTGAAAACATTTGCAAAAGCAAACTGCACACTTCCCAAGACCAAAGTGGAGTGTTCCAAAGCCCTCTTGCTATAGGATAATGGTATACAAACCACAGAATCATTTACAAGTGTATTCTATGAGCATCTACAGGGATGCATGGAATGAGACATCACAAATAAAACCAAGATTCACACCTCCAAAAATAGGACAACAATCAGGTGGTTGTTTCCATTAAATAAGCTAGACAACAGAAGGAGGAAACTAACACATGATAGAGCCAACTTCACTAAAGGAAATGCATCACTGATCATTATCAGGATGAAACAATGATCGCTCATAAAATAATCCAAGGACAGTTTCTAAAGACAAATAGCCAAGGAATGTAAGAATAACAACCACAAAGCCTTTGGTAGCTATACCAGACATGTAGGTGTCAACTTCCAAATATGCTGATAGCTACTGAAAAAAGGAAAGAAATACACCAAACCAACTTTCATTGCCCACATCCAGGGGGACAGATTCAGTGTAAACACCCCCACATCACCCCCAAAAGGGCCTGTGTCCATCACAGAAGGATGCAGAGCCCCAGATGTCATGGACATGCAGGTAAAGACAGCCCTCACCAAAGCTGAGAACACAGCATCAATGTGACTGGATGGTATCCCAGGCTGCATCATACACTAGGCCCATGAGGAACTGGACCCTCACTCACATTCACTGTCCATACACAAGCGTACCACAGGCTATGTACCCAAAGAATGGCATACACAAACAGTCATCCAACTCCAGAAAGGGGCTGCCACAACAGAACATGGACACCATTGCCCAATATGTCTACTCAGCCTGGTCTACAGAGCTATTGAGCAAATTGTCATGGAGCCCATAAACAGAGACATTGGAGACCTCCAGACACTGGACTCTCCACAACTTCGCCTTGTTGAAGTCAGATCCTGGCTCCTAAACCTAGTTGACTTATTTCAAACAGTTACCAATGACATGGTTGGAGGTGAAAGTAGTCCACACAGCCCACATGGACTTCACGAAGGACTTTCCACACCATTCCCCACTCTGACATCATGGACAAGCATACCAGCTGGAACATTAACAGTTATGTCACAGGATGGATGGCCAGGTGGCTCACAGATCAAACACACATGTTCAGAGTTGCTGGTGCCATGTCCAATTCTAAGCCAGTCACAAATGGCATCCCACAGATCTTGGTCCTGGGACCCCACCTGTTCAGTACATACTGCTCTGAGGTACAGGCAAGCATGGGAGGTGTATGGCTGAACAGGTCTGCAGATGAATGGTAACTGTGGTCCATAATCGACTGCACGGCTAACACAGACATCCTCCAGAAGTGTCTTACAGAGACAGATACCTAGTGTCAAAACAATGCCCTCAAGCTGAATGCCAAAGAATGCATAGTCACCCCCTTTGGGTACAACAAAGTGCATACATATTACAACATAGGTGGTAATCCAGTATGTATGGAGAAAGTCATTATGGCCCTGGGGACACAGGTAGATAGTACACACCCCTTTGATGATGACATGGCCAAAGTGTGTAGATATTCCTTCAATGTAGCCCACCTAATGTCACCTAATGTAACCCACTTTGTATAGTCTGATGATGTCACCATCCTACAAATAAACCTGTGGAAAGGATAACTCACAGTAATCTGTATAGAGCGGCGTGTAAATGTATACCTCTGTAGTATCATAAAGTAGTTAGGTAGTGGTTTGAATCCTGCACTTGACAAGTGTGTGTGTTTGTGTGTGGCCTCCTTGGGAAGGAGCAAATGTTTTGGAGAGTAGTAAAACACCTTAAAAGTGGTAAACTAATCTCTGTCAAGCCTGATTATGTCACCATCCTACAAATATACCTGTGGAAAGGGAACCCCCAGTAATGTGTATAGCATGTCGTGTTAATGCGTACTTCTCTAGTATCATGAAGTAGCTAGGTAGGGGTTTGAATCCTGTACTTGACAACTGTGTGTGTGTGTGTGTGTGATCTCCTTGGAGAGGAGCAACCTTTTTGGAGAGTAGTAAAACACCTTAAAAGTGGTATACAAATCTTTGTCATTTCTGATGATGTCACCATCCTACAAACATACCTGTGGAAAAGATTTCTCCCAGTAATGTGTATAACGTGTTGTGTTAATGCGTATTCCTCTAGTATCATGAAGTAGTTAGGTAGGGGTTTGAATTCTGCACTTGACAAGTGTGTGTGTTTGTGTGTGGTCTCCTTGGGAAGGAGCAACCCTCTAGAAGAGTAGCAAAACACCTTAAAAGTGGTAAACTATTCTTTGTCAAGTCTGATTATGTCACCATCCTACAAATATACCTGTGGAAAAGATACTTCTCAGTAATGTGTACAGCACGATGTGTTGATGCGTACTCCTCTAGTATCACGAAGTAGTTAGGTAAGGGTTTGAATCCTGCACTTGGTGAGTGTGTGTGCTCTATGTGTGTGACAGTGTTAGTCAATGTGTTGGGGGTTTTGCTTTTACTACCGTATGACATATCAGTAGGCATTGCACATGTGAGGTAGCTATGAGGCAAATACATATACGTACATGTTACCTCAAGTATTGCATGTGTTGGAACCCTGCTTTATCCAAGTACATAGTTGACATCTTTGCCAAACTGTGCTGCTGCTTCACAGACCTTAGGTCACATCTGTATGCTTGTGACAAGGCCAGCCACTGCAGTGATGCCTGGCCTAGGTCATCTGTGTCACACACACTCATTACGGTTTCTATTGAATTGTGTGTGTGAGGGTTTATGGCCGAGGTATATGTCAGACCTGTTCAAATGCAGCAGAGTCTGTCAATGATGACTATGCATTATAGGTGTACAACAACCTTTGTGGACATGCATGCAGACCCCTGATTGCTTATGTGATCCACTGAGGGATTCCAAAATACCTTAGGGAATGTGATTATCAAAGGAGAGATGACGTAACACTAGGTTGCATATACACATCGGTACCTGTTCATGATGTTGGTGGCTACTAGCTCTGTGGTACTGTGGGGATACTATGTTCCATAAAGGTGGTTGACTACGCTTAGTTTCGCCTATAGCTTTACAGCATGGGTTTGACAACAGGTATCTGTCTGTATGATACCCTTGTGGAGGATGTGTGTGTCACCTGGAGAATGCAGTATAGGCCACAGTATGCATTAGCACACGTGGACAGACATATCCCTACTGTGATTGCTTGTACCTAAGAGAGCCATATGCCGAACAGGAGGGATCTCAGTAATGGGTGCAGCTGAATACCACTGGTTACTGGCATAGTATAGTACCTGAAGGATCCAAATGTTGCTGTGTGTCCTACATCTGTGTGTCAGTTGTCAGGACATCAGCTAACGATTGGTTATGGTCAGGCTGTTGCAGTCATGTATACTACCAGAATGCAAAACAGTGACAGATATTAACAGCATCACCCATAGCACAGTTCAAACCATGTCATACACACATGTGTAGTCAGGTTCCAAACTGTGTGTAGTACAATGCATACTGGTCACCAATAGAAACTATGGAGTGTTACTGTGTAATACAGAGCATGTCACCCTGCCCATGTGTCCACTATGCACGTACATGCAGACAGTGCACCTCTACCATTTCCACAACTGTACACCTGCAAATATGTGCTACACACATCCCACACATACTGTCCACTCTCTAACACATGCTGCCAATACTGCATACATCAGCCAAGTGGCATGTGGGTGGACAATATACAGTTGGAACTAACACTGGTGTAAACAACACTACAATGACAATCCTAGCTTTAATGCATCATGTCTGCTCAGCTATACCTTCAAGCATATCATTACACTCTATTGCTGACAACATGCTAACATTGCTATACTGCTATAAAGACACCCTGTGCATCAGCACCATGGTAGCCTGTTCCTGCATTGATGTTACAGATGACAGGAGGTGGCACAGGTTTCATCATATGCACAGGGTGTGTTGTTGGTCTGCCAGAGGCCTACAGTGAGCCATCCAATTGACATGTATGTGTGTGTGTTTGTGTGTGTGTGTGTGTGTGTGTGTGTGTGTGTGTGTGTGTGTGTGTGTGTGTGTGTGTGTGGGGCAAGAATAATGGTATGGGCCAATGTTGGTGTAATGTGTGTGGGTATGAGTTAGCCCTAGGTGTCTGGATTATGTATGTGTGTGTCTGCATGCACACAGTTCCACCATGTGGCTGCCGCATATGGGTACTTGTGGGACAGCCACAGACTGTACCTGCGAGGCTTTACAGATCACCATCTCTGGCCATGGATACAGTACCTGTGCCTGGCAGGGTGCTACTGACACTATCAGGTACCAAGCCAGACTGGGTACTATCCCCAGAGGTAGATGGATGTACACTGGATCCAAGTCCCTGCTGGGACTGTCCAGAGCCACATGCACGTGGTCTTCTAGGACGTTCTATGGACAGCCCACCCCCAACATTGCTGGGGCTGGTACTGGCACTACGGGAGCGGCTGTTGCTTGAGGGATGTCCACGGTAACTGCCAGCTGCTGATGTTGCTGGCATACGTCCACATCAATGTCTCAACCGTCCTGCACTGTCCTGACACATGGACATGACATTGCGGAGGACATCTAGTGTCTCGTCCCACCGTCTATCGGTGACCTCAGTGTAATTGCGGATGGCACCAGCTAGGTCAAGGATACTGTCTATTACGGCGGTGTTATGTGCCCTCTGTGCCCTCAGTCCCTGTCTGGTGTACCATTCCATACATGCCTGTGCCTCCATGACAGCCTGGAACATGCGTGAGGTTGTTAGACCTGTGGCACGTCTGCCAGTGGCATGATGGCCAGCTGTGATCCGACGAGAACCCCTGGACATCGGCCTATGTGGTACCCTTCCAGACATCTGGGTATGGCTGCTGTGTCGGGATGCATGTGCCATGGATACCACACTGTCCTGGCCAATGCCGGCTGTACACTGTCCCTCTGCTAAGGGCATTGGTGATGGATGTATTGGCAGTATGACTGTGTGCATGGATGAGATGGACACTTGTGTAGTGTCGATTGGTGGCCCAATGATAGACCCTGGCAAACATGCCTGTGCCTCAACATACCTATCATCATTGTCACTATCACGCTCAGTGACATCAGTTTCCCTGCTGCATTTAATCAGCCCAGTATAAGCACCTGTAAGAGGGAGACAGAAAACACACTTCACGACCTGTACATGATGTCAGCACACATGCACACATGCACACATGAACATATGCACACATGCACATATGCACACATGCACACATGAACACATGCACACATGCACACATGAACACATGCACACATGCACACATGAACACATGCACACATGCACACATGCACACACACACACACACACACACACACACACACACACACACACACACACACACACACACACACATACCCACACAGACACACACACAGACACAAACACACACACCACCACCACCAGCAATCATGAACATACTCAACAGCTTGTGATGTTGGGGTACAGTATCACAAGCCAAACATTCATATCAAACGTGACAGCATGCAGGACGTGTGTTGCTCAACAGCATGCAGTGTGAGTGTAGACAGCCCTTGCTAATAACAGTATACATGGCCTTGATGCATGTGTGTTTTGTTCAGTGAATGTCCTCACCCTGGAACACAATGTGTACATGGACACAACATTGCTGTGCAGGTATTAAAAGCCCTACAATGTCCTGTGCACCATCAGTCACAGGTATACATACCATGGCTGGATGTGTATCAGTGTGTTACATAGATATCCATTTCTGATTGGAGCGTCTGCATCTTTAGCAGATAATTGTGGACACAGGTGTAGCACATGCATGCTATGTATACACACAGGATGAGTGGTGCATGTATACCTGATGGAATACCATTGCTCAACATAGCCATTGTACAGTGGTTATGGTGAGTGTTGGACATATTGTGGACATGCCAGTGCCAGCCATGTCATGGCATGCTACCACACAACTGCAACATGAAGCATCACACATACACAATGTGTGTCATGTGACCTATAAACCCCGTAGCATTACAAGACATATGTGTGTCACGTTCTACAAATGGTGATTGCTATGCATATTGTGTATAGGTGCATATGTCTGCACACACACAACATTGAGGTACATAGCAATTCCTGATTTGTGTACTACTGTGGCCACTGTAACTGGATGGGGTGTAGTACCATGAGCCATCATCATGCAGCATCATGTGGTCACTCAAGGCTACTAATGTGCGCCAGACCAGCACATAGTATGCTGTACCTGAACTGCAGTACCATGGCTACATTCAACATTTCACAGCCAGTTGTTACTGGGTTTGTGAGGTGTCCAATAGGGGGCATTGCCTAACATGAATGTGTTATGTGTTGAAGAGTGTTGCACAGCCACATGTGAGACATCTATCCCTCAGGTATATTATGTGTGCTGTGTGGATGAGGTTTGGGATACTGTAGTGTGACCTTACAGCGGGTGTCTGAATACGCCATGTGTAGCATGTTAACGTGTACTGCGTATGACAAAGGTGTGTATGTTGTGTGCATGTGTATCGACTCTGCCTATCCAATGTCCACTACAGTGTTGCCACAATTTTGTGGGATGCTCTGTGTATTGTATGTGTTTTAGGCAGCTACCCACATTACTAGGATGTGCATAGTCTCACAGCAAACATGCACAGCATGCATTATGCATAGGTGTGTTACGTGTACATGGCCTACACCTCACCTATGACATGCACATTTAATTAGCAATATTAAAGGTTTAACAGACTCACCAGCATGGCTCTGCTGCCTTGCTGTCACACCAGAGGGACCTACAAGGATATCACAACAACTGTGGCATTGCTACTGTGTGTTTGCATTCTTACAGTAGTACAACGGTTGACAGTCACAGGCCTACAGATTATATTCCTAATAATTAGTATTGCACAACACTAGGCACCACATTGTCTAACTACACAGTACACATCTCACATAAGCATGCTCTACCAATAGAAGTAACAGTCCTCTACAGCTATGCCATGTTACCTGCACGCTCCATGTCAGCTTGATGGGTGGCTCCGGCCTCCATGATGATACATGTTACTTGTTGTGGTTGTTGTTGGCCAGGAGCCACCTGGCTCAGGAGCAGCTCCTCCACTCTGGTGAGGGGGGGGGTGGATGGCTACACCCCCACCTGTGGCAAGCTGTTGTCTGCGGATATCAGACGCACACTGCCAGACATGTCTAATTAAATCACTGCAGTGATGGCGTACCTGCTCATATGTCTGGTTATACATGCCTATGTTATTTACCCTATGGACAAGATCTTGCTACAGTGCAGACCACTCATGCTGGTCCTAGCTGGATCTGGAGAACAGCAGCGCATAGTGCTGCACCAGGCACGCTGTGATGGTTTCCTCCTCTGCAGTGCTATATGCAGGGTTACGATAGTGGTACATTACCCTGGAAGACAATGAAACAAAATGTGTGAGCAAGTCATGTGGCACACGTAACACTCTAAAGTACAGATATCAGTTAACTGCCATATATAGCAACCTATTGGCTGTCAGAAGATACACACTTTCAATACCACATATCAGTTCTCAACCCACAGATGGCTGACAGTGCCTGGCACACTCTATATATTTATTTATTTAATTTTATTTTACATTTGTTGACCGGGCTAGTCTAGCTGGATACATGTCCATTTTCAGTAGAGGCCCGGGGAGATAAGCTCCGCTTATATAATTTTAATGATACTAAGTAAAAACTATTAAGAACTACATGCAAATATAATAACATAATAATAGGCTACAAAATATTTTTGAAAAAAATAAACAAGTGGTACAAAAGTGATGGAGTGAACAAAGTATTGTAGAACACGACAAACATGAAGTATACAATAAACATGTACAGAGAGAGGGATAAAGGAAAATAGATGAAAAGAAAGTGAACTTAGTCAGGGGTGAAGTAAGTCAGCTGACAAGAAGTAAAGTTAGTCAGGATTAGTACAGGGGCACAGCCATTGTGTTCTGAGGTAAAGCTTGAGTTTCTTTTTAAAGAGAGACTTTGAGGGAATAGATGAGAGTTCAGAGGGAAGCAGGTTCCAATATTTTCCAGCAGTGTTTGAGAAAAGAGAGTCTCTGGCCTTGTTGTTTGACTTGACAGTGTTTATAAGAAGTTTGTGTGCAGATCTCAGGGACTTTAGGTTGTGGTATGGGTGAATCAGACTGGATAGTATAGGGGTTTTGTCAGGTTGATAAAGAATTTGATGGGCTATGCTAAGCTGGTTAATTTTTAGTTGCTGTTGATATTCCAGCCAGCCTAGTTGTTTTAAATTAGTACAGTGGTGGGTTCTGTAAGGGTTTCCTGTGGCAAATCTGGCTATGTTGTGGTAGGAGTTTTCTAGTTTTGACAGATTTTTTTTTGATAATTTGGTAAAAATGGGGGAGGCATAGAGAAGGGGTGAGATAATGTGGGAGTGGGCTATAGTTGTTCTAGATTCTGGAGTGAGGAAAGGTTTGATTCTGTAAAGAGAGCCTATTTTTTGTTAATGGTTTTTAGTGTGTTGTTAATATGGGCATCGAAGTTAAGGTTGTTGTCAATGGTAATGCCTAGTAGTTTGGTAGTAGACGCTTGTGATATAGGTGTGCCATTTGTTGATGTTATAGTAAAATCAATGAGGGGAGATTTGCTCGAAGGTGTAAAGAGGAGCAGTTTAGTTTCTTTAGGGCTGAGTAGTAGACAATGCTGGGAAAACCATTCTTCTACAGAGTTAAATATGTGTTGTGTGAGGGAGTGAAGGTGTGATACAGATGTGGCTGAACAGATAAGCGTTGAATCGTCTGCGTACTGTATACATGTGGCTTGGGGAGCCACATGGTGTAGGTCATTGATAAATAAAGAAAATAGGAGAGGACCTAGTATAGACCCTTGTGGGACACCAATGTTGACAGGTAGCTGGGAGGATAGAGTGGAGTTCCAGAGTACTGCTTGATGTCTGTTTTTTAAGTAGGACTTAAACCAGTTAATAGATTGGGTATCAATTGATGTGGATTGAAGAATGTGAATGAGTATTTGGTGGTTGACCATGTCAAAGGCTTTGGATAGATCTAAGAAAAGTGCTGAGGAGAGGGTGTTATTGTTGCGATTTTTGTTGATTGTGTCTGTAAAGGAGAGGAGGGCAGTGGTGGTACTGTGGGATGGTCTGAAACCGTGTTGGGTGTTAGAGAGTAGGTTATTATGGAGAAGATGTTGAAGCAGTTGTTTGTGGATTCACCTTTCCATGATCTTAGATAAGGGCGAAAGAAGGGCTATGGGGCGGTAATTAGAGATTTCAGTAGAATTTCCACCCTTATGAAGTGGGATAATGTGGGAGATTTTCCAAAGTTTAGGGACATATCCTTCAGTGATGGTTCTATTGATCAGAATTGAAATTGGGAAGGCTATTGCTTTAGCTGCTAATTGCAAGTATTCTGCGGGTAATAGGTCAGCAGAGGGAGTACATGGTTTGAGTTTTTTTAGAAGGGAGAGAATATAAGTTGTTGGGACTGGTTGGAAGTGAAAAGGTGGGGGTGGGTTTAGGTTGCTGTTAGACATATGTGTGTTTTTGATGGGAAGTTGACTTGCTAAGGTTTGCATAGTTTCGATGAAGAAGGAATTAAAGGAATTTGCTGTTTGGTTGGGGTTATTTATGTCAGAGCCTTGTGGGTTGGGTGTGACAGGTTTACTTGGCTGTAGTAATTGATTTATGGTTGCCCAGAATTTTTGTGGGTTGTTTTGGAGAGAATGTTGAGGTTTCAGGTAGTAATTTTTTTTATCGTTCATTATTACTTTTTTGGTCTAATTTCTTAGTTGCTTAAAGATTTGGTAGTCTGCTGTGTTTTTAGTTAAGCGAGATTTGTACCAGGCTTTATTCCTGAGAGTGATTTTTTGTTTGGTTTCTATTGATAGCCAGGGGGCAGGTTTAGTTTTGATTCTAATGGAGCGTGTGGGGGCATGGTAATTGAGGATAGTTAGAAACTTAGCATTAAAGAAATCAACAGCTTCATCTAGTGGAAGATGTTTTAAGGGTGTCCAGTTGCATGCTTCCAGTTCAGTTTGAAATAGCTCCAAGTTGAATTTTTTTTTGGATCTGATTGTTCTGGTTATGATTTGGGTAGAAGGGTTGGTTTTAAGCCTGATGATGTAGGTTAGTAAGTGGTCACTTATATCATCAGAGAGAGTTCCTGTTTTATAAGTATGGGGTTGGTTGCTGGTGAGTATCCAGTCTATGGTACTTTCTTTTTTATTAACTTTATTTATTCTAGTGGGGGAGGTGATGGTCTGAGAGAATCCATAAAGGTTAATATGGCTAGTAGGTTGTTTGTTGTTACAAGATTCCCAATCGATGTTTACATCACCTAAGATGATTATCTTTTGAGGTAACTTTAGTGATAGCCAACATAGGATCTTTTCTATGGTGGAAATGTTATTACCTGGAGGAACATAAATGCAGATAATATAGACTGATTTGACTGGGTTTATATCTAGTTTGGTAATAAGAAGTTCAGCATTTGAGTCCTGGGGAGGTTTTTGGTGGTATGTGGTTATTTGAAGGCTGGATTTAAATAATATGGCAATACCTCCACCTTTTTTAGATTCTCTGTCGAGACGTAAGATGTTATAGCCAGGAGGAATGATTTCACTGTCTTTTGTTGAGGGTTTTAACCAGGTTTCTGTTAGACAAATAATATCAAAGGAGTACAGCTGTAAGAGAGCATGTAGTTGAGTTGTTTTATTATTAATACTACATATGTTAAGGTTGGCTACTGAGAGTGAGTTTTTGGGTTGTTTAAGCAGTGGGTTAACAACTGGGTTTAGTTTACTGGATTGATTTAAGGAGGAGTCAGTTGGACCTGGGTTTGGGTGAGTATCTCCACAGCAATAAAATTAAAACAGTATGCAAGACTATACAACAATACATGGCACACTGTATGTGACACAATGCACCACCAAGCCACAGGAGGTACATATCATGCTAATGCATCCTGAAATATGTAATCCATTGCAATGATTGTAAAGTCCACTGACAGTATTACCAGTATACCACACTAGTCGTTGATGGCAAACCCCTGCCTAACATATGTGCACATTTGTTACTATAGGTGGCATACTGCTGTACTAGACTATACATGTTGCTAGATATGCAGTTATATCATGTAACACACACATGGCCAAGGCCATGGCACAGGCATACCCACACACACAGCAAACATACATAACAGACACAAAGGTATGGCAACCCAGGTGACCTTTACCTGTGTACCTTACAGTACTGTGTGTCAGTAGTTACGAGACCTTATGCCTGAGGTATGTAATCTGTGGGGACTACAGGGAAAACACATAACAGTGGTTCCAATAAATGTGCACGTACACCATACTGTGCTGTTTAGGCATACAGCTTCAGGTAGTACTACAGTTCATACTGGAGTTGGATTCAGCAGCAGTAACACCCAATAAGCATACAAGTACTGCTTTAGCCTACAATGGGACACCCCAGTCGACAACAAGGGACTACGTCAGACCGTATGACATACCGCTTTTTCTGCCTAGCAATTGCATACACATCTTTTGCTGGGATCACAGCTAGGACACATAAAACCATGACAGAAACAGTTTCCCACTAAGCTGTCACACACATATACCAAACTCTGACACATTCACCAACACATTCACCATCACACTCAATCAACCTCACATATCGATTATTGCAACAAGAACATGTGGGTGTGTATCACTTCATAGGTAGGTAAGAGGCTACTGGCCCTAGGGCCTATAGGACTCTAGCCATATGCTACCCTTGCCTCTGACACACAGGTAATTACATTTCATGTGGCCCTGTCAAGCAGAGACACTGAGGTGATTGCCTGGGTGTATTCACTATCTCCCATACAATCTCCAGGATTATTTATGATGACTGATAATTAGGAGCTTTGTTTGCTATGGATAGTTGGTTTGTTCCAGAGTATGGGATGTCTCTGAGATAGGAATCTATCCCTCCAGCATGTGATGTATATTGTGGTCAAAGGGTTTGGGTCCCTAGAGTGTGTAGCTCATACAGATTGTGATCTGTTTACGTGGAGCATGTCCAACAGATCTGGGTTTGACATAGCTTAGTATGTCAGTCAGAGGTCACCTCTGGGTAGGCGGTATGCGACACAGTCTAGATGTGGGTTTGTGGGATGGTCTGCGTAGGGCATCTGTTTGATGCCGTTATTAGTCTTTGTGAGGTATGTCTGTGTCCATTTCACTTGCTGTAGATGTTTTGTGAGGTACATACCACATAGGTTCATAGGTTCATACTAGGCTATAAGCTTAGCCAGAGTGTGTTTGGCTTTCGCCACCCATTTTAAATTAATTTTGCTATGCCTTTTTTCGAGGTTAGTATACTGTGCCTCTGTCTAACAGTGACACAGAAGTGATACCCGGGGTAAACCTACGATCTCCCATCCACTCATCAAGATTCCTCTTGAAGAGAGTCAATGAGGGACTCTGCCTAACCTGGACTGGGATTTTATTCCAGAGTGAAGGGAGCCTCTGTGTTATGAATCTGTCCCTCCAGCATGTCCTATTTATTTCTGTGCTGAGGTTCAAGTCTCTCGACCGCGTAGCTCGATGGGATTTGGATTTTCTGAGGTGCAGCATGTCCATTAATTCTGGGTTGGACATGGCTTTATACGTCAGGCACAGATCGCCTCTGAGCAGGTGGTATGCCACTGAGTAGAGGTGGAGTTTCTTTAACCGGACAGCATATGGCATCTGTTTGAGCCCTTTGATCCACTTGGTGAGGTACTTTTGGGGTCTTTCCAGTTGCTGCAGGTGTCTGGTAAGGTACATCCCAAAGGGGCATTGTACTCAATTATGGGCCTGATGAGGGATGAGTAAAGAGGCACGATGACCTCCCCTGATCTAGATATGAATCCCTTCATGATTAGGTGGGTTATATAAAATGTTTTTCTAACCACTTTGGCCACGTGGTTGTCAAATGAGAGATTGCTATCAACTTGGGTCCCCAGATCCCTAATTACTTCTTCTGTACTTAATGGATTACCACCTATGTGGTGATTTGTGGGCACTTTGTTTTTGCCAAAGGGGATGACTATACACTTTTTGGCATTTAGCTTGAGGCCATGGCTCTGGCACCAGTTGTCTGTTTCTATGAGGCCCTTTAGGAGGATGCTTGTGTCAGCTGGAGAGTCGATTATGGCGCCCAATTTGCAGTCATCTACGAACTTGGTCAGCCGCAGTCCTTCCATGTTGGCCTGTACCGCCGAGAAATATATACCGAACAAGAGAGGTCCCAGGACTGAGCCTTGTGGGATGCCACTTAAAGTCTGACATGGCTCCAACAATTCTAACCATGTGGGTTCTGTCCTTGACCCAGTTTGCAACCCATCTAGTGACATAAGTGTTTATATTTAAGCTGGTGAGCTTATCTATAATGCCCAAGTGGGGTATTGTATCAAAGGCTTTTGCGAGGTCCAGGTAGGCTGTGTGGACCACTTTCCCCTCGTCAATGGCCTTGTTGACTCTTTCAAAGAAATCGACCAGGTTTAAGAGGCAGGATCTGCCCTTAACAAAGCCGAACTGAGTAGGATCCAGTGTCTGTAGGTCCCCAATATCTTTATTTATGAGGTCCATGATGATCCTTTCCATAGCTTTACAGACCAAGCTAGTCAGGCTTATGGGGCGATAGTTTCCAGGATCCGTTGAGGCACCACCTTTGTAGAGAGGGACCACTGTTGCTGTATGCCACTCATTGGGTACATATCCTGTAGTAAGGCTGAGATTGAACAGTAGTTTTATGTTTGGGTTTAGCTTTTCTTGGAGTTCATGTAGGACACAGCCCGGGACACCGTCTGGTCCCATTGATGCTGTGTTTTTTGCTTTGGAGAGGGCGGCTCTTACCTGAGCATCTGAGATGTCAGGGGGGCAGCACTCTGCTGGGACAGATATTTGCCCTTTTGGTGGGGGGGGTTTGCACTGAACCTGTCAGCTAGGATGTTGGCAATGTCTGTGGGTTCAATGTATTTTTTGTCATTTTGGACTAATTCTGAGCATATCTGGGAATTCCCACCCAGGTTCCTAACATAACTAAAGAAAGCCTTGTGATTATCCTTAGTGTCTTGTGCAATTTTTCTCTCGAAGCTGGCCTTAGATGATTTTATGAATGCCCGTAGTTTTTTGCTAATACTGATCAGAGATGCCTTCCCTTTTTGGGATTTTGCTCTATCATGTAGTAGCTTCCTCCTTCTATTGTATAGTTTGTTTATGGCTGAGGTCCACCAGACAGGACGTCTGCCTTTGGAGGATTGGGTCTTGGTTTTATTTGGGATTGCATGATCCATGCATTCCTGAAAGTGTTCATAGAATGCGTTTATAAAGGATTCTGCAGTCTGGGCCGTATTTTCCACAGGCTCGGGGGCTTTGAAGGATTCCACCTCGGTTTTGAGGAGTGTGAAATTTGCTTTAGAGAAGTTTTTCACTGTGGTTTTCTGGGCAGGGGGTGGGGTCGGGATGTGAATATCCAGTGAGATTAGTTTATGGTCTGATCTTACCAGTGAGGGATACACTTCTGGTCTGGAGCATAGAGTCCCCATGTTGGTGATGATCAGGTCCAGTATGTTTTCCCCTCTTGTGGGAGTGGTAACAAGTTGTTCCATAGCATTTGAGTTTATAAATTCTAGGAACCTTTGGGCTAGGGTGTTGGAGCTAGAGTAATGCTCCCAGTCTATGTTCGGGTAGTTGAAGTCGCCCAATAAAATGGTGTTTGGAGAGACCTTCATATTTTTCAGTGTTCTCAGGAAGGCCGAGTGGGGTTCCTGGGTTTGGGAGGGTGGTCTGTAGCAGGCTATAAACTGGAAGGCAGTATTACCCACTGTTAGTTGCACATGGATAGTCTCTGATGCTTCGTGCTGTGCCACCAACCTGGAGGTGTGGGTATCTTTGACAAATATTGATACTCCCCCTCCTTTTGTGGTTCGGTCCAAGTTTTGGGGCTGAAAAGCATGGTATGAGGTATAACCTGGTAGTGCTGGGGTGCTCCTGGGAGCCTTGAACCAGGTTTCTGTTACTGCACAGATATCGATGTTCTCCATGCTAAGGAGAGTTTCGAGTGCGTGCATCTTGAGGTTTAGACTTCTGGCGTTGAGTAGCATTACTCTTAGTTTCTTATCCCTTATGATACCTATGGAGGTGGGTTTGTCTTTTGAGCCTTGCCTAAAAAAGGCACTATGGGGGAAGCAAGAGCCTTTGCCAATATCCGAAAGCCAAGGGGTGACAGGTGCAAGCCGTCCCTAGCGAAGCATCATGGCTTGTCGAGCATGTTATCCCAGGCTGACAGGCATTGGATCCCCTTTGAATGACACCAATACTTAAGCCAATTGTTGAAATTGATCATCTTGTCTTCATATTGTGGCATCATTCTTGGTGAGGGTAAGATGCTACTCAATGTCAGGGTCATACCAGCCTGGGCTACATGCTCAGAGAGCTCCTCTATGTCTCTTTTCATGTAGTCCAGGGAGGTATGTCTCAGGTCGTTCACACCAGCATGGACAATGACCGAGTCATATTTGTACTTGCCTTGGAGTGACCTGAGTGCTTGTGTTATGTGGCGGATCCTAGCGCCCGACAGGCAGCTCACTGTGACCTTCTCCTTGTTCAGCCTGGTGAGCGGGACGTCAGTGTGCCTGACGATAGAATCACCTATTACAAGTGTATCAGGTGTGTTGTTTAGCCTTAAGGGCTGTGACTGTTCGACACACTGGCTTTGTGAGCTATGTGTTGTACTTGTTTTGTTTTGGGGTAGCGGTTTCTTGGGTGTCTGCTTTGGAGGTCTCTGCTGCTTAGGCAGATTTTTATTTAGAGCCTCTGAGCATGCTTTTGTGTGTTTATGTGTTTGGTTTGCTGTCGTGGTAGGTCTTTGTGAGACTGGAATTGTAGTGAGTGTGGTTTCCTTCTCTTCCTGACTGGTTACGCCAGTACTGAGTTGAGAGAGCTTAGCCTCCAGTTTGGCTATATGGTTGCATCTCTCACATGTGTTGGAATTTGTTGGGAGGAGGAGAGGGTTGTCTGTGTACATGAGGCAGTTGTAACATTGCCTCAAGATTCCCAGATTCACCAACTGGGCCGGAGAGGAGATTGACAACTGACCTTTGGACATGCTAGAATAGTATTGGGAATTCCTTTATACTTGAAAAAAAGGGCCAGTGGGGAACAAGGTACACAAGGGGAGTTTGTGAGGGTGTAGTGCTTTTAATTTTTTAGTGCTGACTTATATAATTGCTTTAGTGAGCAAGTGCCAGGTAACTTAAATGCAATGTGTTACAGGTAACTTAAATGCAAAAATGACAAACAGTAACTTTCTTTCAAGTGAAACAAGGAAATAAGTACAGTAAACAATGCAGATATCACTAGGGATCCACAGAAGCGGTGAAAAGCCGCATTTTAGGTGGAATTAGCATTTCAGGGAAATAACAAGCAAACAAACAACAAGCATACAAACAAAGCTAGATTCAGCAGGCCTGGATCTAGTCTATGCTACAGCAAACAAGGTGTACCAATTTCAGTAAGAAACAGTTCAAATATGCAGGCACTATAAGCCTTTAACCAGAAATTCCCAGCTCAGAAGGGCAGAGTCCAGCCTCTCCTCCCACAAGAGTGCAGACCACAAACCTTCTTGATGTAAAATAACTGGCCTGAAGCCCAAGTGCTTAAACCAGAACTAATACACTTTTAGAATAACAGACACTGAGCCCTCAATCAGCAGTTCCCAACATAGAAGGATGTAAGCTACCTGTCCTGCCACCACAGTGCAGGCCACAAACCTTCCTAATGTAAAACAACTGGTCTGAAGCCCAAGTGCTTAATCCAAAAGACTTAGAATGATAGCTACACTTTAATCAAGTTACTACCAAGCAGTAATAAATACAATTGAATACTTTAAAGAATGCCTGAATTAGTGCTCAAATTATACAAACAAAGCTAGATTCAGCAGGCCTGGATCTAGTCTATGCTGCAGCAAACAAGGTGTACCAATTTCAGTAAGAAACAGTTCAAATATGCAGGCACTATAAGCCTTTAACCAGAAATTCCCAGCTCAGAAGGGCAGTGTCCAGCCTCTCCTCCCACAAGAGTGCAGACCATGAACCCTCTTAATGTAAAATAACTGACCTGAAGCCCAAGTGCTTAAACCAGAATTAATACACTTTTAGAATAACAGACACTGAGCCCTCATGGGGCATTGTACTCTATACTGGGTTTTATGTGTATGGAGTAGAGGGGAACACTGACCTATTTTTCCTTGGATGACACACCTTTTTGTGATGACGTGTGCCACGTAGACGGATTACATGACTAGTGTGGCACTGTGACTATCGGAGAGGACACTACTGTCCACCTGTGTCCCATGGTCTCTTATCACACCTTCAGTGTTAAGTAGACTACCACCTATGTGGTAGTTCATGGGTACAGAGTCTTTGCAAGGAGGGATGCCAATGCAGTGTCAACATTGAACTTGAGTTCATGGCTTTGTCACCAGGCATCTGTTGCAGTAATTATGACCCTCTCTCTCTCTCTCTCTATATATATATGTATATATATTGTATGTGTATATATATATATATATATATATATATATATATATATATATATATATATATATACATATGAACATCCATTGGTGTACATATAGATATACATATAGGCACATGTACAGTCCACCTGTCATGGTGGGAATATCAAGTATGGGAAGGTTGTGAGGTATACAGTTATGTCATAACATTGTACAGTGTTGTGCGGAATGCATTGAAGGTGTTCTCAGCCCATGTAGCTTTAGCAGACCTCACTGGCTGCAACACTGCAAACATGACGAATCATACCCACAGCTTTTAACCACCACATGTCATACACCAGCACTGTATGCTGTCTGGTCTGCCACACACTACAACCTACATAGAAATATGCACATAACAACTTTCAACAACATCTATATATCCACATTTCACAAACAGTTGCAATATGTCTCTTGCTCCATGCACATGTACAGATGCTAATATATCTGACACAGACGGATCTCTCTGTATGTGTGTGCCATACACACACAAGGACCACACTGTTGTAAGTACATGTACCTCACGGCTGACCTGTTGGGCCTTGCTGCAACATGAACAGGTGTCACATGTGAGCACACAGTAATATTGGAGGGTGTATACATAGCTGCTAATGCTGAATTAGCATACTAGCCTGATACAGCTGTTGACAATGGTAAGCTACACATTAATATGACTATCATGCATTTGTTACTCTGTCACATCCTTGTTTGCATAACCGTATGGGCTACTAACAGACCCCAAACAGACATTGTACACACTACTGTACAGAACACAGATAACATGGATTAGATGTTTGACATTTAATGCTGAACTACATATTTCACCGTCACATCCCACTGCACACAGCTACACACTCATTTCCCCAAGCCAGTAGTTATGCAGGGCATCTATGCATCGATACTTACTGCTGCCACATATAGATGATTCAAACTACGTATGGTACTCTTCATAAACATCTAGTACATTCCAGTAAATACATAGCTGTTACATACCTTTCCTTTGTATGTGTTCGTATTTGTTGTCATATCTCCTGGTATATTACTTTTGCAATATAGGTTTTCCTTGCAATATACCTTTTGCTGTTCAGGATATTTCTTTTTCAATAGATTATTATTTCACAATATATTTCTTTTCAATATATTTATTATTTCAATATATATTTTTTTCTAAATATTTTCTTTCAAAATATATTTTTTCAATATATTTCTTTTTCAATATATTTTTCTTTAAATGTTTTTTCTATATATTTTTCTTTCAATATATTTTTTCAATATATTTTTTGCAAAATTTGTTTCAATATACTTTCTTTTCAATATTTTTTTCAATATAATTTCTTTTGACAGTTAATTATTTTGTTTTCAATATATTTTTTTTCTTTAAATTACATCACTTTTTTTTTTTCTCTCTCTCTCTCTCTCTCCCTCCGTACCTGCAATGGAATGATTGCATGTGTGGACAGCAAGTACAGACTGCTTTTATAGGTATCTGCACATGTGCATGTGATGGCCTTTGTACCAATTGGTGGCCACCATTTGGCAATTGCATGCAGCCTGCTGTGTGGTACTTGCAGTACTCACTGTCATAGCAACCCAGTGCTATAAACTGCTAGGTCAGGTAGGCATAGCCCTTTCAGAATTCCAAAGTGGGGACCATGCTTCTTGCTGTGGATAACGTTGTGTAAGTCAGAATGTTGGTATACTGCTTCTAACTGTTGCTAAGGGTGTAGACAGTTGTTTGTATGCTGTACTCAGACCTGAATGTTGCCACTTCCAGTACACAGTTGACAGTGTAGAATTGTACTCACCCCTAGAAATGCTAACACAAGTTAAGTGGGAGTATGGAGTTTCTTTACAACTTCTACAATTAGCTGCCATACATATGTAGTTATTGAGATGTTTTCATTTGGCACATGAACTGTTTGGGAACAGCTATACTGTGTATATTAATGTACTCACTTCTGCACTTTGTGCTTTTTATTTTGTTGACATTATCACAGGATACTCATGAAACTGGACAATTCCAGTACTGAGTATGCCTACCTACATCCTTGCTGTACCTTGAGAACACTGGTATTTTGTACATTTGGGTGGGGATTGTCCTGCTATGATACTGTGTGGGGGTTGTGAAGTGCTGCTGTAACATTATTTACTGCTAGAACGTCTGGTTCTGTTATCACAGTCATGTAATGCAATTCCACTACAGCTGCTGTCAAAGTTCCACAGAACAGGTTTTGTGTTATGGCATTCCTATCTTTCCATTACATTCACACATTCTGATGCATGATATATATATTTCAGCAGCATCTTGCTGTATATCTACTGTAGCCTAGTGGTACTTCATGCAGTCTAAGTGTGTCCAAGGTCCGGGGTTTGAGACTGACAGTGGTGTTTTATTTTGCTGCTAAGCAGAACAAGGCCCTTCATATGCAGGGTGACTAAGGCACTTTTAAGCAGTTGTAAGTGGGTTTGCGCGACTCTTAGCAATACTTAGCTAAGTGCACACATGCGCACACTCGCTCAAACCCGCTTACTACTGCTTAAAAGTGCTTACTCTCGCTAACCCCGGCGCTCATTTCTTTGAAAGAAAAGCAAATGGGGAGATAGGAAAGTGGTGAAAAAGGGGCACAAAGAGGGAAAGACAGTAGGAAAAACAGCTCAGGGTGTGCAGGACGGGTATAGGGAAGGTCCATAGCTGCCCATTTCTTTAACAGCAACAGCTGTGCATATACTAGTAATTTGGAGTGAATTTTGAAACCTTCCACCCCTGAGAGAGGGGTGAGGACAACAAAGTATGTTGTACTGCCAATTGAATTTCAGTTTCTGTGTCCAGCGGACATTTGTGCAAAATGGGCAGCTATGTATGGGGTGTAATTTTTTTGTTGGAGCAGATTGCCCATTTTTTTTTTCAGGTGAGAGTGGAATGTGGGGTAGGGGAAGTAGGTATGTTTTGGGAGGTAGGTTGGGGAGGTAAACAGACAAGACAAACAAGATGCATACAGGGGGGGAATATGACACATGGGGTGGGTGAACACAATTGACGGGGAAGGATGTTTGGAAATCGCAAGCCCATGAGCCCACAGATGGTAACAGTGGAACTGAGATCCCCACCCATGGGCAGTCACCACTGCACCTTCACAGCCCAGAGGGTGGTTGTGCTGGAGGCTGCGTAGGAGGGGCAGGCTCACCTGTGAGTCACGCCACTCTTGCCTCGAGCTGGCTTAGGGGATCAGCAACTGAACGCTGGATCTCCCTATGCACCACAGCCCGGACCATTCGGAGGGTGACAGGTGACCCTCCTCTGGCCACGCTTGCACGGGGGGACAAGCCCCATCCCCTGCAGTGCTTCCACCCGAAGATGGCACAGGGCCGATGGAGGAGGAGGTCCCGGGCTGGGCACTGGACCTGCTGGTGCTAGGTGCCGACGCCAGCTGAGGTGGGACAGGTGGGTCTGCTGGGACCGGCCTTCCCATACATTCTGTGTTTAGGTGAATTTAATGGCAATATAGCCAACAGCTTTCCAAATTAGTTGTAACAGCATGCAGTAATATTCCCATTAACCCAACACACCAGAGTTCCAACAGTTGAACAGCAAGCATATCACATGCATATATTGAACAACAGTGGACATTCCAACAGCATGCAGGAATGAATGGTGGCAACAGGCCACCAAGATTGTGGTGTTTGAAAAGGGCACATGCATCAAAGTTATGCAGATATTTATAAACCAATAGGACATATGTCCCAACAAATGTTTTGAGATTACACATACCCATTGTGGTGTGGAATTGCATTGTTTATGCACATACAGTAGGGTGTAAAAAGATACCTTCATTAACAACTTATATGAACTTATAGTTTACACTACATTCCTATTGACTGCAGGTATATATCCCCTACATGTATTATTACACTAGGCAATGTCCATTACGTTGTGGGATATGTTTTGCTAGTTCCTTATGTACCTGACCTGGATCTGTTATACAAACTATCCAGAATGCAGATGTTACTGCTATGTATTTATATATTTTATTTATATTCATATGTCTACATATCTGGATGTGTTCAGGTGACATTAATTTATCAGTTATATTTTAACAGCCCCCTACATTTCTAGCAGCACACTGACATTTCCGGTGCACACAATTACAAGCTACTTATGTGCCAGATTTACCTATACATGCCAGGCTTGAAACTACAGTTGAGGACTGTATATATGCCTAAGAGATACTGCCACTCCCATCGTACACTTTCTATGGGCCTACCCAAGTGTGGGTTGACAGCGCTTAATACAACACTACTATTTCTATACTGCAAGAGTACATCAGCATTTCAAAGAAAATGACACGGACACTCTACAGGTGTTATACCTTTATTAATTACATTACACACTTTCTAGTGGCTCTCTCATTTATTTGTTATTACAGTGCATGCAGACATCTTATTCATGATGTATTATACCTTCATTTATGGTTTACAACACTCTTTTTCTGTCTCTCTCACTTATTCTATATAACAATACATGCAGATAAATAATTCAGGACTTATTATACCTTTATTAATGGGTTACAACACTCTTTTTCAGGATTTATCACTTATTTTACATAACAGTTCATGCAGAGAGGTTATCCAAGCCTTATTATACCTTTATTATTGGGCTGAGACACTTTTAGTTGGGCTCTCTCACTTATTTTATATAAAAGTACATGCAGAAAAATTACTAACCTGCCTGGTGGCACAGCCTTAGCAGCCTATCTGCATAGGCTTGCTGATTCGCAGCACGGACACCTGCAGCTGTGAAGTAAATGAAGTGATATTGAGACATATACCTATCCATACTATCGACTACACTAGCAATTTTTACATACTTCAGTCCATGGCTACCTACTCAGTAGTGGGGCATTTTGCATCCCACGAGCCTCCTGTATCCATTGGTTCAGTTGGTCCTGCTTGCGTCTCTTCAGGTCTACATGGTGATGTCTAACCTGCTCACCGGTCCAAGGGATGCCTGTGGCACTGGTGAGTTCATGTGCGAGACGGTTCCAGGCCTATGCTTTGTATTCCGTGCCCTGGAACTGGCCCTGCAGGAGTCTAGCATCATGACGATGGACAAGGAGCCAAACCATCAGTTTTGACTCCTCAATGCCCCACCGTTGCACTCGGAAGCGAGAGCCCTCTCCGACACCAGCCATTGCTGCCTGCAGATGGGAGCTGCAACCAGTTATGGCGAGTATTCCCGCCTATGGAACTTAAATATGCCTCATTTCCCACACTTATTTGTGATTGGCTGGATTTGAAAGTTCTCAACTGAGTGCACACCTGCTTAGCACTGGGTAAACTTTGATTCATATGTATATGTGTGTTGACAGTCCATGAACATCAAGTGCTGTCATGGCTTAGTGGATTAGTACTGTGATTATGGTGCACACTATCCTGGGTTCGAGACCTGTCATTGCTTTTTTATTTTACTACTGGCCTGACCGGTAGGGGGTGTGGCTGGGTTTAGCCGACTTTGCTCAACTTTGCCCAATGTTGCTCTATGTTTACCTACATTGCCCGATGTTGTGCTAGTTAGCGCAGTGCACAGCTTCGCGCAAACGTGTTTGGTTTGCACTAGTTGGCATGATGCACAGCTCCGCGCAAAGCTATTGCGCTATTTAAACCAGTGCTTAGCTATAAGCAATTATTCTTACACGTGCTTACTGTTGGTAAACGTTGCTTAGCAGTGCTTCACATTGCTTAAGATAGGTTACTTATGCATTCATTAATATGCATGACTGTTTCACTTTCCTATATATATTTAAAATATCGTTCACTACTACATGGGCCATTTCGATGCATTTTAATACAATTTAAAAGGTAAATGTCAGGGATTATTTTTATGCACGGATTTCCTACAGAAAATGGAAAGGGGAGTGATGGGACTCGAACCGGGAATGCCTCCTCTTTGTGCGAAGGCTCTACCACTACGCTATTGCTATTTGGCTTAAATTGCATATAAGTGGTTTATTATCCTCTTCGATGTCTACACTGCTAACTGTAGCTAAGCAATGGGCACACCTGCGCACACACACGTGCAAATATGAGCAGCTATATCGGGAATACTAAAAAAAATTGTTTTACATTTTATTTCAGTTGTACAGGGCTTTTCAATGTGGGGGAGTGTAGTGTTGGGGGTATACACATTTGAGCGGACTCGCTCATATCTGCTGACATTTGCAGATTTAGGCACTTGCTGGGGCGTGGATATTTGGACTGCTCAGCAGTCTGACATGCTCCCTGCACTCCTACATGCTCTGTGTTAGCCAGGGAGTTGAGTCAGCGTGCTCTCATGCATATGCATGATGCGCTGACATCATACTCTTAGACGGCAGTCTCCGAGTAGGGCTTCGTTCATCCTACACGGAGGATTACGGAATCCCCCCCTAGATTATGAGAAGCAATTAGATGTACTTTGGAATCAATGCTGTTTTCAATGAGGCCTTCAGGTAATGAAGTAGATGAGAGTTGGGGGCAGCAGGTGGCCCAGTGGCTCGAAGACACACTGCAGGAGACTTAGTGACAGGTTTCACAGATCCAGGGGGTGAAAGATATAAGCCAGAGCCTGCATTTGTAATCCTTACTCATATATAAATGATTATTACACGACTGACTATGTATACTATTCATACCCTCTGTCTTCCTTTATATGCGCTAAACTATTATTTTCAGGTTTTTAGCAGTTGGTGTACAATGCATTGTGTTTGTTTCATACATTTTGCTTATACTAATAAGATATAAATGTGAACATTTATATTTTTTGCAACTTGACACCTCTTCCATGTCATCCATTGCCTGGATACAAGGGTGCCCGCAGGCAGGTGCAAGGGGGTGCACTTGCACCCCCCTGGAATCGGCTGACTAGTTAGTTTTAAAAAAAGTTTTTTTTTTTGCGCGTTCTTCTTTAAGAAGAAAGAAGTCCAGTCGCGGGTGTGCTGACATCATCGGTCATCGCGCAGTGCTCATATTTTCAAGTTTGCGAGCGGGAACTTACACGGACGGTTTCGGGTTCGCAAGCAGGAACTGAGATGGACTTCACTGAAGATGGAGGCGGGACACGGACGGTTTCGGGTTCGCAAGCAGGATGGATGGATACTTAGGAGTGAGCGGAAACTGAAACGGACGGAAGATGGGACACTTTCAGAGTGAGTAGTTGGACGGAAGATGGGACTGTTTGTGTGTGTGTGTGTGTGTGTGTGTGTGTGTGTGTGTGTGTGTGTGTGTGTGTTAGTGTTACTAACTCTTAGCAAACACATCCCCTCAGACTTAATGTTACTGTAGTTTACTAGTGGCAGAAACAGCTTTTTATTTCTTGGTGAGCTAGTCATAGAACCCTTTTCAGCCATGGCTATGGCCAAATACCCACAAATCATTGCATGAAATCACATATAAGTTTGTAGAAAAAGTCACACTGGACAAAATAACACATACATAGCAATCATAAAATTGCATATTATTACTGTAGAAAAAATCATTAGCAAAAGGTACAACAGGTAAGTGAAACAATGGTAAGGTAATACAACAGTGGTAAAATATGCATAATATAAAATAATAGCAAAATAGATCACTAACAAAATGGAAGTTTGACCTTTATTAGGATGAAAATGTTATGGTGTCATACGTGGTAACATGGGATATTTGGCAAGATTAATTTTTTGGTAGAATGGACATTGTATAGACTAGAGCATTACCGAACACTGAAGAAGTGGCACATTGGATCACTGGTAACAACAGAACATTAGAAAAGCTGAAACACTGTCAACACCAGAAACGTGGGGAAGTTTACACATATTGATGAATTTAGAAACATTAGCAAGTTTAGAAAAGTTAACAAAAACTTGAAACACTGACAACAAATTGGAACATGAAAAAAGAGACAAGTCAGATGAAACTTTTAGTAGCAGAATAGCATTAAGTCAAAATATGTTATTCAAAATGTTACTCAAAGGATAAGAGCAATTTAACTAGATAATCAGTGTGTATATTATGTTAGGAGCATATGCACAGTTTTAACAATTATATGTAATGGGTGGCTTTCATGGTTTTAGGAACAAGTACTTGAGATGCAAGGGATTGATTAACAATTTCCCAAATGCATCCTGCTCATTTCTTATTCCATCTGAGAGATGATTCCAGGTGGCTGGTAAGATTTTAGTAAAAGCTCTTTCTGCTATGTTTATCCAAATATTGGTCTCTTTAGAGTCATGACCAGCATAGTACCTTAATTTTGAGTTCTAAGTGAAAAGGTAGAATATTTAACTTGTAGCCTATTTGCAAGTGACAGACAGCAATCCTAACGTGAACAGCTTGAAAATGGGAAGGCAAGTAAAAGGACTGACCTTACAGTAATTAGTAACCTCCTTGTTTTCCCAGCAAAGCTGTGCTCTAGGTTGAATTAAGGGCTACATTGGGAAGGTGCAATCTAATATTAGTATGACTGGAATAATCCTAATAGCCAGAACGCTGGAGATAATTTTTAGCACATAGTCTGTAAATATCCCAACATGAAACTTAAAAGAAATGGTTAGGTTGATTCAGACCCCAGGTATCTTTACTGTTGAGTCTGGAAATGGTAAAGTTAAATTGGTGATAGATTCAAACTACTGCTAGTTATTTAAATCTTTCTAGAGCTGGCTTAATTTATTCTGATTCATCCACTATCAGACATTGCTAAAATCTTTTTTGCAACTCTTTGGAGGGCTGAAGTTGTTTTTGCCTGGCTTAATGAGAAGGGTATTTGCATTCATGGTCACCTCCATTTTTGAAAGATGAAATGTTAGGTCAGTAGTAAGCAAGGAGAAGAGGATCATCACTAAAGACAATGCTGTGGAACCTCAATTCTAATGGTATATACATTTGAATAGAACAGGCCTGAGACAACCAGAAACTAACGATGTATACAGTGGCAGATTCTAACAGGGGCAATTCAGTTGGCTGCCTGAGCTTCACAGCTCCAATGGGGCCCATGACCAGCCAACAAAATAATTTAATTAAAAATGTTCTTATGTTTATAATTGCTAATTTTGGATAGCTTATTTGCTGAACATAATAATCACTGACAAAACATGTTTACATTTAGTAAAATACATGAAACATTAAATAATACGCACTGTGAGTGCTTCCTCTGTATACAGGCAATGCCTACAATATGCACATGTACAGCACAGGCCAGTGCACTATTTTATTTATATATCTATATTTATTTATTTCTAAGTAAAGAAACAATTCTTTACTTAAAACTAAACAGCCCCCATGATTACATGTACAGTGCAACAACATTCTGATTATTGCCTTTCCATGATTCATTCAGAATGCAATGAGCAGAAAGCCTGCAAGTGTTAAATAGTAGAATAGAGAGTTGTGGGCTACTCTAGAGGGCCATAGTAACATGAGGGTATTTTTTATCCTGGCAGGCAACCAGATGTAGCAATGATAGTTGCAGTCAGTAAATAAGGGGGATGCAGGCTGGCTGTGGATGAGGGCAACTTCTAATTCTTCTGATTGACTCAGTTTAAAGTCTGAATACATTGCTTTGTGGTCAGAGCTTGGGTGTAAAATGAAGTTGAAACTCTTCCTGATTTTGTAGACTGTCCTTGACTTTGTCTCCTATTTTGGTCTATGCCACATATTTTCTTCTGGCAAATCATTGAGGATTACAGCCACTAATTAGAGGGGGGGGGGGTCATACTGTGGACGAAAGCAACTTACTCTTGTTATTTGATTGTTTTTTTAAATCTGGATGAAAACAACTTGTTTGCTCAGTTTAAAGTCTGACTGCATGTTGATTGATCATTTTAATGTCTGACAATATGAATAGCTTGCATTTGTATGAATTACATTGGAATATTTATTATCTAGTGACTGTAAGTGACATAGTTGAAAATGTCCCTGATTTCAAAGAATGTCCCTGACTTTGCTTTATGTTGTTGGTCTGTGCCTCACAAATTATGTGGTTTTCTGGCAAACCCTTGATAAGTGTAGTCACTAAGTAAGGGAGTGGCTGTGGGTGAAAGCAACCTACCCTCTTGTTGTTTGCTTATTTTTAAATCTTTCTTTATAGGACTAGTGTATATTTGTACCAAATACAATGGAATATATATTCCTGGGTGACTGTGTGAAACATAGTTGAAACTGTCCCTGGTTTCACAGAATGTCCCTGAGAGCTTCACACTTTTAGTCAGTGCCTCAGGACTAATGTGCATTTTTCATGTTCTTGTAAAATTTTATACTATTTATATAAGGTTGATAATGGAATGTATCTCTTTATTCTAATGATTTTCAAAGGGAGATCTCGCAATGCTTAGGAGCATCCAAAGGAAATTTGCAAGGAGAAATATTGGTTGTCAAATCCTTACTTATTAAGAACATGTAGAAAAAAATATTTATTTTCTATTAGTTACCATTGGCTGTGGGAAAGAATTTGTTTCATTTATCAAGCTCTCAGTGATGAAGAACTGAGAATTTTGTTAAATATTGAAATGTTACACAATCAAGTAGAACATCACATGGTACCATTTAGACATTCCAAATTGCAATATACAGAACCTCTTTAAGATCAAAGTGGTTAAGTCAGGCCATTATTATATAATAGAATAAACTGAATTTCTTTCTTTCTTTATTTAGTTTTGGTGCTCCCCTTCCACATCGTTCTTACCGGCCCAGCCAGCAGTGCTCCAAACCCATGCTTGTTCTACAAGCTAGTTTCCTAGCCCCCAGAATTACTCCAAAATTACTTTTTCCAGTTGTGGATCCTAAAGGCATCCCGGGGACTCAGACATCTTTGTGAACTATTTTAAAGGGTATTTTCCCCTAAAGCAGAAACACAATTGTGAGTAGATAGCAACTTGGGTGTCAAGGTACAGCTGGGATGGACCGATTTCAGATGTATAAGCAACAGTTTCTAATGACACCAGGTGATCTGTGACAGCATTAAAAGATCTGGCCTGGGTTCTTCAATTGTTTGGAACTACTGAGAATGAGATATTCAAACAGCTTTTTTAATTACTTTCTAGAATAACTATAGGGCTGCTATTCAATTACCTTTACTTATTTCACGACACACACACACACACACACACACACACACACATATATATATATATATATATATATATATATATATATATATATATATATATATATATATATATATATATATATATATATATATATATATATATATATATATATCTTGTTTGTCATCATATGTGGCAATTCTACATTGTGTTTTCAGACTTTACAAGGATTGTCAAAAATTAATAAGTCAAATTAATAAAGTAATTGGAACTATAACGACAGATCCACATGATGTAACAGAAATTAACAGAATACATTATTGTGCAACAAAACTAATAACAGACATGGTATTATGAAGAAAGCATAAATTAGTAAAGGAAAATAAAAAGGCAAATAGATCCCCACCATGGAAGCACTGACTAGAAACACTTGTGAAAAATTTTAAAAAATATCATTATTGGAAGAATACAGACAAGGATATCAGTCTAAAATTATAGAAAAGTAAATGAGCTAAAGCAAAAATACACTATCAAAACTGATCCAGATTTGAGTTATATTATCTCTAGCAATAAATTAGAAATCTCTGCACAGACTGAAAAACTTAGGAGATACACTGAGAAAGCTAAAGAAAGGATCCAAAACAAACAGTTTATGGATGACCCAAAGAAATTATACAGGGAGCTAGGAATGAAAACAGCAATACTTGAGACACCATCAAGAACAGAGGAAATCAATATATTCTGGAGAAATATATATGAGAACCCAGATAAGCACAATAAGGAGGCTGAGTGGATAAAAGAAGTAAAACAACAATTAAGAGACTGTGATGTAGAAGATATGGATTGGAATGAAGTAACTGCTACTGAGAAAGAGATGAAGTAAAGAAAGTCTCCCAAATGGAAAATGCCAGGTTCATAGGTTCATAAGTAGGTACTAGGCTATCAGCCCAAGGGCCTATGTAAGCCTAGTCAACAAGGTTCCCTGGCTTACGCCACCCAAGAAAGTTATTTTCCTGTGCCACTGTTGAGTGTCCAGATACTATAATTAACTTTTGGTTAACTGTAATGACATCTTTACACCGTGATTTAGCGTTAAGTAAAACCTACTTATAAGTACACCCTGAAATGACACAGGACAGGCTAACAATGGGGAAAACCATACTCATACTTAAACTTGAAACTGCAGATCACCTTAAGAATTATTGCCCAATAGCCTGTCTCCCAACAACATATAAATTATATATGGAAAAATGATGCAAATAGAGTATACAGTCATTTAGATAACAATTCAATCATGGCCAAAGAACAGAAGGGGATTAAAATAAATTCATATGGAACAAAGGATAACAGTTTGTTAAACAAAGCCATAATGGAGACCTGTAAAATGATCAGGAATCTCAGTATGGCATGAATAGATTACAAAAAATCATTTGATAGTATCCCTCACTCCTGGATTATAGAATGCTTACAGATGTACAAGGCCCATCAAAAACTGATAAATTTTACTGTAGTTACTATGAAGAAATGGCAATCCACTTTGCAGATGAAACACAAAAAAAAAGGATATGTTGCTATCCAGGGTGTGAAAATCCAGCATGGAATATTTCAAAGTGATTTTTTGTCACCATTACTGTTTTGCCTTGCACTCAGTCCATTAAGCTGTTTATTCAACAGCCTAGTAGATTCAGTTTACCTCCAAGAAAATTATCAAATGAAAGGATATCTCATCTACTTTTTGTGGATGATCTAAAACTGTATAGTTCATCAGAATGATTTCTGAATGAAAAGCTACAATTTGTTAAAGCCTTCTCAGATGACATAGAAGTGTCATTTGGCCTCAACAAAAGTGCAAACATTTGAATGAGGAAAACTGAAGACTCATGAAAATATAAATCTTGGGAAGGAATGTGATATAAAAGATTTGGACCAAGTAGGAGTATATAAGTATCTTGAAATTGATAAATGGGCAGTGATACAGCATGAAAAAAATGAGAATAAAGTTCAGTAAGGAAAATTTTAGAAGACTAAAATTAATACTGAAAACTGCTTTAACATTTAGAAATAGACTTCACTCTATAAATCAACTTGCGCTTCCTGTTTTAAATTATAGCTTTAGGGTGATTAGCCACAAAAAGAACTGGATAATCTTTTTTTTTTTTTTTGACAAGAAACACCTTTATTGAATTATCACTTAATGACACAGGCAATCATACATTTATATAAATGAAAACAAACCATATTGATATATTTTCAGTTACATGCATTATACATCACTTATAATACTCAATACAGGCATTGTCAGTCAAATATTACATAGCTTATCAATTCCTGCCTTCCCTTAAAACTCATTTTTCCTCCAAAACATTATTATGCATGTATTGTTCCCACAACTCCCATTCATGTCTATGTAATTTGCTCTTATCCTTTTCTAAAGATCCTAATTCCCGTTCTTTTATTTCTGTTACTATATTCATTACTTCTAGTATCATTGGCTTAGACTTTGGTTTCTGTTATCTAGTGATTGCTTTTTTGGCTGCCACCAGAATTAAACTCAGCAAGGCCTTACCATGTCTAGGCAATTCTGATTCTGTATCACAGCTCAAAAAATCATTTATTTAGTTACACCCATTTCCTCACGCAATATTTCTGACAGAATAGTCTACAGGGAATTTTTAAAGCCTGCCAACTCATTACATTCCCAGAAATATGGTCCCAATTACCTTTTTCGTCCCCATCAAACCACCAACATTTGCAATCTACTTGAGGAAAAATTCTTTGGAGTCTGCTAAAAAAATACCTATTCAAACACTTTCAAGCAAAGATCCTAAATCTTCTAGATGTTGCTGCGTATTTGGGAGCCATACATATATCCTCCCATTGTTTCTTTGTGAATTGCTTATCCAGTCTCTCTTCCCAATTGATTCCTATAGTATAAGCCCTATTAATTATCCCTTTTTAAGATCATAAAAGAGATGGATAAGCTTGACAGGAACAAAATGCTCCATGCCAATTAAATGATATACAAGAACCAGTGTTTGCCAAAATTATATGCATCCCTTGGTCTGAAGGAGGCATGGGCCTTCTTGAAATTGACTATACATACAGGTCGTTGATTGTGGGATTGTATATATTTATTGACATCATTAGATCCAAACATATTGAAAGTTCTAAAACATGAACAACATCAATCTAAGATGACCTTTTTGCTTAGGTTAGCAGAAGCTTGTAGGATAAAAACAGACATGTAAATCCAACCAAATGTGGATAAAAATAAAGTGGCAACAGAAAGTGCAAAAAAGCAAAAGAAAGAAAACAAAGAATGGGATAAGGAAAAAAGAAAAGATAACTGAAAAGATCACAATTATAGCAAGAAGTATAGAGATCTGCTGGAATAGCCACATGTTGACCAAGAGTTGTTGTGCAAATGGCTTATATCGGGTTAATTTAAACCAAAAGAAGAAAGGTTAATATTGGCAGCCCAAGATAGTGGATTGCTTACTAGATGGTGAACAAAATCTATTGAAAAGCTAGGAGACCCAGACAAATCTAGGTGTTGCTGTATTAAACTCTAAACAATTACACATCTTCTTGCAGGGTACAATACACTTATGGCTGAAGGTTTGTATACTGAAAGACATAACAATGCAGCAGACTGGAGATTTTGTAAACATTACAACACAGAGACAGCTGAGAGACATTGGAAACATGAACTGCAAAGAATTGTTCAAAATAATGAAGTAATGATTATGTAGGATCACACCATATCAGTAGCTAAGAAGGTGGAAGCAAACAGAACAGAAATTGTAATTCAAGGAAAAAGACAGAAATAGCTTTGATTATTAAAATTGCTGCACTCAGTGACTACAATGTTTTACAAAATGAAAGACTTAAATTCATAAAATATCAAACTTGCAAGCAGAAACTACAGCAACGTGGAGTAAGGATATACAGATTTCTCCAGGTGTAGCAGGAGCATCTGGGCTAATAAAATAGAATCTTCAAACATATTCAAATATGCTACCAATAAAAGTAACCCCTTATGAACTGCAACAAGAGGCAAGATTGGTTACATTGTGGGTGCTGAAAAACAGTACTCATATCAAATGTCAAAGACTGATGCAAAACTGATTTCATGAACCTTAATTATGCCCTGACTTAGGAATGGTGGTTGCCCCCATCATCCACTTATCATTTTAAAAAACATACTCAACCTTCAAAATGCTACCCAAGCATATAGGATAACTGTTACCATCGATATCCCTAAAAAACTATTTTAAAGATGCATTCTTTTCACACAAGCATTCTTTGTACATTTCTATGCTGTAAGCATACACTTATACAGTTCTAAACATTCTGTACTTTTTGAGTTTTGAGGTTTCTACCAAATTCTCAGAAAAAATTAACTTTTTTGAGTGCATTGAGTATCCCAAACTACACCCTTGATTACAAATTACAGTTTTAGGTATTTAAAGTGTGTCATAGTGCACATTTTGGGGCAAGGAAGGGTGATCTTATAAATAAGAGAAAGTGAAACAAACGATACAGTAAGTACTTATTGAGAACATGTGGTTTAGTAAAATAAGATAGTTATGAACAACTGCTATTACTGCCTGCCATTGGGTATTTCAATATAGGCATGCTTTGGTGGAAGGGCTAAAGACTGCCAGAAGCAGATATTACAGTGGAAGGGTTGGATTAAGGATGGAGGTAGACTGCTATACCTTGCAGATCAACTGGGGTAGCATATACTGCTGAAAGTTTGAAAAAAAAGGATTTGCATCAAAAGATTTGCCTTAGCTTGTTGAAGAGATTATTCCATTTGTTGAGGGCTGAGCTTAAGAAATATAAGGCGAAAATAGAAATGCAGGTTTTACATTCATGGAGCACTTGATATTCTCTTGTTCATCCATCAGACTTGATCTTCAAGTGCTAGAACTAGCATTTGTTCAGTTTCTTAGTTCATATCTTTGCAGGCATGATCTGTACGTGTGCTTATTAGCACGTTCAGGGTAATCTGAAATTAACGCACCTTAAAAAAAAGTTGAGAGACATTACACTGCTGTCAATAACTATTCTTTCTCCAAGCTGCAGCAATGTCACAGTGAGAATAATGAAGTTTGGATCATTTAGGGGCAAGCCCCTCATGGCCCCTCCCCCCTCGTGTAAAAACTTGTTTTTTGTATCATTGTTACTTGCAAATATTCTGGGAATGCTTGTACTCAGGCTATAATTTAGAAGATCACATGCAATGAAAGTTTTTGGTTGTGAGCATGTGAACTTGATCCTGGTGGAGCAGAAGATGCCATTAGGATCTGGTGTGGCACAACCAGGCAAAGCTGAGGAGTGGAGATATATGGTAGGACTCTGTAGGTTTTTGTGACCTGACTGTGTGGTTAATGAAAGATAAAATGATCATGACCTAATACTTCGGTGGAACCTGTGATGCAGGGAGTAGAGCTTGCAAGGATGGATAAGTCTAGAAACAGGTAGAACAAAATGACAGATATAACTCTGGACTAAGTTAATCTGCTGGGTAGTGAGGAGCACACTACAGATTTATAAATATATAACTAACAGGGAGGGCCCTGGGGCAAGAAAAATGAGTGTGAAGCCATGACCAGCAAGTTGGGAATCATAGAAAGAACAGAAGTGGCTCTAAATGCATGTTTTAAGTATAGTACCTGTGGCATTACAGATGTTTAGGATACAGGCTTATAGGCTTTAAAAGGAAGGTGCAAGGTAACCAGGGTATCCGGCGTAAGTAACATTGATGATTTTCATATTTTGATTGAAATGAGGATGGGTAACATGTAGAGACCTGAGAACTTAACAACACTATTACTTTTGATGATATTTAAAAGAAATCTATTTTAGGAGAGCTAGTTTTACACAGAAAGCAAAGTCATTCAGGAAGTCTGTGGACAGAATCTCTACTGATAGTAGATGCTTGCAGAAAATGACATCACCGACATATCGGAGTGTCTTACAGTAGATAAAGAGCAGGAAAAGCTGCCTGGCTGATATCTACACAGAAAAAGAAGGGACTCATAATGGAATCTCCAGGGATTCCAAACCTGGCTGCTGGTGGAACTAAAATGATATCCTTGAATTTGGTTAGCAAACTGCAGTTTCACAAACACATAGTCATGTAAGCACAGAAAAGATCGCCCAGTTTTTATAGTACAAGTTCATGATTTATGTTGCTGAAACACATACACACCATTCTCCACCTAATGATCAGAGTTATAGATTACTTTTATTTCAGAAATGCATGTAGATGCTCTTATTTTGTTAGCTGCTCAAGTTAACAGTGTTAATATTAAAAAGGTGTCCCTTTTTTGAAAGGTTCCCAGCTGTATTGTGTGGCAACTTTATATTTTTGCATCACATTTTGGTCCGTTTTTCATAAAATTGTGGTTTTCTGGCAAATTAGTGGCAAGTCATTAAAGATTGAAGTTAGAAAATAATGGCAGACATTTGAGTTTCAGATTTTATACCCTTCAGAAAATTCGTACTAATGCAAGATCTACTACTGTTCTATTATCTAAGTTAATAAGAGCAATATTTAAAAATTGGCCTTATTTTTGGGCCTGTGTCCCACTTCTAGTTCTATGTATGGTTTTGCCCAGATTTCTTGCTCTGAAGTTGAGAGGTATGAGTATCAGAGCCATCACTGTCAGCCAGAGACATTTCAAATTATGACATACTTATTGCACCCCACCCCCCATTGTAGTGGCTCTGGATGTGTCCAAGGAAGGCAAGGAGCAGTTATGCAGTGTAAGTGTGCAGAGTATTCCCCCATCCAAGGTAGATCACAAATACGACCGTGGCTTTTCATCTGTCCTTGATTTTGCAGAATGTTCTGATTTTCTATCGGATTTTTATACTGTTGATTTATGATTCTTATTATTCAGGAACTGCATGCTGTCACAGTGCCCTGTTGCTCTGTTTAAGTAGCCATGGTTTAATGAACATCAGGTAAGCTTGTCGGAGATTGTAAGATGCAAGTAAGCTTTAGTAAGCATACTGTTAAAGAATTACCAGCATTGAAAGCCTTTTTGTTGTTGCCATGCAGAGAATATTTACATAACTAGATAATGTATAAGCCTTGGGTATTGAAATGCATATGACAGTATTTGTAATAAAAGGACAGGATTACAGTATTTTCAGAAGCTCATTACATTTTATTGGAGACCAGTGTCTTATAGCAGTGTCTGTGTGTTAGTACACTTGTAGTTGGGTGGCTTTAATGGTATATGGTAAATAAGCATTGCTACCTTACTTAAAAGCCAAGCCCTGCAACAACTAGGTAAGCTCCACACTGAAGTCAAAACACAATAGCTCTGATGGGTAAATGTACTCTGTAGTAATCAAAAAAGGCAAATGTTTGAAATAACTACAGCTTATGTGCAAACACAATAGGTAGTGATGAAACAATGCTCTGCTAAAAATGCTTTAATGCACTACATTGCTGAGCTGCAGATCAGTTATCACTGGCTACCAGGATTTCACCCACTTCAGATCAAGCACGGTGCCGTTCAATGCAACCTTCCCAGAACTAATTCAAGTTTGACCAGAATTATTTGGGGTGTGTGTGTGTGTGTGTGTGTGTGTGTGTGTGTGTGTGTGTGTGTGTGTGTGTGTGTGTAAGAGGGAGGTAGCATACCCTCGGCTGTCCAGGTTTTTGCAGAATGTCCAGATTTTTGCCCCATATTCCTCCTAAAAAGGATTGAAGTTGCTAAATAATGACAGACATTTCAGTTTTAGACATCATATCATTTAGAAAAATGCATACTAACACAAATCCTGTTATTCTTGCAATTTTCTAAGTTTGAGAGCCATATTTATAATCTGTCCCTATTTATTTTAGGCTTTGTCCAGATTTCTTGCATTAAGGTTGAGGCCTTGAGGGGTGTGGTATGTTTGTGTGTGTGAGAGAGAGAGAGAGAGACAGTGAAATGCCCAGGTTAGAGTTAGCAGGTGGAATTTATTTTCAAGTGCATTTTCAAGGAACTGTGAGGTTTAAGGGAAGTGAAGTTTACTGCTGCTCATGCCAAGTCTATTTACAATGTGCAACTGTTTTGTTTAGCAAATGGTATCTCTATTGTGGTATAAAGTTTTAAAGCTATGTTAGTAGCACCACAAGTAGAATACTTGCATCTTAATGTAGAGGCTTGAGGTTTTATTCCTACAGCATGTACATTTGTATGCTGCAGTCCTGAGGATGTCCTCCTTTGGATGAGATGCCTAATAACTATGAACCTGTTTTTCAGCTTGCCATCCATTTTCTATTACAATATACCAGCTTACCATTTTTTATTAATTTAACATAGGCAATTTATTCTTTGACGGCAGCAGGCACTGAATTTGTAGATTAAACACTGAAATATACAGTTGTTTTCTAGCAACAACCTCTTCATTAGTTTCAGATATCTTTAATGTGGAATTATTCAGATTACTTTTACTTCGGCAGAGATTGTGTGTATTGACTGATTGGTGGATTGTAATGAGTGGCCTTTTATGGTTGAAATGTTCTGAATTGGGCAGTTTGTCGTTATTGGTTTGTATATTTTGTTTCATTGCTTACTGGAAAAATGTTCAAAACTAAAAATTTAAAACACACTAAGTGTTGCTGTATAATGCAAGGGATATAATTCAATTATATATTATAATTAATACAATCAGGTAAATCAAATAACTTTTGCATGGCCCTAACAGTGTGCAAGGAGCCTATGCTTGAAAACAGTTCAAAGGTAAATAACCTGCCACTGGCCAGATGCATTTTCTTTGAATGTGGGTTTCAATGCTGTTTCATTGAATGTGAGTTTCAAAAGTAGATAAGCTTTAATGCCAAGTCTGTTTTTGTTGTAAGACTATTGCTTTGTTTAGGTTTAGTAAATGTCTATCAGTGTTTGGGCGATAATGTTTGAAATAAAAGTTGTAAATTAAATCCAACTGCCTGTAACCATTGTAGAACTAAAGTATAAAACAGTATGCACACAGAGATTTGAACAGTGTCTATGTAATGGGACTCTGGAATGGCTGTGTGGGCGGGGCTTGGGGTGGGTGGACTTGGGCGGGGCTGTGTTGGCAGGGGCGGGGAGAGCTATGTGGGTGGGGCTCTGGGTTTGCACCCCCCTGCAAAAAATCCTGCGGGCTCCCTTGCCTGGATACCAGCTATGCTCCACCCCAAATAAAAAAGCTCTGCAGAAAATGATATTTCAATGTCTTACTACAGCAGTATCAAACAGAAAAAGGAATATGCTGTTCTGTTTTGTTTAAGGTAGGATCTAGCATACAAAAAGGCATTAACCCTTTTCTTTTTTTATTAAGTTAAAAATTGCACATGTAATATATAAATGTATTATTTTATCCTTTAGGCTTATCAGGTGATAAGCAATGGGGGCTCCATGAAAGCCCTGACTTCTAACAATTCAGTGGTGCTTTGAGGCTCTCTGTCCTTGGGAATTCATATCTATGGTCATTGAACTTAGAATATGGTGACAGATGTTTGAATTTCAGATTTCATACCCTTCAGAAAAGTCATACTAAATGCAAGACCTAGTATTTTATTAACTTTCTAAGTTTGTAAGAGCAATATTTAAAAATTGTCCTTATTTTGGGCCTTTGTCACACTTTTATTTATGGCTTTGCTAAGATTTCTTGCCCTGAGGTTGAGAGTATGACAAATGTCAGGGTCATCACAGTCAGCCAGAGACATTTCATACTGTGACATACTTGTTGTACCTCACTCCCCCATGTATTGACTTTGGATGTGTTAAAAGCAAGGCAAGGAGCAGTTATGCAGTGCAAGTTTGCAGACAAAGTATCCCCCATCCAAGGCAGACACAAGTACACAGTGGCTTTTCATTTATCCTTGATTTTGCAGAATGTTCTGGTTTTCTGTCATATTTTTATACTGTTGATTTATGCTTCTTATTATTCAGAAAATGCATGTTGTTGCAGTGCCTGTTGCTCTGTGTTTAAGTAGCAATGCTTTAATGACCATCAGGTAAGCTTGTCTGAGATTGTAAGATGCAAGTTAGCTTTAATAAGCATACTGTTAAAGAATTATCAATATTGAAAGTCTTTGTTGTTGTCATGAAGAGAATATTTACATAACTAGATAACGTATAAGCCTTAGCTATTGAAATGCATATGACACTATTTGTAATAAAGGACAGGATTACAGTATTTTCAGAAGCTCATTAGATTTGTTGGAGACTTGCAGTCATCTTTGCAGGCTTTACCCATAAACTAAACAGAATGCCAATCTATCATGTGTGGTCCTTAACCTGTGCAGTAATCCTTTAAGCAAGTTATTTATCTTGAGCTTTTCTTGTTTGCTGTTAATTTTTGACTCTGATCAAGTTTTCCCCATGAAACAAGAAAATAGTTGTTGTCAGGCAGCAGATCTTTTTGGGATAAGAAACATTTTTACAAGTGGGGATATCACAGAGATTGCTACTTTCAGCATGTTACTTGGTACTTTTATAAATCTGAATATAAATTATAATTAGAACTGCAGTGCAAGGAAAAGTGGTTTTAGCTGAGTGCTGCTTGTTCTTTTATACTTGATTTTACTGACATTTCAGTAATGTATTTAAAAGCAATGTATTTTTTATGCCTCACAACCTTTTTGTTTCCATCTAGATATTAAGTAAGCTGTCATGTAGCCAATGCACTGAAATATTTTTTTTCTCCACTTCATTTTGTCTTGATTGGACTTTTATAATGACGATTGGGCACCCAGGGCAGTGTATTTAATTGAAGTACCAGTTTTTGTGGTTTTGAGCATAGCCCCTCCCCTTTCTAGTTGTCCCCACCACTTGACATTGTCCCCACCCATTCAGCTGTCTCCTGTAGCCCTCCTTTGATTTGAAGTCACCAGCCGCCACTGGGTTTCAGTAGCTGAGAGCTTCTCATTAATTTTATCAAGATAAAAACCCTTATTCATTATAACATCGGTTCATAGGTTCATAGGTGTGTACTAGGCTAATGGCCCTGGAGCCTTTACAAGCCTAGCCCCCCCAAAAAAAATTGTCCAGGCTCTGTGCCACCTGATATTAGTTCACAGTGCCCCTATCCATTAGGGCAACTAGAGTGATCCCTGGGGTGAACTTTCTGTTACCCATCCACTTGTCAAGATTGCTCTTGAATAGGGCCAGTGAGGTGCTCTGCTTGACATGAATGGGAAGCTTATTCCAGAGTATGGGCAGTCTTTGAGAGATGAACCTGTCCCTCCAACATGTTGTGTTGATTGTGGTAATGAGGTTGTGATCTCTGGAGCGTGTGGCATGGGGGAATTGGGATTGCTTTAGGTGTAGCATTTTAAGTAGGGCTGGGTCATTCATGGCTTTGTAAGTCAAGCAGAGGTCACCTCTAAGTAGATGATAAGAGACTGAGAACAGCTGAAGTTTCTTGAGTCTGTCCATGTAGGACAAGTGTTTAAGGCATAGGATCTTTTTTGTGAGGTACTTTTGTGGCCTCTCCAGCTGTTGTAGGCGTTTGATCAGGTACATACCAAACAGGGTGTTATATGCCTCTCCCTTATCAGCAGGGTGAATAATCAAGTTCCCAGCACTTTGCAGCAGTTCAGTGGCTGCATACTCACCTCAACTGAGATTAAAAAAACTTCTTATTCAGCAAGGAGAAATATATTCACTATTTCTTCTGGCCTAGGTGATTGCACATTAAAGGTGATAATCAGAAGTGGCTCTTTGCTTGCAGGGGGAATGGGCAGCCTATAGATAAAAACAAAGGGTAGTTAGGTGACCACACTGAAATGATCATAGTCATGGCTGACTAGGTGAGTACCATGTATAGTGTGTCAGTGCTACAAGTTGAAGTACATTATCATGACCATTTGTTCTTTCATGTTTCTCACAATCAAACATCAGATGTGGACACAACAGGTTCATGTATTTTGGTCACAGGGGTGAGGAGACATGGTGTCTCTGTCTGAAACCATAGGGTAGGGATTTAACCACTGTTGACTTATCTAGGATATGGCTTATCAGGGGGGATTATATGTGTCTAACACAGCTAATTTAAAAATATGTTACTGTGGGAATTATACCTTTCTTTTTAAATGAGACATCACAAGTGTTCAGGAGCAAGGTCTGTATGAAAGCAAAGACCAATACTGTTTAAAAATCCTTATCACTGTTTGTTGAATGGAACCAATATATGCTTCTGCAAAGATAGATGTGGTGTTGTGAGTATTTGATAGTGTGTGTGTGTGTGTGTGTGTGTGTGTGTGTGTGTGTGTGTGTGTGTGTGTGTGTGTGTGTGTACGCATGCATGTTTGTCTGAATGGTCACTCTGTGGGAGGTAGGTATGGGCAACCAACTTGTGTGTGTGTGTGTGTGTGTGTGTGTGTGTGTGTGTGTGTGTGTGTGTGTGTGTGTGTGTGTGTGTATTTGTGTGTATTGGAGTGTGTTCAGGTGTATTAGTGAGTGTTTCCATGTGTGTGAGTGAGTGTGTAGGAGCTTGTTTGTGGCTGCTTGGATAAGTGTGTGTGTGTGTGTGTGTGTGTGTGTGTGTGTGTGTGTGTGTGTGTGCACGTGTCCCTGTAGGGAGATGCCTGTGCTACAATTGTACAAGTTCAGGTCTAACAGTGCAATGTTCATTTTAGAGACATGGGAATGAGTTGCTAATGTGATGTTTTTCTTTGTGGCATTACCTTGTCTTTGAATAAAGATTTCTGTTGTGCTAATTGACCAACTTGTGTTAGCTAATTAGGGTTGGTGGAGAGAATCTCTCTCAATTCCAGTGTTTGTCAGTTATGAAAGAAGTTACAGTAAACAATCTGGATCTGAACTTGAATTTGAACTGCTGAAAAGAAATTATACAGGCATGTTTAAATATTTGAACACCTGTAAACATTGTTTGCATTAACCCTAATCTGCTCATTCTGTACACTAAAAGAATTACATCCAGTATTTAAAATGTGATTGTTTGCAAAAAAATTGCAAAACCATGAATATTGCTGAAAACTTAAATACAAAAAGAATATAATGATAGGCCACTTAGATGCCATACAGGGCTAAAGCCCTAACTATGTTTCAGCTGACCAGGGTGTGATTATTGTCTCAGGGAAGTGAAGGATTGGCAGGGAGGAATGAGGTTACCCTCCCTAGTGGAAGGGTGGTTCTGTGGGCATCACCTGCAGCATTCCCTGGTAGAGGTTAGAGATGTTGCTATTGGGAAGCATGCTTGGGGGGGGGGGGGTAGTGTGATGACATGGCGAAGCCGCTGTGAAGATAGGCAAAACTGCCACATGTCCCTATTGCACACCCAGTTCTCAGATTCAACCACAAGAATCATGTGTGTGGGGGGGTAACTTTGAGAAAAATTTAGCAGTCACAGCCAAGGATAACCATAAGGCCTTATACAGCTATGTACATAGCCTAAAAGGTAGGACCCAAGCATGTGCTGAATTAGTGACTAACGGTATCACAGACACTGATCCTGCAATGACAGCAAACCTGCTAGTGGACAGATTTGGGGAAAATTTCACTCCCCTATCCCCTCCAAATGTATCACAAACCTTGCCCCCAACCCCCCCACATATCCAAAGAGCAGGTCATTAAAGCCTTGTCTAAGGCAAAAAATGCAGCCTCTATGGGACCAGCCGGCATCCCAGGCTATTTTCTAAACAAACTAAAACATGAACTAGCATCACCATTAAGTACCCTATTCAATCACAGCATAATCACAAGCTTTGTTCCTGCGGAATGGAGAACAGCAACAGTTATTTCCCTCCACAAAGGTGGCTTGGCAAGAGACCAAGGGAATTATAGACTCATAAGTCTGACCAATCTCACCTGTAAAACCATGGAACATATCGTGGACCTCATAAATAAAGACATAGGAGACCTCCAAACCCTGGATCCAACCCAATTCGGCTTTGTCAGGAGCAGATCCTGCCTTTTAAACCTAGTAGAGTTCTTCAAAAATGTGACCAGGGCCATTGATGAGGGCAAATCTGTGCACACAACATACCTTGCATTGGCAAAGGCTTTTGACACAATCCCTTCTGGTATTACAGATAAGCTTAGCAAACTGAATGTAAATCCCTTTGTTGTAAGATGGGTTGCAAACTTGCTCACAAACTGGTTATACACTATAAGAGTGGGTGACTCCACATTAGTCAGCAGACCTGTCACCAGCGGGGTGCCACAAGGGTCAGTGCTGGGCCCCCTACTGTTTGATATATACTTCTCAGAAGTTCAGGCCAAAATTAAGGAACTGTGGCTGACCAAGTGGGTGCAATTATTGAATCCCCAATCATGTCAGTATACTTCAGGAGGGTCTCACGCAGACCAATGACTTTTGTATTAGTCATGGTCTCAAACTGAATGTAAAGAAATGCATTATCATTCCCTTCTATAAAAACAATGTCCCTTCACACCATCAGATTAGCAACAATGCCCTATGTACTTATGAAGTGGTAAGAGATCTGGGATCACAAGTAGACTGTGACCTTAAGTTTGGTCACCATGTGTTTACTGTAGTAAGGAAGACTTTTTATGTAGCACACTTGATTAGCAAAGGCATCGCCTCTAGAGCAAAGAGGTTATAACCCCTCTATACTCATCACTAATCAGGCCCATAATTGAGTATAATGCCCCTTTTGGCATGTACTGTATAAAGCACTTGCAGCAACTGGAGAGACCTAAGATGTTTCTAACTAAGAAGTTCAAGGGACTACAGCACGTGCCTTACACAGACCAACTAAAGTCCCTGTCACTATATTTAGTATCATATAGACTTCTTAGGGGAGACTTATGCCTGGCTTACAGAGCAGTCTCCGACCCAAACCTAATGAATTTGCTGGGCATTTGTAAATCAAACAGGACTAGAGCAACCCATTCCAGGGACTTGAATATAGCCTGCAATTTGAACAGGACATGCTGGAGGGACAGATTTGTCTCCCAGTGACTGCTGTATCTTTGGATTAGACTTCCAATTCATAGGTTCATCGGTAGGTACTAGGCTATCAACCCAAGGGTCTAAGTAAGCCTAGCCAACAAGGTTTCCTGGCTTACACCACCCAAGAAAGTTATTTTCCTGTATCCCTGTCAAGCAGAGCCACAGACATGATCCCCAGGGTGTATTTCCTATTTCCCATCCACTCATCAAGATTTTTCTTGAAGATTGCTAATGAGGAACATTGTTTGACATAGATGGGTAGCTTGTTCCAGAATATGGGAAGTCTCTGGGACAGGAATCTATCCCTCCAGCATGTCCTGTTTATTGTGGAGACAAGGTTTAGGTCTCTAGAGCATGTAGCTCAGAGGGATTGGGATTTCTTTAGGTGTAGCATGTCCAACAGCTCTGGGTTTGACATAGCTTTATATATTAGGCAGAGATCACCTCAGAGTAGGCGATATGCTATGGAGTAAAGCTAGAGTTTTTTGAGATGGTCAGTGTAGGGCATCTGTTTGAGGCCAGTAATCCTCTTTGTGAGGTACTTCTGTGGACTTTCCAGCTGCTGCAGATGTCTTGTGAGGTACATTCCAAAAATGGCATTGTACTCTATAATGGGTCTAATGAGTGTCAAGTAGATGGGAACAATGATCTCTTTTTTTCCTGGATGAGAACCCTTTTGTAATGAGGTGTGCCAGGTAGAAAGTTTTCCTGACTACTGTGACAATGTGATTATCAAAGGAGAGACTACTGTCCACCTGGGTCCCAAGGTCTCTTATCACACCTTTGGCATTAAGCAGACTGCCGCCTATGTGGTAGTTCATGGGTACAGAGTTTTTACCAAAGGGGATGACAATGCACTTGAGCTTGAGGCCATGGCTCTGACACCAGGCATCTGTCTCAGTGAGGCCCTTCTGTAGGATGTCCACATCATTTGGGGACTCGACTATGGCTCCTAGTTTGCAGTAATCTGTGAAATTCATTAGCCAAAAGCCATCTGTGTTAGCCTGTACTTCAGAGAAGTAGATACCAAACAGGAGAGGTCCCAGGACTGAACCCTATGGTACTCTACTTCTCACTGGTTTGAAGTCAGATTTGGAGTCTGCCACTTTTACAGTGTGAGTTCTGTCAGTGAAAAAACACCAACGACCAGCAAGAACGATAGTGACCACACAGTAATGAAGATTTAATTTATTATATCTCCAAATCCAGACCGGTTTCGGCTATTCAGCCTTTATCAATGGATACAAAAAAATTTTTTTGTGAAATAAAACAGCCTGCATTTATACTGATCTCTAATTACCTGGAAGCAGTGTTACAGCACCACATAGTGGATGGAGTATCAAAATACATATACCATCTTAGTTGCAAAGCATACGACCAGTGACATTTAGTGCCAGAAATGTAAATATTTTCAAAGATAAAAAACAAAGTTTTGAAAAAAATTCTGTCAGTGAGGCAGTTGGCAACCCATCTTGTGATGTAGGGATTTATGCCTAGTTTAGTGAGTTTAGCTATAATTCCAGAATGGGGGATGGTGTTGAAAGCCTTGGAGAGGTCAAGATAGGCTGCGTGAACTACCTTACCCTCGTCTACAGCTTTGGTGACTACCTCAAAGAAGTCAATCACGTTCAGGAGGCATGATCTGCCTTTCACAAACCTGAACTGAGTGGGATCCAGAGTTTGGAGGTTACCAATGTCTTTGTTTATGAGTTCTATGATATGTTCCATGGCCTTACAGACCAGGCCTGTCAGGCTAATAGGCTGATAGTTCCTGGGATCAGTGGTGGCTCCCCCTTTGTGGAGTGGGATAACTGCTGCTGTGCACCATTCAGTGGGCACAAAGCCTGACATGAGGCTATGATTGAACATGGTGCTTAGGTGGGGAGCCAATTCATTCTGAAGTTCGTGTGGAACACAGCCTGGGATGTTGTCTGGTCCCATGGATGCTGTGTTTTTGGCTTCAGAAAGTGCAGCTTTTACCTGCATATTTGTGATTACAGGGACTCTGCATTCTTCCTGTATAGATATGGGCCCTTTAGGGGTGAGAGGGTGGGTAAAGGTAGCACTGAACCTATCTGCTAGGATGTTGGCAATATCAGTTGGTGCTGTAATTTTCCTGCCGTTGTGCTATAACTCAGAGCAGATCTGGGTGTTGCCATTGACATTCTTGACATAGCTATATAATGCTTTGTGGTTGTCCCTAGAATCAGTGGCGATTTTGTTTCATGTGAAGCAGGGCACCTCTGTGACACTGTTCAAAAGGAACCTGGATGAGTGAATGGCGCACCATAAATTCTTACTGGAGATAGCATCCACAACTCTCCTGGACATGGGCATTTATTACTAAATACAATCCTAGGTACTGACTAGAGAGTCTGTGGTATTACATTGGCTTGAAATGACCTCTGGGTTGATAGCCTAGTAACCTCCTATGATCCTATGATCCTATGAAATCATAAAGGATACTCTCTCAGTGGATGTTGATGACCAATCCTGCAGGATGCCATTAAGATCTTTGCCAGCCCCAGCCCTATTGGAGCACATTTGTGAGGTTAGGAGACAGCTGGTAGACCCAGCAAAGGAAATGGAGCACTGGGTAGGGAGCTGTAGGATGATTCAGAGGGGAAAAAAAGGTCCCTTCCAAAAAGGGTGATGTAATATACTGGTAGCAACTGAACTTGAGTTCCTTTAATATTTTGTTGCAGATGCTTTTACAACAATCCAAACATATAGGCACACAGATGCAACTTTACACTTAGCTGAGAGCTTATAGAGCACCTGATCCTCAAAGGAAACCTTTGTTAGAACCTACTTTTGTGGAGTCTTTCTGGATTCTCACTATAGTAATGAGACTAACTGTATACTTGATGGAAGTGCTTAACAGGCATGCAGCCCAGGAAGTGGCATGCATTATAAATGCTTAAGATCTTACTGTACATATCTGTATGTGACACTACTGGTTGTTAGCCACATGGAGAGATTATTAGAATGCAACACAAGGTCAAGCAGCTGTCTTGAACTAGGTCAGTCTTCTTATGACAGTTACGCTTTCTGAATCAACAATAAACATAAACTTCTGCTCCATGCATGTTGTATGCTTTCAGTATCTTTTTTGTATTTCTGTCAGGGTTATCAGAGGGGAAGATTGACCTGCGGTGGATGCTAAGCCTTGGAAGGGGTGCCTGTACCCTATAGATCTTATTTTTGTTTCCTTTTCGTATGTAAGCACTTGGAACATGTTTTTGTTCTTTTGCTTTGTTTTATTTCTGTTCCTAGGCTCAGTAGGTCAGTGAAGTTGTTGATGTACTTTCTTTTCCACCCACTGTCTCTTATATCACAGTGACTACAGGATCATAATTCCTTTAGAGCCCACATTGTGATCTCACCTCCTGCTTCTTTTTTGTCTTCTGAAGAACAAGGCAGTCGCATCACTTATTAACAGTCCCTTTAACATTCAAATCATGTAAGCAAGCATCTCTGGCTACTAGGGTAGTTATTAAGTGTAGTCTGTTGCCCAGAGAGGTTGTGAAATTATTCCCTAACCAGGCCAACTGAAGTTCTTCATGTGCATCACAGGGTTCTGATACTTCTTATAGGCTTGGCTCAGTATGTACAGTAGGAATTCAGACTTAAGAATTTTCCATAACTTGGTAACTAAAGAATGAAACAGTACAAGCACACTTCTACTCCCCCAATATCACAAGCAAAAGAAAACTGCACCTCTTCTAGAATAGATTCATCTAGACTCTCCCTCTGAGCCTGATAACCTGCTCTAAGTTTCTCCATCACTGCAGACATTTCACAATCACCCCATTAAAGCACATGTAGAACCTTAGCCTCACAACCAGTACCATGCCCTCAGTCTGGGAATCAGACATTGACAGACCTGCATCAAAAGATCACAAACTCTTCTCAGCCTCATCATTCTGTCTTATTTCAATACTTTCTATGCTTGGTATAATTCTTGAAAAAAAAATCTTTTACAACAAGTTTGATACTTACCTTTACAAATACCACTTACGTTCTCAGAAGCAGCATGGCTTTTGGACAGGTAGAAGTACCATGACTGCTTTCTGGACACAAACTAGTAACATCCTCACTAACATGGCTAAAGGCAATCTCATCTTGGGCCATATTCATTTACCTTGCTTCAGCCTTTAATCTGGATGACAACTCCATCCTATTATCCCACTTAAAAACTGATATCAGCTCTGGATCTACCCAATGATTCAAAGATTTCCTGATTTCCTGAACTTTTACAGTTAGAATTGAGCCTGTTTTATCAAATACAGCCTTAATTTGTTAGGAGTTCTTCAGGGATCAATTCTTGCTCTAATATTATTTTCCATTTGTATGACTAAACAACCTTTTGACCTACCTCATCTACAACTCCTCCTTTATGCTGATCATACGGTTATCTGCAGATCCAACCCTTGTCACATAATCTGAAATCAACTTCAAGTTGACCTTCTACAACAAAACAATTGACCTGTTCTAAAAAAATACTTCTCAGCCCTAAGCAAACAAGTCCATGCTGTTTGGCACACACAAGGTTCACTAAAGCCACTAGCCCTGTTCTTATCAAAGTCCTTGACAACAACTTAATTGAATCCACCACATCATTTAGATAGCTGGGCTTTGGCTTGACCATTTCTGCAACTTGTCAGACCACACTCAGAAAGTCAGATGAAAATATCAACTACCTTCTCTTCTGGGCTCAAAGGGCATCTCATTTCTCATTTCCTCTCACAACCTGCTGGAACAGCCTTAACAAATGTGGCATGTTTGCACAGCTAGCATATGACTTACTCATATTTGCCACTGGCTTATAAAGAAAACATCACTACCTTAAAATCTCTTCATAATAATACTTATAATGTCATCAACAACTCCTCTCGGTGTGAATATCACTGCAACACCTTGAAAAGGAAAACTGACTATCCATTCAAGGCAGAGCCAACCTCCTTCTTGGCTCCCTTCTATTCAAACCGCTACACCAAGACACATCATCCTCCCTTAACTATGAGACTAACTACATCCAACCTACACTACAACTTAATAAGCCAATCAATTAATGGACCTACTCTCATATCTCCAAGCACTTAACTTCATTTCACAGGCTACAACTTCTCTGTTCTTGCCCCCAAGCTGTGGCAGTGATTGGCCCTTATCTTACTGAAATCAGAGACTACAAACAGTTCAGACCTCAGTTCAAATTATACCTAACCGAACAATATAAGTGCATGTCAGAACAAATGCCATGTCACCTACCTCTCATGGTTGCATCATTGCATTCATCCAGGAAAACCTTGGTTGTGTAATCTCCTAACCTCCCCAACATATGAACTCATACCCAATGCTTGCTCATCTGCCCCATCCTACTATATATCTAATACCTACTTCTCCTGTTATTAGCTCTTCATAGGTTCATAGGTTCATACTAGGCTATCTGCCCTAGGGCATTTATAAGCCTAGCCAGAATGTGTTTGGCTTTCGCCACCCATTTTAAATTTATTTTGCTATGCCCTTTTTCGAGGTTAGTATACTGTGCCTCTGTCTAACAGTGACACAGAAGTGATACCCGGGGTAAACCTACGATCTCCCATCCACTCATCAAGATTCCTCTTGAAGAGAGTCAATGAGGGACTCTGCCTAACCTGGACTGGGATTTTATTCCAGAGTGGGTTATGAATCTGTCCCTCCAGCATGTCCTATTTATTTCAGTGCTGAGGTTCAAGTCTCTCGAGTGAGTAGCTCGATGGGATTTGGATTTTCTGAGGTGCAGCATGTTCATTAATTCCGGGTTGGACATGGCTTTATACGTCAGGCACAGATCACCTCTGAACAGGCGGTATGCCACTGAGTAGAGCTGGAGTTTCTTTAACCGGGCAGCATATGGCATCTGTTTGAGCCCTTTGATCCTCTTGGTGAGGTACTTTTGGGATCTTTCCAGTTGCTGCAGGTGTTTGGTAAGGTACATCCCAAAAGGGGCATTGTATTCAATTATGGGCCTGATGAGGGATGAGTAAAGAGGCACGATGACCTCCCCTGATCTAGATGTGAATCCCTTCATGATTAGGTGGGCTATATAAAATGTTTTTCTAACCACTTTGGCCACATAGTTGTCAAATGAGAGATTGCTATCAACTTGGGTCCTCAGGTCCCTAATTACTTCTTCTGTACTTAATGGATTACCACCTATGTGGTAATTTGTGGGCACTTTGTTTTTGCCAAAGGGGATGACTATACACTTTTGGCATTTAGCTTGAGGCCATGGCTCTGGCACCAGTTGTCTGTTTCTATGAGGCCCTTTTGGAGGATGCTTGTGTCGGCTGGAGAGTCGATTATGGCGCCCAGTTTGCAGTCATCTGCGAACTTGGTCAGCCACAGTCCTTCCGTGTTGGCCTGTACCTCCGAGAAATATATACCGAACAAGAGAGGTCCCAGGACTGAGCCTTGTGGGACACCACTTGTAACTGGTTTGGAGTCTGACATGGCTCCAGCAATTCTAACCATGTGGGTTTTGTCCTTGAGCCAGTTTGCAATCCATCTAGTGACATAGTGGTTTATATTTAAGCTGGTGAGCTTATCTATAATGCCTGAGTGGGGTATTGTATCGAAGGCTTTTGCAAGGTCCAGGTAGGCTGTGTGGACCACTTTCCCCTCGTCAATGGCCTTGGTGACTGTTTCAAAGAAATCAACCAGGTTTAAGAGGCTGGATCTGCCCTTAACAAAGCCGAACTGGGTAGGATCCAGTGTCTGTAGGTCCCCAATATCTTTATTTATGAGGTCTATGATGATCCTTTCCATAGCTTTGCAGACCAAGCTAGTCAGGCTTATGGGGCGATAGTTTCCAGGATCCGTTGAGGCACCACCTTTATGGAGAGGGACCACTGTTGCTGTACGCTACTCTTTGGGCACATATCCTGTAGTAAGGCTGAGATTGAACAGTAGTTTTATGTTTGGGTTTAGCTCTTCTTGGAGTTCATGTAGGATGCAGCCTGGGACACCGTCCGATCCATTGATGCTGTGTTTTTTGCTTTGGAGAGGGCGGCTCTTACCTGAGCATCTGAGATGTCAGGGGGGCAGCATTCTGCTGGGATAGATATTTGCCCTTTTGGTGGGGAGGGGGGAGGAGAAGTTTGTGCTGAACCTGTCAGCTGGGATGTTGGCAATGTCTGTGGGTTCAGTGTAATTTTTGTCATTTTAGACTAATTCTGAGCATATCTGGGAATTACCACCCAGGTTCCTAACATAACTAAAGAAAGCCTTGTGATTATCCTTAGTGTTCTGTGCAATTTTTCTCTCAAAGCTGGCCTTAGACAATTTTATGAGTGCCCGTAGTTTTTTGCTAATAGTGATCAGTGATGCCTTCCCTTTTTGGGATTTTGCTCTATCATTTAGTAGCTTCCTCCTTCTATTGTATAGTTTGTTTATGGCTGGGGTCCACCAGACAGGACATCTGCCTTTGGAGTATTGGGTCTTGGTTTTATTTGGGATTGCATGATCTATGCATTCCTGAAGGTGTTCATAGAATGCGTTTATAAAGGATTCTGCGCTCTGGGCCGTATTTTCCACAGGCCCGGGGGCTTTGAAGGATTCCACCTCTGTTTTGAGGAGTGTGAAATTTGCTTTAGAGAAGTTTTTCACTGTGGTTTTCTGGGCAGGGGGTGGGGTTGGGATGTGAATATCCAGTGAGATTAGTTTATGGTCTGATCTTACCAGTGAGGGATACACTTCTGGTCTGGAGCATAGAGTCCCCATGTTGGTGATGATCAGGTCCAGTATGTTTTCCCCTCTTGTGGGAGTGGTAACAAGTTGTTCCATAGCATTTGAGTTTATAAATTCTAGGAACCTTTGGGCTAGGGTGTTGGAGCTAGAGTAATGCTCCCAGTCTATGTCTGTGTAGTTGAAGTCGCCCAATATAATGGTGTTTGGAGAGACCTTCATTTTTTCCAGTGTTCTCAGGAAGGCCAAGTGGGGTTCCTGGGTTTGGGAAGGTGGTCTGTAGAAGGCTATAAACTGGAAGGCAGTTTTACCCACTGTTAGTTGCACATGGATAGTCTCTGATGCTTCGTGCTGTGCCACCAACCTGGAGGTGTGGGTATCTTTGACGAATATTGATACTCCCCCTCCTTTTGTGGTTCAGTCCAAGTTTTGGGGCTGAAAAGCATGGTATGAGGTATAACCTGGTAGTGCTGGGGTGCTCTTGGGAGCCTTGAACCAGGTTTCTGTTACTGCACAGATATCGATGTTCTCCATGCTAAGGAGAGTTTCGAGTGCGTGCATCTTGAGATTTAGACTTCTGGCGTTGAGTAGCATTACTCTTAGTTTCTTATCCCTTATGATACCTATGGAGGTGAGTTTGTCTTTTGAGCCTTGCCTAAAAAAGGCACTAAGGGGAAAGCAAGAGCCTTTGCCAATATCCGAAAGCCCAGGGGTGACAGGTGCAAGCCGTCCCTAGCAAAGCATCATGGCTTGTCGAGCATGTTATCCCAGGCTGACAGGCATTGGATCCCCTTTGAATGACACCAAAACTTAAGCCAATTGTTGAAATTGATCATCTTGTCTTCATATTGTGGCATCATTCTTGGTGAGGGTAAGATTCTACTCAAGGTCAGGGTCATACCGGCCTGGGCTACATGCTCAGAGAGCTCCTTTATGTCTCTTTTCATGTAGTCCAGGGAGGTACGTCTCAGGTCATTCACACCAGCATGGACAATGACTGAGTCATATTTGTACTTGCCTTGGTGTAACCTGAGTGCTTGTGTTATATGGCGGATCCTAGCGCCCGACAGGCGTGACCCTCTCCTTGTTCAGCCTGGTGAGCGGGACGTCAGTGTGCCTGACGACAGAGTCACCTATTACAAGTGTATCAGGTGTGTTGTTTAGTTTTAAGGGCTGTGACTGTTCGGCACACTGGCTTTGTGAGATATGTGTTGCACGTGTTTTCTTTTGGGGTAGTGGTTGCTTGGGTGTCTGCTTTGGAGGTCTCTGCTGCTTAGGCACATCTTTATTTAGAGCCTCCGAGTATGTTTTTGTGTGATTATGTGTTTGGTTTGCTGTCGTGGTAGGTCTATGTGAGACTGGAATTGTAGTGAGTGTGGTTTCCTTCTCCTCCTGACTGGTTATGCCAGTACTGAGTTGAGAGAGCTTAGCCTCCAGTTTGGCTATATGGTTGCATCTCTCACATGTGTTGGAATTTGTTGGGAGGAGGAGAGGGTTGTCTGTGTACATGAGGCAGTTGTAACATTGCCTCAAGATTCCCAGATTCACCAGCTGGACCAGAGAGGAGATTGACAACTGACCTTTGGACATGCTAGAATAATATTGGGAATTCCTTAATTGAAAACAAGGGCTAGTGGGGAGTGAGGGTGTAGTGCTTTTAATTTTTAGTGCTGATTTATATAATTGCTTTAGTGAGCAAGTGACAGGTAACTTAAGTGCAATGTGTTACAGGTAACTTAAATGCAAAAACGACAAACAGTAACTTTCTTTCAAGTGAAACAAGGAAAGAAGTACAGTAAGCAATGTAGATATCACTAGTGATCCACAGAAGCGCTGAGAAGCCGCGTATTAGGTGGAATTAGCGTTCCAGTGAAATAACAAGCAAACAAACAACAAGCATATAAACAAAGCTAGATTCAGCAGGCCTGGATCTAGTCTATGCTACAGCAAACAAGGTGTACCAATTTCAGTAAGATACAGTTCAAATATTCAGGCACTATAAACCTTTAACCAGAAATTCCCAGCTCAGAAGGGCAGAGTCCAGCCTCTCCTCCCACAAGAGTGCAGACCACGAACCTTCTTAATGTAAAATAACTGGCCTGAAGCCCAAGTGCTTAAACCAGAACTAATACACTTTAAGAATAACAGACACTGGGCTCTCAATCAGCAGTTCCCAACTTAGAAGGATGAAAGCTACCTGTCCTGCCACCACAGTGCATGCCACAAACCTTCCTAATGTAAAACAACTGGTCTGAAGCCCAAGTGCTTAATCCAAAAGACTTAGAATGATAGCTACACTTTAATCAAGTTACTACCAAGCAGTAATAAATACAATTGAATACTTTAGAGAATGCCTGGATTAGTGCTCAAGTTACACAAACAAAGCTAGATCCAGCAGGCCCGAATCCAGTCTATGCCACAGCAAACAAGGCGCACCAACTTCAGTAAGAAGCAGTTCAGATATGCATGCACTATAAGCCTTTAACCAGAAATTCCCAGCTCAGAAGGGCAGAGTCCAGCCACTACTACCACAAGAGTGCAGACCACAAAACCTCTTAATGCAAAATAACTGGCCTGAAAGCCCAAGTCCTTAAACCAGAATTAATACACTTTTAGAATAACAGACACTGAGCCCTCAATTAGCAGTTCCCAACCTAGAAGGATGTAAGCTACCTGTTCTGCCACTACAGTGCAGACCACAAACCCTCTCAGTGCAAAACAACTGGTCCAAAGCCCAAGTGTTTAAACCAAAAGGCTTAGAATGAGTTACACCAAGCAGTAATAAATACAACTGAGTACATTTAAGATGATGCAAAAGTAAAATAAAGTAGGTAGAAACACAAGTACAGTAAAAGCAGATGAACATTTTTTTTTTCTGAACAAGTGCTGAGATCAAAGAAACAGATTTGAGTGCTGAAACTAGAAAACTGGCTAGTTATAAGAAAAAAAAACTAAGCTAGAAGGCTTCCCTCCAACACAGCAGGGCTTGGGGGCTCAGAAGCCTACAAATAGTCTATACCACTTAACAGGAAAGGCAGGAAACAAGCTTAAATTTTGTTTTCTGTTTCCCAGATGCTCTCTTTGTACACAGTAGGAGTGCCTGAAATCAGAATATAATCTCATTGCACTCAGTTGAGTGAGCAAATGAGATGGGCTCAGAAGGAGTATCCAAACACAAATTTACAAGAGGGGCGGGCAGTTTCAAGGCCACTAAGATTAACACCAAAACAAAAACAGGGAGGGTGGGTGGGACTAACTGAAGAGCAGAGTCAAAACTTCCAGTTCAGTTAATATTCCTGCAACACAGTTAAAATAAATTTAAATACTGTATTTTTTGAAAAAAAAGTGCAGATAAAGGTACTTAAATACTCTTATACATCCAGTTGAATACAGCAAGTTCTTAGCCGGCCAAAGCTGAGGATTTTAAGCAGAAAATATTTCACACTGTACCACTTAAATAGGCAAGGACAGGAAATCAAAGAATGTGGCTACCCCCACACCTGTAATTACTAGCAAATAACAAAATTCAGCAAACACTGACTAACTTCCAGTTCAGTTAATATTCCTATAACACAGTTAAAATCAATTTAAATACTGTATTCTTTTTTTAAAAAAAAGTGCAGATAAAGGTACTTAAATCCTCTTATACGTCCAGTTGAATACAGCAAGTTCTTAGCCGGCCAAAGCTGAGGTTTTTAAGCAGAAAATATTTCACACTGTACCACTTAAATAGGCAAGGACAGGAAATCAAATAATGTGGCTACCCCCACACCTGTAATTACTAGCAAATAACAAAATTCAGCAAACTCTGACTAACTTCCAGTTCAGTTAATATTCCTGCAACACGGTTAAAATAAATTTAAATACTGTATTTTTTTGAAAAAAAAAAGTGCAGATAAAGGTACTTAAATACTCTTATACGTCCAGTTGAATACAGCAAGTTCTTAGCCGGCCAAAGCTGAGGATTTTAAGCAGAAAATATTTCACACTGTACCACTTAAATAGGCAAGGACAGGAAATCAAAGAATGTGGCTACCCCCACACCTGTAATTACTAGCAAATAACAAAATTCAGCAAACACTGACTAACTTCCAGTTCAGTTAATATTCCTGCAACACAGTTAAAATAAATTTAAATACTGTATTTTTTTGAAAAAAAAAGTGCAGATAAAGGTACTTAAATTCTCTTATACGTCCAGTTGAATACAGTAAGTTCTTAGCCGGCCAAAGCTGAGGATTTTAAGCAGAAAATATTTCACACTGTACCACTTAAATAGGCAAGGACAGGAAATCAAAGAATGTGGCTACCCCCACACCTGTAATTACTAGCAAATAACAAAATTCAGCAAACACTGACTAACTTCCAGTTCAGTTAATATTCCTGCAACACAGTTAAAATCAATTTAAATACTGTATTTAAAAAAAAAAAAAAGTGCAGATAAAGCTACTTAAATTCTCTTATACGTCCAGTTGAATACAGCAAGTTCTTAGCCGGCCAAAGCTGAGGTTTTTAAGCAGAAAATATTTCACACTGTACCACTTAAATAGGCAAGGACAGGAAATCAAAGAATGTGGCTACCCCCACACCTGTAATTACTAGCAAATAACAAAATTCAGCAAACACTGACTAACTTCCAGTTCAGTTAATATTCCTGCAACACAGTTAAAATAAATTTAAATACTGTATTTTTTGAAAAAAAGTGCAGATAAAGGTACTTAAATACTCTTATATGTCCAGTTGAATACAGCAAGTTCTTAGCCAGCCAAAGCTGAGGATTTTAAGCAGAAAATATTTCACACTGTACCACTTAAATAGGCAAGGACAGGAAATCAAAGAATGTGGCTACCCCCACACCTGTAATTACTAGCAAATAACAAAATTCAGCAAACACTGACTAACTTCCAGTTCAGTTAATATTCCTACAACACAGTTAAAATCAATTTAAATACTGTATTTTTTGAAAAAAAAGTGCAGATAAAGGTACTTAAATTCTCTTATACGTCCAGTTGAATACAGCAAGTTCTTAGCCGGCCAAAGCTGAGGTTTTAAGCAGAAAATATTTCACACTGTACCACTTAAATAGGCAAGGACAGGAAATCAAAGAATGTGGCTATCCCCACACCTGTAATTAATAGCAAATAACAAAATTCAGCAAACACTGACTAACTTCCAGTTCAGTTAATATTCCTGCAATACAGTTAAAATCAATTTAAATACTGTATTTTTTGAAATAAAAAGTGCAGATAAAGGTACTTAAATTCTCTTATACGTCCAGTTGAATACAGCAAGTTCTTAGCCGGCCAAAGCTGAGGTTTTTAAGCAGAAAATATTTCACA